>NW_011888782.1:13024455-13048558 GCF_000151845.1 Pteropus vampyrus
TTTTTTTCTAGCCATGTGAGTGTGTTTGGCTGTTGCAAAGGACAAGCTGGAAGTTTCAGAAAGTTAGGTCTGTCAACCAATGTTGGATGGGAACTTGGTGAATACTTTTTTCAGCTTCTTTGATCCGCAGTTGGGAAAAAACCATGGCTTATTTCTGTTTCCCAGAATTCCTCATCATGAATGGAAGTCAGATTTAGAAGTCAGATTGCTCAAAGGACAAAGAGAGGGACTGAGGTAGGGACTCAAATGAAATTAGGACACACAAGAATCAGGGAATAGGGACTGCTACAAAAGCAAGAGGGGAGGGCCTGAGGTGATTCCTGAGCTTCTTTCTGGATGGCACATGACTGGCAGGTACCTGCAAACTTGCATATGGGTCTAATTTAAGGAGCTAAGTGAAAATAGTGTAGAAAGTTTCAGTACTGTAGAGGAAGTAGAGAAAACAGTCCGTGAAGATGCTCAGTCAGTGTGTTGGCTATAGGTGATGGTTCTGGAGGATTGCAAGGGATTCAGCCATGTGTGATTAGCCACTGGAGAAGAGCTTATGATGAGGAGAACCTGGGTCATACATTTTTGTAACTGGCTGAAAGTGAGACACAGTTTGGAATTACCAGGCTCTAAAGTTTCAGGCAACTTCAAGTGACATCCCTGGTGGTTTGAGTTACCCAAAGAGGATGTCAGTCAATGTTCTGGGGTTCAAAGAGAGCTCTGGTCAGTGGTGTTGGAAGCATTATCGATGCACCATTCATATTACCTTGTCTACACCACTTCAATTGAACTTTTAATGACCAGCACCTGCTTTTCTTTGCCCGAGGCCTCTCTCTTGTTACTGGAGCCAGCTTTGCCACCGGAAGAGATAGGATATTAACGTCCTTCCCTCAGTATGCCTTAACCAATGATTGACAAGATTTAGTGTATAAATAGCCTAATTTCCTTGCCCCTCGAGGAGATAATGTTGAGGTGTGTGTTCTGCACTACTCCAAGTGGGGTTGAGCTCCCTGAGCCCACAATCAGGAGCTGGCTTGATAACATGTTTTAATGACTACCTTTGCTTTCTCTCCATTTTAAAATAGTATATTAATAGAAGGCCAACAGATCAAGACACAATTGCCATTGAAAAGATAGTTTGTTAGTTATAGTTTTTACGAAGAGGGGACACATCATGTCATGGGGATGGGGCAAGTGGAAAGCAGTGGAATTGATCAGGAGGCAGGAGAGGGGGAACTATGGGAAAGAGCCCTTATTATGGTTTCTTTGAGAAGGAACAGAGGAGGCAGAGTAAGTGGGTTTAGGATTAACTAGTTTGAATAATTTCAGCAGGCTCTAAGGCATAGGGTTGGCCCTAGATGTCTGGTACCTTATCCTGGGTGATGAGAGCATGTGAATAATGTCCTGGAGTGTGAGGGACTGATAAAGGAGGTGGTAGGGGTATGGGCTCTGGGTTGGCTGGTTTGAATTGGAAACTTGTTCACGGGTAAATCTTTAACTATCTCTAGGAATTGGCTAACCTGGGAAGGGCAGTCCCCCTAAAGTCAGCAAGGCCCTAGATGTCAAAGCATCAGAATACAGAGAAGACATGGTAAATACTTCTCCCACATCTGTGTGCCTATTTCTTCCCGGATAAACTACTTGAATTTGAATCCTCTCATGCTCCGCTTCCAGAGTAATCCAGACTAATTCAGGCAGTTATGATGCGTCTTGTAATAACCTGGATTTTTGGCAGCTAAACTAATTTTGGCAAGAATAGAAAGAAAGGAATTCTCCAGAGTGTATATAATATTTTCACTCTTGGAATTATGTTAACTAAATTGAAATGTGTGTGTATGTATGTATACATTTTTTCCCCAAAATGAATTTAATCCAGAATAAAATTTAATTCTAATCATCAGCTGCTTTATTGGTATGCTGGCGCCAGTTTGTACCACCCCATGAGAAATGATTATTAAATATTCAGAAAATTTGAGAGTTGTTTATTAAAATGTTAGTAACTTGGAATTGACCATGACGGGAGTTTTTACACCACAGAAATTGGCAAATACTGCAAATCAGGGCTTCTCTTTCCAGAGCTGCTTTAAAAGCACACCACTGCTTTTTGGAAAGTTTATGAATAAAAGAACTTAATGTCACAAAAGTTTAGTGTTGGAACAGTGATTAGAAATCATCTGGTCTAACCTCTCAAATTCAGACATAGGGAATGAAGCTTGGAGAAGGATGAGGGAGAACGTTGCCCAGGATGAGAGCTGGTGGCACTGCAGAAACTAACACAAGTCTCTTGGGAAATAAAGTTTTACACAAATAAAGTTTTACATACCCGGGCTGGGATCTTAAAATCATTATGAATATACTAGTATTATTTGCATTTTTTCCATTTTCAGTTTTTTTTTTTACAAAGATGTGTGTGTGTGTGTGTGTGTGTGTGTACGCGCACACGCGTGCATGTGTGAATGTGTGTGTGTATGTGTTGAGGAGAGAAGAAGGAGGGAGAGAGAGACAGCGGGAGAGCCTTCCACAGTATTCCCTACTAACAGTTTGATTTAATAAAACCATTTAGTTAAAGGCTGGAAAAAAAATAAATAAAATTTCCATGAGCATTCGTTGACACTGTAAATATGGAAAGTCTGTTATTGAACAGCAGTTAAGTAGATGCCAACGGGGAACATCGTGACAAAATCACAACTAAATATTGATATGAACATATTTTTGTTTGTGTGAAAATATGTTTCCTCCGTATGGGAAAGGAAACTGTAAGGAGAAAAATACCAACAACACATTGAACAAACGTTGAGTGGAGAAGCTGTTTTTCTGCCAGAGCAAACGACTCTTCCTCATCCTGTGAATTTTCCTGGAGAGGTTGTCGTGAAATTTAGTTACACAAGTGGGAAGCCAAAATTCTTCCATTCAAGGAAAAACGACAGATTTTAAGGGCTGAAAACACACACAGAATGGTTATGCTCCAAGCAGGTATTTTAGTTGAACTGCCAGTGTTTTTTTAAACCCCCGAGAAAAGGCTAGGTAAGTGATTTCGCTTTCAGAAAATTATGGGCATTTATAGATTAACCTTTAGAAATGGATATTTGGTATCGCTCTCCTTGTTCCTGAGAGTCCGACCTACTTTGAACTCAGTGGTTCCAACAGGGAATTTGGCCTACAGTTTTAGATCTTCCAAATCAGATTCCAGATTAAGAAAAATCAGAATATTATTCTCCTAACAGCCTTCTTTTCTTTCCAAATTATAAAATATATTATTGATACTAATTAAAAGGAAGAGATCCAACCAGAAAGATGAAAAATAAAACAGCCCCCAAACACATTATACTAGTCTAACCCTGAGAAATACTTCAGAGGAATCTTAATTGAGGAACTTTCTTCAAATACCTGGCCAATACTCCTCAAAGGTCATCAAAAGCAGGGAAAAGTCTGAGAAACTGTTACAATCAAGAGAAGCATAAGGAGACAAGACATTGAAATGTACAGGTAGTAACATGGATTAGACCCTGGAACAGAAAAAGCACATTAGGGAAAACCTGAGAAAAATTCAGTAAAATAAGGACTTTAGTTAATAATAATATATCAATGTTGCTACATTAATTGTAGCAACATAGGATGTTAATGTATGATGTTAATAAGAGGATGTTAATATAGGATGTTAATAAGAGGAAAAACTGAGTGTGAGGCATACAGGAACTCTCTGTAATATCTTTGTAATAATTCTGTATATCTAAAAGTGTTCTAAAAGTTTTTAATTATTTTAAAATTAAGTCAGAAACATTTTTTGGGGGAGGAATAAAAAACTGCCAGTTTAGCTTTTATCTTTTACTCATAGTTTGTGTACAATCTTATAGCACGCCGTCAGAAAGAGCAGCCATGTGCTTGATTCAGAGGAGGGGAGACATAGAGGAATTAAAGATTTCAAGGCAAAATCATCGAGGACAGCTGAGGGCTTTGCTGGTAACAGTATATAGGGAGTGGCACTAAGATTACTGAGTGCCCCAATCAGTGGACACCTCACGTCCAGGAATTCTTTTATTCTTATTCTACATGGGAACAAGTATGTCTGGGAAAGGGGACCAGGAAAGAGGAAACTAAGCATGAAAGTTCAAATTTCTTTTAATGGTGCTCTTGTGGAAAAAAAAAAAGAGGCCAATTGATAATTAAGATAGCTTTTTCTGCCTATGTTTATTTCCTGTGTACATCTCTTTCTGTAATAGTCTCCAAGGGTGGCCACCACTGAGGAAGGGAATTGTCCTCTTCCCTATATGTACATGCTGCTCTTCACATCGGGAGGTAGAGTCCAATTTCCCTCTTCCTTGAATCTGAGTGACCTGCTTTACCAATAGAGTGAGAAGGAACTGTTTATTATTCTGGAGCTTCGGAGGCTAGGTCATAAGAGGCTTATGGCTTCTTCCTGGGCCTGTTGAGTTGCTTGCTCATGGGACACATCCCCTCGGCACTCTCCTTAGAAAGGAGATGGCCCAGTTAAACCATCGTGTGGTTCCAGTGCCAGCCACCATATGACTATAGCTGTATGGGAGACCCAGAGCAATAACAACTCGAATGAGCTTAGTCTACTCACGGGATTGTGAGAAAAAATAATAAATCATTGTTTTAAGTCATTAAGTTATGGAGCGGCTCATTAAACAGCAACGGATAACTGGAATTCTCCCTAAAAAATATAAACTATCTAGATACTTCCTACAGTTTGACAAATAGGTGATGTAGGCCTCTGAAAGCCAGTCTACACGGTCCCTGTAATATCTGGCATGACTGGAAATCAGTAACATTTTGATAAATATATTACATATTGAGAGTATTTATCCCTGGGAATTTAATGATAAACAAGACAGATTTGAAGCTCAAGAAAAGATTTTTGTTTTAAATGAATTTTATATATTCATCCAGTTTTAATACTTCTTTTACCTCCTTAGGATTATAGATCTACATGTAAGAGCCAGGAGAACTTTTTGTTTGTTTTGTTTTCAAATGTTTAGATGTTGCTCTTTTTTTGTGAACCCTCAGGTTATAACGTTATGTGTGTGTGTGTTCAAAAGGAGAGGAAGATAAGACCATCTTTTATATCTTATCCTTCTATATTTCTGCATTTGTTTACCTCCCAAATAAAATAAAATTAAATAAATAAACTAATTTATCAATTCTTTACCACGTATCTCAGGCACTGTTCTAAGTGGTTTATATACATTTTAGCTAATTTAATACCAACAACAACTTGTGAATTTGGTGCTATTATCATCTTTGTTTTACAATTGAGGAAACTGAGGCACAGAGTGTTTAAGAAATTTGTCCAGAGTTGGCTAGTAAGTGTCAAAATGGGGTTTCAAACCTGGGCCATCTGATTCCAAAAACCATGTTTTTAATTGCCACTCAACATCTGCAAATTTTAATAAGGTGTATTTACGTTTTTTATGTATTTATTAGTTTTTGGCTTATCATTAACTGCTCAGGTAGCTACATTTGCAACCTCTTTAGTAACAAGACTTGCATTTTTGTATGAGAAATAATAGACATATATTCTCTTTGTAATTCTCAACTTTTATAGAGAAAGTGTGAAAACAAGAACAAACAAACAAGAACAACCATAAAAACATTCTGTAGGGTCAGATAGTCCTAGGTCAGAATCTGGCTCTGGCTTTTGGGTAAGTTATGAATCTCTGCTTAGTTTCCTCATCTGTGAGAGGGGACAACTTCACTACAAGGTCATGGGAAGTAAATGCATTTCTGTATATTAAGTACCTGTTGCATAGCAAGAGAAGCGGTTTAGCACTGTCATGAAAATCGTGGGGTTTGGAATCAGACAGACTGGGTTTTGCAACCTATGTCTAAGGCCTACTGAGTATGTAACTTTGGGTAAATTAATGTGAGAACTAAATAGGATAATTTTGTAGCATGTCTGATTCATAATGAGAGCTCCAAGAGCTGTAGTTATGATGATGCTAATCTCAGTTCTATTCCAATTCCTCTACCTTATTGAAGTCTATACCCCCTCATCCTTTGGGAGAAAGCATTGGCATGCTTGTATCAACCAAGGTTTTTCCTCCTCGCTTTATTTTTATTATGGAATAATTTAAATACAGCAAATTCACCATTTTTAGTGTACATTTCTCTGAGTTTTGATAGATGCATGCAGTGTGCAACCACAAAGATATATACACATTTCCATCACCCCCGCAAATTCTCATCCATTACTTTATCTCAACTCCTACCCCAACTCCCGGGCCTTGGCAGTCAGTGGTTTGTTTTCTGTCCCTATCATTTTGCCTTTTCCAGAATGTTACATAAATAAAATCTTATAGCAGGTAGTATTTAATTAAATCTCATTTCTTTCACTTAATATATTTTATTTGAGATTCATTATGAATAAAGTTTTAATTACTTTTACAAATATATACTTTTTTTCCTTCTCAGTTGCATCATGCTGATGGTGATAGATGAACTAATTAAGAGTGAAATCTCAAGAGTCTCTTATACTCAGAGACTATTCTATTTCTTTTTGGTTCACTGAAGTGCCAGCAAAAACCCGAACCAAACTAAACTGAAACAGAACCACAAAACACTGGACTATTAGTTTCAACAAATTTAGAATAGCATCCCTTAATAAGCAAAACCTTAATTTTCTCCTTTTATTTTTTTGCACAATTAAAGAAAAAGAAAAAAAAGGCATTATTTTGACTTTTCCCCCAATTTACCTCCTCATTTTATAGGAATTCTTTCTTTAGTTACTTGGTCACACAAATCTACAGCATCTCATTTTGACCTCAATGTCCTTGGATACCATTTTGAGCCACTTATATCCTCTGTATTTAGCCATAATGTGATTTATACATTCATGCTGACTCCATATATACTAGTTGGCAATGGATTGAAATGAAACCTGCTGAGGAGAATCCGTTGACAGTAGGAACTCAGGAAGATCAACGGGCTTAGGGAAAATGGATCATGGTCTTTTTCATGCTTTTTCCCGTTTTAACTCTTAGGGATTCCAAATCTTGGCTTCCTGGTACTTACTACCAAGTCTTAAACAAGGAGGTAAAGAAAAAAGAAACATATTAAATTGTTTTTTTCCCCTGGAATTGAAGTGGGAATAGGAAAGGAAAGTCAGAGATGATTAAAATGGCACAGAGATAGCTGAGTTTGGGAGGAATTAAAGCTATTAAGCTTTTTTACAGATTTATTGCAATGATTCCTCCAAACCACAATTCTAATTCATGTGTATTATTATTTCTGTCTTTAGGTGGCATTTTCATGCTTTGCTACTACAGAAACTGCTAGTTGTTTCCCAATACCCATTCTGATGGTAATGCAGTAGCCCCATGATAGAGCTGTTCATCCAACAGGTAATCCTGAGTACCTTTTAGGCATTGTGCTAAATGTGGAGAATTCAGTGGTAAGCAAAACAGCCAGCACTTGTCCTCACGGAATTTATAAGCTGTGGAATTTGGGAAATATTATATAAACTCAGTATAACTTTCCAAAACTCTAATGGTGCCATGATATCAGTGTACCATATAAACATTCTCCAAAACACTCAATTTGATAGGAGGAGGAAAATATGGGAAGTGTAGCATTCGGTTTGAAAAATGAAAGAGATTTTGAAGCTTTAATATTGTTGTTTTATTATTATGTTTGCAGTCCATGTTTTATATTATTTTCAGCTTTATTGAAGTATAATTGACAAATAGAATTGTGAGATGTTTAAAGTGTACAAAGTGATAATGGGATATATGTATACATTGTGAAAGAATCCTCCCAATAGAGTTTATTAACACATCTATCATCTCACATATTTACCATTTTTTGTAAGAATATTTAATTTCTATTCTTTTAATAAATTTCAATTATACAATACAGTATTATCTACTATAGTCACCCATGTTATACATTAGATCCTCAAACTTTATTCATCTTATAGCTAAAAGTCTGCACCCTTTTATCAACCTCTCCTTGTTTTCCCTAACTCCAGCCGTTGGCAACCACTTTTCTACTTGCTGTTTCTATGAGTTAGACTTCTTCTTCTATCTATCTATCTATCTATCTATCTATCTATCTATCTATCTATCTATCTATCTATCTATCTATCATCTATCTATCTATCATCTATCTATCTATTTATTTATTTATTTATCCATCCATTTATCTATCTATCTATCTATCTATCTATCTATCTATCTATCTATCTATCTATTTATTTATTTATTTATTTATTTATTTATTTATTTATTTAATTTTATTTATTTTTTGAGTTCACATATAAGCGATACCATGAGGGATTTGTCTTTCTCTGTTTGGCTTATTTCAATTAGTATAATGTCATCCAGGCTTATCCATGTCATTGCAAATAACAGGATTTCCTTCTTTTTTAAAAGCTAAATAATGTTCCATTTTGTATATGTGTGTGTGTATTACATTTTCTTTATCCATTCTTCTGTCAATAGATACTTAGGTTACTTCCATATCTTGACTATTATGAATAATGCAATGAACACAAAAGCACAGATATCTCCTCAAGATAATGATTTTATTTCCTTTGGATATATATCTAGAAGTGGAATTGCTGGATCATGTGGTAGTTCTCTTTTTAATTTCTTGAGGAAACTCGATACTGTTTCCCAATGTAGTTATATCAACTTATATTTCCATCAATGGTGCACAAGAGTTCCCTTTCCTTTACATCCTTGCCAACGATTATTCTCTTGTCCCTTTGATCATAGACATTCCAACAGGTGTGAGGAATATCTCATTGTGGTTTTGATTTGCAATTCCCTGATGATTAGTGATGTTGAGCACCTTTCCATGTACTGTTGATCATTTGTATGTCTTTGGGAAAATGTGTCTTCAGGTCCTTTGTCCACATTTTAGTTGGGTTACTTGGATTTATTCTTTTTTTGCTATTGAGTTATATGAGCTCCTTGTTTATTTTGGATATTAACTCCTTACTGAATATGTGTTTTGCAAATATTTTCTCTCATTCCATAAGTTAACTTTTCATTTTGTTGATGATTTCCTTTGTGTGCTGAAGCTTTTTAAATTTGATGTACTCTCACTTGTTTATTTTTGCTTTCAGTTCAAATCCAAAAATTTATTGCTAAAACTATTGTCAAGGAGCTTTTTTCCTGTTGTTTTTCTAGGAGTTTTACGGTTTCAGGTCTTACATTTAAATCTTTAATACATTTTGAGTTAATTTTTGTGTGGGGTGTAGTATAGGGCCTAAGTTCATTTTTTTTTGCATGTGGGTATTCAGTTTTTCCAAAACAATTTATTGACGAGACTATCTTTTCCCATTGTATAGTCTCTGCTCTTTTCTCAAAAATTAATTAAGTATATATGCATGGGTTTATTTCTGGGCTTTCTATTTTGTTCCATTGTCTTTTTATAGATAAAAGATCTATATGTCTTTTTTTTCATGCCAATACCATAAATTTTAAATTACTATCACTTTATAATATAGTTTGAAATCAGGAAGTGTGATGCCTCCAGCTTTGTTCTTATTTCTCAGCATTACTTTGGCTATTTGGAGTCTTTTTTGGTTCCATACAAATTTTGGAATTGTTTTTCCTGTTTCTGTGAAAAATGACATTGGAATTTTACATTGAATCTGTAGATTGTTTTGGGTAGTATAGACATTTTAACAGTCTTAATTCTTCCGATTCATGAACGTAAAATATCTTTCCGTTTACTCATGTTTTCTTCAATCTTTTTCATCAATGTCTGAAGCTTTAAAATCGTCAGTTAAAGATTTTCCCGGATATACAGAAGGTGTATATACATAAAAATATATTTAACGTCATTATATCTTTTACTATTTTTGTATATTGGCTCATTCCTAAAAGGACCTATGGTGACTTATGAAATACAGATTGTACAACAAGATAAACACACACAACAGCAACAGCAGCAAAGCAAAAGAAAAGATGATTTCCCAATTGAATTAAGGAAAAATCAGAGTAAGTAAATTGAAATATTGGAGTAAAGTTAGAACAAAGTAAGATTTAAAAAGTTAGAATCCCAAATGCATACTATAAGAACTATATTTTATATAGATGTATGGTCACAGGTTTAGATCTGCTCTAATTAGTAGTAGTGCTCAAGATTTTTCCCATGATTAACAGCGCAAATACCATAAAAGCAAAATTCCTGCTTGGAAAAAGCAAAATTGTCCTTGGTACTGAGATATAGGAGAAATTTCTTCTATGAGTTCGTTGAGAAAATAATAAAGTTAGTGTTAATATAAATAAATAACTGTTTCTATTGTCATACTTATCACCTGTACTAACTTGAACACAGGAGGCTTGTAAAGAGGGCATTTACAAATACTCTTGTTTTTCACTGTTCTCTGATAATGCCACATGTTCTATATGGCAGACTTATCTAGACACTTAACCTGTAAGAATGATGGATGTGGCTCCTTGGGAGTGCCAGAGGACAAATAGTTTCTCAATGTCTAGCCTAGTCCTAGGAGCTCTGGCTGTAGGAGATAGCTCTAAACAGTGCTCTGCTTGCTAGGTCCCAGGGATAGGAGACAAATGGGTACAATATTGCTGGTGACCCAAGCTGTCCTGGCCAAGAAGCTACTGTGGACCTCTTATACTCAAAGAACCTCCTATCCTTTTGTCTTTTGTTCCTGAAATTCTGCTTAGGCCTTGGTTTTCATGAGACCATCCATTTTAATGGTCCTCAAAACCTCTTCTTTGGCTGTCACTTCATGTCATCTATGTTGACTTGTAGTTGTTGGCTTATTGCTCAGCATCTACACCTCCCATGAGTCATAGGAAGAAGGCTTTGCTCCCTTCCACGCTAAGTTCTGAAATGAAGCCAGAAACAAATGATTTTGTGTTCCCAGCTCCCTGCAGTGCACTTTTTCACTAGCCTGATATTTTAGGTTATGAAGTCCCTTTCTTCTTAGAAACTTACCCTAGTTACCTCAAGACTTATCTAGAACCCAATTTAGATGTAGAAAGAACTATTCTGCATGTAAACTGTTCCTTTCTTTAAAGTTCAGCCGAGACTATCATATCAAACTTAATGGCCCTGACCATCTCTTCTTTGGGACAATGACTAGAGCCATCTGTTTCCTTCCAAATGTTTGGGGATCTTATCCCTACAGCTTCTACCATCATGCCCAACTAATTCAGTTATTTCATATCGAAGGAAGCTCATCAAGCCCACATATTGATAAAGCATAGCTAGCCCACCCCATCTACCCACCCAAGTAGGTCAGAACATGCTCAAATTAACCAATTAGGCAGTCAATAAATATTTCTTGTGCCAGACCAAACAGTGATAAACTGACTTAGTCCTTTCCTTTGAGATTATATTTCAGTAACACTTTCATTGGGTAAACAGATTAGGCTCTCTCTGGGACCTCACTAGATGTAGAATTTCAGGACAGAAAGTTCTTCCACTGTTTCTTTGGTGTCTAATTTAGGCAAGTTTTCTGATTGATTATATTAAGAGAGGAGTATGTACCATCTTTTAAAAATATAATAGCAAATATGTCATAAGATTCATTATAGTACTATTTTTCACTGCTTATTAACTCTTACTGGTGGTAAGTTTTTCTATCCAGCTCATGTCCCTTCTCATCCCTGATGCCTGTTTCCTTTCATTCTGGCTGGATGAATGAGGATGACAGCTCAACATGTTTTACACATAGCAATGGTTAAGAACATGTATGCATTGTAGCCGGCATTAAAATCCTGGCCCTGGGAATGACCTTAGCCCTTTATTCACCCTTAGAACTTAGTTTCCTCATGTGTACAATGGGTGAAAACAATCGCACTTCTCTCCCTCATGAGATGAAAGAAGTCAATAAATGATCTCTATTATTAGTACTTAATTGCAATCATAGCATTCTAAAACTGAATCTTAAAAATCTTCTACGTGTATATAGTTGATAGCATCTTTTGACATAATTTTTTCTCCAAACTGAACAAAAGGTTTCCAATTGCACTTTCCTCCTAGACCTGGCTGCACAAATTGCCTTCAATATTTCAGGCTGAAGACTATTGGAGACCTAAGCAGGTTAAAAAATGAGCTTGGATTTTGCGCTTATTAAAATAATGTTTCCCGACAAGGCTCTAATGAAAGTAAAAGTAACTATAAAAGAGTCATTTACACCAAACTGATTCATATCCTAGTTAAAAGCGATCACCATTTTTATGCCAGTCATTAACCTGGTTTCTATTTCATATAGGAAATGGCTTGAATAAAGAATCCATCTCTCTTCTCACTTGGCATCGCATACAACATTACAGGGCTTAACTGAGACTGTGCCAGGAGACTCCCAGAGAAACACTAGGCTGGCATCTAATTCGGCCTAAGGAGTTTAGGGGGCAGTCAGTAGGAATTCAAATGGAAGATACCAGAGACAAAGGGCTTGGCTATAGAATATAGTTGAGGTTAAGAAACCGAGTATCTTAGTCTGAATAGGCTGCTCTAATAAAAATGCCATAAATTGGGTGGCTTAAACAACTTTTAGTTCTGGAGGCTGGAACGTTTAAGACCAAGGCATGGCAAGATTCTGTGATGGTGACGCCCTGTTTCCTGATTCATAGACTGTTGCTTTCTCACTGTGTCCTCACACATCAGAAGGGTTGAGGGAGCTCTTGAGCTTTTTATAAGGGCACTAATCCTACTCATTGAAGGCTCCACTATAATCACCTAATTACCTCCCAATAGCCCCAACTCCAAATACCACTGCATTAGGGATTAGGCTTCAACATATAAATTTGGGAGGATATAAACATTCACTCTATAGCACCAGGTCTCTAAGAAAGCAAGCAATCTAATGGACATCCATGAAGGTGGTCTGTTTCAATCAGAGTTTATTTCAATCAGAGTTTATTCTGATTAACAATGGCACATGTCATCTTCGGGCTATTTTTATTGGCCTCACATAGATAATGTTAGGTCATGGCTACGAATGATGTGAAAGAAAGACGTAGCTCCTGGACCTTCCTAGAGAAGGGACTTCGAATAACCCGGCGATAATCAATGTCCATATTCAGTTCAAGATTCAATGGTTAAGGAAAACCTACTAGAACTATAGAATCAGGAGGAACTTTAGTTTTTCTAATTCTGTAGCATCCCTCAAAGAAAAAAAATGAAACAGATCAGTGTCCCTAAGGCCATTTTGTTGTTATTCAGTTCATTTAAGGACAGATACGGATATTGAGTTAAAATCGGCTTCCTTATTACTTCTGTATACCCAATGATTCTATTTTTTTGTGGGTGGAGACAGGTAGATAATTCTGACAATGCTTGGTAAAGTAACATATTATATTCCTCAGTCTGTTGACAACCATCATTCTACTTTCTTTCTCTATGATTTCGACTATTCTAAGTACTTCATGTAACTAGAATCATACACTATTTGTCTTTTTGTGACTGGCTTATTTCACTTAGCACAAGTCCTCAAGCTTCATCCATGTTAAAGCACATGTCAGAATATCATTCTTTTTAAAGGCTCAATAATATTCCACTGTATGTATATACTGCATTTTGCTTTTGCATGATTTTTCTTTTTATTCCACACCAACTCAAAGACTAGATGAAACCTCAAGGGATGATCATTAATGTGTAAAAATTAAAAAAAAAAAGCACATTATAAAAATGGTCACTGGTTGTTTCTGTGGATATCTGCAGAGCTGTGACCGAGGCCAGGGCCAAGTGGCAAACAGCCTCATTGTACAGTGTGTGAGCTACCAAACTCAACTTCCCTCTGAAGTCACACCCTTTTGCAATGTGATTTTGAAAACTTCTCTTTTCGAGAGGCAGAGTACCTTTCTGACTCCTTAAAACTGGATTTAGCCATGTGACTTGCTTTGAACAATAGAATAAGGCAGAAATCATGCTGTGCCAGTTGTGAGCTTAGGCCTCCAGACTCTGTGAGCAATTTAGCTCTGTCTCTTGAAAGCCTGTCAACCATTAGGCCAAGAAGCTTGGGCTAGCCTGTTGCAACATGAGAGACGACATGGAGCAGCGATGAGTCGTTCTAGCCCCCAAAAGATACAACAGCTGACTATAGATGCCATACCCCAGCTTGGACCAGAACTTCCTAGCCAAGCCCAGCCCAAATCTCTGACCTACAGAACTGTGGACTAAATAAATGTGTCTTAAGCCACCGAATTTTAGGATGTTTTATTGTGCAGCAAAAGCAAATGCACATCACATCGACTAACCATTTTAAGCCATGTCTCGTTCACCAGCAGCATTGCAAATTGGTCTATTTTTCCTCCCATTTTAAATGAGAAAACCTCTTAAAATGAAAGTTACGAATTCTAAAGAGGCAAAGGAGAATTGGCATTTATAGCAACTTTTCAAATAAGGCCTGGACACTTGCCCCTTTCTCTGGTAGGACCTCCTGGTGACATTTGACATTACCTAGTACTCTGATATCCAGTCTTTTCTGTTCTCCTTCTCACTCAAGACAAACAAACCCAAATACTGAACATTACATACCCTTTCTCTCTCATCACCACTGAGGGGTGAGATGGATCTTCCCCTCCTCAGAGGTTTTTGTTTTTTGTTTTTTGTTTTTAGCCTTGTTATTCACTGTAAAGAAGTGTCACTGTGACTGACTCGAGCTGTGGTTAGAAGTTCAACATCCCGCCCTCAAAAGCATTTGCTGGTTTGACAAATGCCTTGCAGAGATATCCTTTTTCCTGTAGACAAGCAATTGCACTAAGGTATATTTCTTTCAAGAGAAGTATGTATTCATTCTGACCTTTTCCTGCTATTCTGCCCACTCCTAGAGCACTGTGTGTGCTCTGATGGTGACCATGGCCCCAAGCCAGAGGGAGGGAAGTCTCACCATATTGTTGTCAGAGTAGATAAGCAGTGGGGCACATGAAAGGGAAGTGCTCCAGGATTTGTGGGCTGCTTAGGCTCAAAGATGCTCTCTTCTGATCCAGCTAAGGGAGACTAATGGAAGCAATAAAACCCACGCTCATTAGTGAATCCCAGGCTCTCGGCACCCTGGTAGGAGGGTGGCTGAGCAACAAGCCAACGGTAGTGGCTTTTACTTCCTTCTTTAAAACACACACATGTGCAAACACACACACAGACACATACACACAAAACTGTCTCACTTCAAAAGTGTGACAGCTTTCAAGAGTAGGGTTGCTACTGTACAAGATTAATAAAAAATGGTGAGCAGCGGCTCTTGATCCCATGCTTTTTTGTTTATTAGTTGTTTTTTTTTTATCTTCATGTCTGTTCCATGCTTTTACTTCCACTCCACAAACCCACATAGAGCAACCAATGTGTGCATGGTAGCTAAGTACTACCATGAGGGCACAAAGGGGGATGATAAACAGCCTACAAAATGGTAAGAGTCTGTTAAACAGTAGAGAAATATGTCTAAGCAAAGAAATGAATTAAACACTGATATTCAAAGGAGAAATGTGATGGTAGCTCAGAATGTTTCTTTCCACGGGAAATCCTTATTGTGTTGATATATGGACTCTCCATTCTATTGCTGATTATAATGGTTTTTCTTCTTACTTACTGCATGGAAACTTCATTCTCTGCCAATCAATTCTGACACCAATAGATGGACCAAGCAAGGCTGGATACCTAAGGAGACAGGGCTCCATTGGATGAGATGGTCCAGGACCGAAGATGAGAGAATAAAATTAAAGGGTGAAACACTGTCTGAGAGACACTGTGAAAGAAGAAAACCAGAGAAACAGAATTGGTCATCTAACATACTTTGTGTAGATGAACTTGAACTTTGTCTTTAAAGTTTGTATTTGCTGCTTTTCTCTTCCCACCTTTCACTCTATATTTGTTCCTTCTCTTCGTTATACCTCATGGGCTCCTCTTCATGAGGTATAATGTTTTTGGGATGGGTTCTCTTCTCATTTGCCAAGTTATCTCAGAACCCTCCTAGAAAACCTCTGGGACTAACTCAGCCCCAGGTAAATCAGGGTGAATTAGAAAAACAAACAGAACAAAAAATCAGCCAATTTTAACATTTCATTTTTCATGTCTCCCTCCCCACTCTCAACAAGGAAAGACTAAATTCATGTTTGGTGATCCACTGAATTTGATTAGAAAGACCCTTGGTGGGTAGGTGGGTGGGTGAGTTCTAAGAAAGAAAAGACAAGAGGCTTTGAAGAGGGAGTCTTGGAAGCTCTGGTGAAGTACCCCTGAACAGGGAAGGGGCTGAGATGTGGAATTCCTGGCAGCCTGCTCCTGCACAGTGCTCCAGGGAGGTGGAAGAATCTCAGAGGGGAATGGCTGGCTTGACTATGTTTGCTGTAGCTTCCAGAATTGGCAAGAAGTCCCCATACCACAGCTTTGCCCAGCCATATTGAGGTGATATATCTTCCCTGAACATTTCTACGGGAATCATTCATACTGTCATCTTCAGTGAATGGCAGCCTCTGGCCTCGTGTACCGTAGCAGCCTATTAGAGACCACCTGGACAATGAGCACAAAGGTGGAAACCAGTGCAGTGAGTTAACTCGTCGGACTGCCTCTGACCCCTGACACCACCTTAAGATTCCTGGGGTGGTGAGAGTGGTGAGCTCTAGTAAAAACTAAGAATCAATTTATCTACAATCCAGTAGGATGGGTACTCAAAGGAGGCAAAATTTGAATTATCAAAATAAGAAAAATAGAAAAACTTTTAAGTTTTTCAAAAGAACAAAATTCGCAGCTACCCTACTCCTTAATGGGAGTTCTAAATGATTCTTTTGTTTCCATTTTTGATGCTGATTCAAAGTAGGTCCCCATTAGCTAATGACTAACTCAGAGTCATGACCATCCTTTTTCACAGTCACAAAAAGAAACACATTGATTTCCAACAGATCCATCACCTAAGTAGCAGCAGAAATAAGAGAGCCTGAGCAAAAACTGCTGTTCCACAACCCAAACAGTTCTTGGTTTGACACAGTCAATTGGAATGGAGAAATTCTTTGCTTCTTCACTTTACCGTTGTCATAACTGGCAGAAAAACACCATATTTCATGAGAGAAATGTGTTTTCTTAATCATTTCAACTGAGAGTATTATATAAAGAATATTTAGTAACTAGCCTTATAGAAGCTAAACTTGATTGGAGATGTTTATTAGAAAAGCTGGAATTGAGTGTCTTTTCTCCCCACTTCTTTAGAAAAGAAATATTAAAAAAATTTAATCTATCTTTAGGCTGCTGTCTCCACTGTGATACCTGCTCAAAGAATGAGTAAATTCAATCTGTCTGGAATATCCCAGTATGCTAGCAATTAGTGTCTTTGGCACTAATAAATATAACTTAAAAGGAAGCTGACAGAAGAAGGGTGACTTATACCAAATGACAAATGTGATGATGTCCTTTTCTAAAGACTAAAAATGATTCTAAAAGGAGCAATTGGGCCCTTATTCTGTCTTTGACCTTGAATCTGCCTAGAGACATCACTGTCTACATGCTCAGCCTCTAAGGTTTGTGGAGGCAAGCCTGGCTTGCTGAGAATTTATTCACCTAGGGAGCTCAAAAGAAACAATCAGGGCCACTTTCAGAAGTTCTAATGTGGTTTTGGGTGTAGGATCTGCGAATACGTATTTTAAAGAAATTCCTGACAGGTTATTCTGACATGCAACTACTTTGGGATCACCTAGAATAGACACTAATGATGACGACGATGATGATGATGATGATGATGATGACGATGAAATCTACCCTGTATGGAGCTCTTACTATGCTCCAGACCTATGCTATAAACCATGTATTAGCTCATTTCATCCTCATAATAATCTCTATGAGTTACCACTATTGTTTCCATTTGAGGATGAAAAACTGTGGCTCAAGGAGTTTAATAATTTGCCCAAGTTCATACAAATTGCACTTGGCATTCCAAAACAGGCTGTCTCTGGAGCTGGAGTTTTTACCTATCATGTAATTTTCTTCCCTACCATTTTTTCAACTGTAAGAGGGGAAGATGGGGAAGAAACACACAGATGCAGGAGAAGGAGGTCTCTCTGAGAACATCTGGAATTTCTGTAGAACTCTGAGTTAGGCCTGTTTCTCCAAGTTAAGGAACAGGTAGACTGACAGGAGGATTGAGGTGTAGAGTTGATCTTTCTCATGTCTCAGACAGGGAGTCTTGCAGCTCCATAAACATGGAATGGAGGCTACAGAACTGCCTGGGGGAGAGTGTTCATAAAAATGATATTTTTACTGAGCACCAGAAAGAACATTTTCGTCTTTAAATATGCAGAGACACTACAGTAAGTATCACAAATTCATTCTGGTGATGCAACCAACAACACTTAATTATCAGCTCCACAAGCAAATTAGGTGAGAAAATTACTTGTCTTTTTATATTTATTTTATTTCTAAAAGAATTCAAAGAAGATAACGATTTAGCTACCACAGCATATTACACACAGAGATTGCTTCTTTCCTTGATCTATTTTTTTCTTTTCTCTCTCTCTCCCTTTTCTTTAGTCACAGGTACACCTGTTCTTTTGCTTTGCTGTTTGCCTGGACACCTGGTAGAAGAATCTGGTTGCCAATTCTTGAGGAATCCATTGGATCTGTTGGAAAGCTGAGGTGAAGATAGTGTGGGGGAGGGTTAAGTAGCAGGATGGGAGTATATTTACCTGAATGCTGCTTACAGTACATGAAGTTACTGTCCTAAGACTTCAGGCTGCCTCCCTCGGACTGTTTATCAGATGTGGCTTTTTACTGATTTTTGTGCATGTCGTGTCACTGATGCCTATAGTTTCCAAGTTCCAGCACCACACTTTCTCTTTCCAGCGAGATGTTGTTTGGGGGTTGAAGAGGCTCTCGTGGCCTTGAGGAGTCCACAGGATGATAGGCAGGACAAAGGGCCTACTGCTCCCCATTAAAGCCATGTTCTCCTTCACCTTCTCACATACCATGTGGCTCTGTTACAGAGGGGTCATTCTGAGATGCTTCTGGAAGGGAAGCTATGGTCTCTTTCTTAATACTATTTGAAAGCATAAAGTTTCAATTATTTTACTAAATATGCCAGGAACCGTTATAGAGCAAAGCTGAGTTTCTTCTTCTTAGTTTCCCTGCTTTGTAAACCTCCGTGTTCTCTGGTCTGCTCCACGTGTGGCGATGGAGAGATGGAGGGAACCCAGCTCGAGGCACTTGAGCCCTTCAAAGACAGCAGCCAGGATCCCCTGTAAGGGTCCTACCAGCAGTATTGCCTTCAGTAATTTTGGGCCTTTAGCTCCAAAAATGAGAACAACTAGGGGTTCTAGGAATTGTCTTGCTTAGTATTTCCAGGGTCGAACACCAAATGAGGTGGGCCATAGAAACCAGTACGGCGTGCCCATCTACAGGGGGAGCCAACCTCAGCTCCATCAGACTGTCGTCATGTGGAAAGATGGACCAAGCTTGCAGATCTTTCCATTAAATTTCAGCAATCTGGATTTTTTAGTGATAAATTTCCCAACTTTTTTATATTAGCAAACAAATTTCAGAAAAAAATATTTTCATGGGCCGAACAAAACATGTCTAACAGACTAGACATAGTCTGAGGGCCACCAGCGCAATATCTGCTCTAGTTCCACTCTATCCTTTTAAGGATGGGTCTCCCAGAGGGTACAAAGTTATTCAGCTAGTCGCAGAATGAGAACCAAGGTCTGTGTTCGAACCATGGGTCAAGCATTCTTTTCTTTATGTTTTATGCTTAGTTCTCTAAATTTTTACCAGTTCACAGGCTGATTTCAACCATTGGTAACTGGATACTTTCCCTGTGCAAAGAACTGTGCTAAATGTTTGAAATCACCAGAAAGTTCAACAAAACAACCTTCCTTGCCCCAAAGATTGGTACTTTTTCTGCTAAAGGGCAGAGAGTTATGATTTATAGTAATGTGTCTTCTCCATGCCAGGCATTTTATATACCTGAAATTTCAAGGAATCTTCAAAAACCTCTAAGTGGTTTACGATTTTTTTTCTTGCTTATCAGATATTGTGAATGTTCAATAATGAAAATGGGAACATACAGAAATACTATTATTTAACACATGCTAGTATAGACCTATGCTTTTTCTATTAGACCATACAATAATTGAGGCACCAAAACACAGGATTTAATAATGCATACGAGAAGGATGATAATCACTCTGTAGGGAATAAAATGTAAAGAATATGAAAAGTTGCTGAAACAGCATAGAGACACCAGAATAAGAATAAGTTTGGTTAAAGAAAGATTTCTGGAGGAGGTAAGCTTTGAGTTGGAACTGAACATGGACACCTGACAGGCACTAGCATTGGGTTAGGTATTCTCAGCTTCTGAGCAGGTCAGGTAAAGAAAAACTGTTTTGCCTACTCTCTAAATACAGTTTGTGATGACTCAGAAATAGGAATCATTTAAAATCGTAAAGCTGGAGGTGCACCTGGGAGCCAGCCTGTCCCTTAACAGAGGAGATGAAAGTCTATAGGGATTCGATGACTTACCCAGGATGACCCAGACCCAGATACCCTGGCTCTGAGCACACAGTTTTCCTGTGCAGCACCCAGGTCCTTAATATCTGGCCCCAGCTTTCTCATACTGATCCAAGGCCCAATTTCCATCTCGAATTTACTTTGTTCCTCTAGAAGCATCAAACATTTGACATTTATCATAAAAGGTCTGAACTATTCATCTGACAATTAAACATCCTCTGGGGGTATGCTGAAGGCTTGGTATTTATGTTCGTGGTTTTATTTTCTCTCTTTAGTAACCCTTCCTTTGCCCCAGTGTTTTAAAGTACATTAGTAAAATGTCTGTTTTCCTATATAATGGCTCAGGCCATGGGAAAGATTTGTTCAATTTTACTTTCATTAAAGCTACATATGCTGCAGTATCATTTCTTAAAGTTTTTCAAGAGTTAGAACCCTTAAGAGATTGCTATTTGGATCTCTCTTTCTCTCTCTCTCTCCCCCTCGCCCCATTTGCAATCTTTGTATAGAATTCTTTTCTAGGAAGCATGGTGACTTTAGTTTATACCCCTGGATGCCACAGTTTCTCTTTCAGATGACTTCACAAATGGGCAGCACATCCAAGGACAAGCACTGAGGAACACTTCCCTGACAAATTGCCGGTGAGAGAAATCGGTGCTTCCATCCTGGATGTGTTATGTAAGTCTTTTCAGTTAGAGAAAGAATTCAGGATGAGTCTATTTTTATATACCAGTTAGGCAGATAACCAAGGTTAAATTAAGTGGTAAATGATAATCATTAAAGGTTTGTGGGAAATCACATGAAAGTACATAAGAGTTTTCATTTTGATTAAACTTGCTTCAAATGTTACATTAGAGATCAAAATTGGTTTAACAATGATTTTATTAGGAAGTTATATTTTCAATAGAAATGACATGTAATACATTTTTAATTCAGCTTCCCATGTCTAAGGGAAGCCCGAGTGTTTTAAAAAATGAGGATTGCTTGTGTTTTCCCTGTCGCTTGGTGGCAGTTCCTACTTAATGGCATGATTCTAGGAAGAAATAAGCAGCCTCTAGAGGACTAGCCCTGAGAAAGGACCTAAGTGATGGCAAGTACCAGATCCACTTTCCTTCATGGTGCCATTTTTGGAATCTAAAGATAAAGTGATGATAACTAACCTTCAACCGGATATAAGCCCCACGAAGTCGAGACTATTCCTCACCTGTATCTTAGCTCCCTAGAGCAGTACCTGGCAGGTAACAGGTTCTCATCCACATGCAGTGCTTAAAGGGACAGAAGAGTAGGAGCCGAGATCAAGAAAGAATTTTAAATTTTGCTATCAAAAACCTCACTGTCAATTTAAAAAAAATTTTTGTTATTGCTAAAAGTTTCCTTTAGTACTGCATAAATTACACACACACACACACACACACACACACACACACACACACACACATATATACTGAATGTTAAACTTGGTCTGTGTTATTCATTTTATACTGTGGTTTCGTTAAGACTAAGCTTCCACTAAAAATGCTCATCACAGGACAGAGTGATATGGGTGCATATTAAAATCTGCTGGCTGATGAAATAATAAAATTAAAATTAAATTCTGAGAAAAATAATAAAAAGTAGCTCCGATTAAAAAAAAAGAAAAGAAAAGAAAAACCTCAGGCCTACCTAGTAGAGCATATTATGACTTCCTGGCATATTACCATCAGTTATAAGATGCTTCCCAAGTAATTTATTACTAAAAACAAGTATAACAAACATTTATTAATTTTTACTGTGCCACATATGTACCACTAAAGATCAATTTATACATGAGTTTATTTAAACCTCACAACAGCCATGTTAGACATGAGGAAATGTAGATTCTGAGAGGTTATCACCCAATGTCACCTCGGGATTCAGGCTCAGCCAATTTGGCTCCAAAACCCGATACTAAGCCATGATGCTACACTGCTTTACATATTGCTCGAAGTGATTAAAATACTGAATTTTGTAAATAAGATACTATTTTTACAAATGAGAGCAGAGTCAGGGCTTTTCCTAAAATCTTGTCTCTCTCAGTCACTGACACTTTAATTTGCCTTCTTGAATGGAATAAAATAGCTGGAGTTCCCCTTGGAGGATGGGGTATATGTATGTCCGTGCACGTCCATCTTGTCCCTCTTCCGTGTGTTTGTAATTAGCAAGTGTATTGATACGCTATGAGATGTTGTAGCAATTTAAATTTTTCTGATGCTGCTCTTAACCCCCAAGAGTGGGAGGTGGATCTCCAACGATCCTAGGTTTTTATTCTCTCAATAATCTATTTCATCAAAAGAAACACGGATACCAGTCCCCAGAGTTTTAAATCCTAAATTCTCCGTAAGAGGCAACAAAATAAGAAATCTGCCTTATATAAATTGCAAAATTTAAAAGAAATTCTCTTGAGATGTTTCTCTCCTTGAAGTTCCCCCAGCCTGAAGGGGGCTCCTTCTATCTTTGTCTCTCTCTCCCTCGAAATCCAGCCTGGCTCTTCTAGATCTTTCTCCTAGGAAATAGCTCCATGATTTTTTTCTATGGAAATCATCCTTCCAGCTTTCCCCAGCATCCTCAGTTCTGTAGCTCTACCCCACCTCCTTCCTGGTTCTGGTACAGCAGGTACCACACCAGGTGACTGCTAGTGAACCAAGGACCTGGACTGCTCAGCAGGTTGTGCAGGGGAGGAGGCTGAGAATAGTTATACTCAGAAATGTTTGCTTGTGTAATGAGGATATTTTGTTTTCCAGTCTAGATATCTCCAGAGGATTGTGACAATTGTGTCACATGTATCCTGGGGTTAAAGGTTGAAAACCATGTATATAAATTATCGAATGAAAAAAAAAAATTACTAACTCCCCTCCTCTCCAAAGCCTAATATTTAGAGCCATCCTGCTAGAATATAGTTGGTCTATCTGAAACACTTTTCATTGTGATTTGGTGTTAAAACGGAAAGGTCAAATGTAGGCATACTTCTGAGTCTCAACACACATGCTTTGCTTTCATAAGTCCCAAGCACACTTAATCTTTCCTGCATGATTCCCCCAGGCCTCTCCAACAAAAACCACAACTAGCTCATCCACACGTAACAATCAGCAGTGTGTACATTAACAAGTTTACAAACTTTTGTATAATGTTCATATTGACTTGATTTTATGAGCTCCCAGATTCCAAATCCACAAATAATATCACCACTGGTTCCAGAGGGCACCTGTGCAGCTTAGCGAGCATGGATGTGGACATCTGTAATCCTGTACTGCCCGAAGGGCTGCAAGATCGAGTCAAGCATGTTCCCTATGTGCCATGTGTCAAGGATGATACGTCAACCCGTTACCCATGAAAACTATTCAGTGTTTGTTAGCAAATAGCGGCCTGATACGAATGGGTGTACAAGTGCTTTGTGAAGTGAGGTTGTTTTGATACTGTATCTTGAGGAGGGCAGCTGTGAACAACCCAGCAGTAATTAAATTGTATATTTACTTCTGAGTTAAAGGAGAGAATTAAAGCAGAAGTATCTGAAGCTCTGGAAATGATTCTTCATATTAAGTAAAATACATTGATTTCTGAATAAGGGCTTATGACTTACACAGATATTTATTCAAATATTAATGTATCAAATATGCTATATTTTAGAATGCTTCGTGAGTGCATGTTTTAGTAAGCAGAATTATTCTTTCTC
>NW_011888782.1:13050593-13053452 GCF_000151845.1 Pteropus vampyrus
GTGAGTGCTTAAAGATGAACCACAGTTTCTTTCATTAAAATATCCTCTTTTTGACTGGAAGTTTTATAACAAATTTAATCCCTCTGCCAAATGACAGACCTTCAAATACTTTGAGACCATTATAAAAGCTATCTCTTTAAGACTGCACTTTTTCCTCTTGTCTTTTTCATTCTCTCATTAACATTGGATTGATCTACTTCGAGGTTCCCCCCCCATTCCTACTAATATGTAAAGATGATAAATTCTTGCATTTTTAAATCCAGAGCCTTGTTTTATAAAACCCTACTCAGTTTCAAAATCTACCTGGCAATCAGTGCTTATCTAGCTCTTTAAATTCTTGACAATAGCCACTTGGAGATTAAGCATATATCTACCTAAAATTTTAGTAACATTTTATGTGTTAAATATCTTTTCTTTCTTATCAGGTTATACATTATCTGAGGAAAGAGAATTTGTATACCACACTGGCATTGCTGGAAGCCTATTGACAATAGATAATCAACAAACGCACATTGTTCTATTGATTTAAGGGTCAGATACCTCAAACTCTAGTCTCATGTTTGGACTTTGAGAAATTTCAATTTTCTCGTTTGTGAAAGATATCAATTCTGATTCTCAATAACCTCATAAGACTATTTTTAAGAGAGACATAATGATGTTCTGAATTCCATTAAAACAAGATTTTAGAGGTTAATTTTGTTTTCTAACTTTTCCCCATCCCTATGGTATAGTGATTCAAACTCACAGAATCTCAATTGTGTTTGTCTCTCTGTGTCCCCTTTTCATCATGGAGATAAACTGAAGCAATTGGACTCCTCAGTGACATCAGGACAGTAGTTGCAAGGCCCAGAGTATTGGGGTCATCTGGGTTTGGGGAGGACACTTGGCATATGTCCAAGGATCGTATCCACAGACCCAGGCAATGCATTCAGATTGGGCCTAAGATTTCTTTTCTCTTGGGGATAAGGGGCTTAAACTGTGTATTCCAGATCAGAAAACCAATGTGGAGGGCTAAGTGAAATGACTCTATGATTCTGGGTGATGGTCTTTGATAAGGATTAGGAAGAAGGAAGCCAGATTTAATATTGGAGTTGAGCAATCTCCATTATAGAAGGCTGAGACTGCAGGGGTGGTAGTGGGAACAGAGGGGGGTGCAGGGGTGGGGTGGGCGGGGGGGAGGGGTACTTTTAAATACTGACAAAGGTCTATCAGGCTTCAATTGGTCAGTCTAGGGTTTCTTTCTTTTACCTGTTGCTCTGATTGCATATCAAAAAGGTGATTCTTCCCCAAATTTTGAAAAACAAAATAAATGAATACTGATTGCTCTTCGAGACCAGAAGCTCTATCCATTCCTCAGAACAGTCAAACACCTTTAGGAAACTGTTTTTTTTTTTTTTTTCCATTTGTTTGTTTTTGTTTTTTGAAAGAAGCCATCTCATTAGCAGTTTTTTTGTAACTGAAAGGAAATATACCAAAATTATAATAGTTGATTGCTGTTTGGGTTCTAGGCCTGTGGTGGACGAGGTTATTTTTTCTTTCTGTTTTTCTATGCTTTCTGAATATTATTCTGTTGTGGTTTTTATAACACGAGAATAAAAGAAAAAAAAATTCAAAGCTACTCCTCAAAATGAAAAGCCTGTCAAACAACTACTTATTTCACCCTTTAACTTTTCTGGTTTTAGGGTGCTCCCTTCGGTATATGATAAGCATTTCCATTTCAGCTGAAGACATTAAACTCAGTAGTTTTAATTTAATTGTTTCTTTCCCCCCTTTTTTTCCTATTCTCAACAAGTCTTACCGTTACCAACAATTGGATTTTCAGCTTAACTGGGTATGTAGGGCTCAGAAATTGCTCAAATACTGCAAAGTGTAGAATTCCATTTTTTCCCCTCCATTTTAATTTCCTTTAGCAATTTAGCACTTCTTTTCAAATCACACATATAGAAAAAACAGAGAAATTTCTTAACACCCCTTTGGCAAATCACATGGAAGGAACTGCCACTGTTTCTATTTACATGCTTTGGGCAAGTTATATTTCAAGTAAAGAGCTTCATCTCAGAACCAAAGAGGAATTTTTTAAAAAGTTCTTTGTAAGCAACTAATTCCTTCAGACAAGACGTACCATGAAAAGCAAAACACAACCTAGAATTTTGTATGTAATAGACGAATGTACATTTTAAGTATTTATAACATTTAATACTATGCTTCTAACTATTGATTCTTGGAGAAAACACCACATAAATACAAAATACATTTTATATTTTTCTTAGTAGTATATTACATGAGCCAGAAGATCATTTTTTAATAAAAATAAAATCATATTTTATTTTAGTAAAACTAATGAACTTCATATGAGTCAGATGAAGTTCTCCAAATCTCAATGTTTACATTTACTTTCAGCTGTTAAAGAACAAAATCTAATGAGTGAATTTGAAGATCTGATAGGCTTTATCAAGCAGTTTATGAATTGGGCAGCGTTCTATCCAGCCAGTAGAAGGGTGCTTCAGGGGTTGTGCCAAGTGGAAGGTTTTTATAGGAGGCAGGGTGTGACAGGGAAGTCATTAGCAAAAGAAAAGAAAGCCTTATTCTTAGACTAGACATCTTTTTTTGGGGAGGGAGGGGAGGGAATGGCAAGGGTTTTATAATATAGATTGCCTCTCCTTCTTAGGGCAGTGGGAGCAGGGAATGGTTAGGTCCCAAGTGACAGATTATCTCATTGGTGTTGTCCAGGGAACTCCAGAATGGTTAAGATTATGTTTCTAGAGAAGGTCAAAACTGCAATTAGGTTAGGTATTCAATCTAGGTTTGGTGTCATGGGCTTTAGCACAAGGATGCCATTTTGGGGCCTGTGTTTTTTTT
>NW_011888782.1:13053502-13055429 GCF_000151845.1 Pteropus vampyrus
AATGAATGAATGTAATTACAGAAAGAGGCCTGATTGTTCAATGCCTTTCAAACTATCATTACATGCTTGTTGGCTGTTTTCCAGGGGAAGATATTGTTTTGAGTTTCTCTTTACCAAATCATTTGAGCTCTTTTGAAGAGTTTAAGATAGCAATATTGAATTCATGTATTGGTTAAGGATTCTAATCACACAGGTATTCAACAATGAACTCATGTCTCCATTTGGATGTCTCAAAGCAACCTCAAACTGATGTGCCCAAATCAATCTATGATCTTACCCCAAATTTGTTCTTTAGAGTTTCCCATCCCAGGGAACACCAACACCATTCATCCAATTGCAGAATTAAAAAATGGGGAGTCATTCTTAATGCCCTATCTTCCTCTGCTCCCAAGTTTCAATCATTACCAAAGACCATTGATCTTACAATCTAAATAATTCTTCAATCCAGCCCCTTGTCATCACTATCACATACTCCCTAGCCCCACCTACCATCATCTCTTTAGAAGTTTCTTCTCTTGCTCAAGTGAAAGTCTACTGACTGGCCCCTTGTCTATCTCTGGAACCTTGCCTCCTACAGGCTGTCCCTTCGTCTCCTTTTTCCAACCACCTGGCCCTCCTTTAAGTCCCAACAAGGCGTTAGGCATCATGTTCCTTTGTGTTCCAGGTCTTTCAGCATGCTGATCTTTCTTCCCTCCAGTTCTCACAGTACATTCCCTTTAGCTTTCAGCTAGTATATTGCTTCCTCCAGGAAGTCTTTCTTGATTAGCTTAGGTTTGGTCAGGCTTGACAAATACATGTTCATAGTATCCTGTGATTTTTTTTCTTCATAAAATTCTAACATTCTAACACACATTTTTATTTGTATGATTATTCGTTAATGCCTATCTCTCTCTATCTTTTGCTTATAATTTTCATGAGGTTCCATTTTTTTACTCATTATTCTATTCTCAGTGGTAGCACAGAACTTGGAATGAAGTAGTTGTCCTGATACATTTTGCTAATTGTATGGATTAATGAAGGGCTATAGAGACCAGACATTAAACAAAACTCTCTGTTAAGGAGTTGGATAGAAAGAAAGACCATTAGTGTGACTGCTGTAGAATTTCCTTGTCTTGGAGAATGCGACTCTAGACCAGATAACTCCATGAGACAGAATCTCCAATTCTAGAATGTGAGACGTCTCTGGAATTCCTTAGATACAGTTGCTATATGTTGTATCATGAGGAAGAGCTGGGTCCTCCAAGAGGTGCTTTCACACTTTCTTTCTTTCTGTTGGACAAGTAGGATCTTTGCCTCTTGTCCTCCACAAGGAGAAAAATTTCAACAGCCCAGTAACAAATCACTCTGGGTATCTTAGGACAAAGGCAGCCGAATCCATGTTTGGGTAGCCCAATGACACAGATATCTGGCATTTCATTTTCTCCCTAGAGTAGGGCCAGCCAGCATCAGGCCCTATAATTATATCTTTGTCAATTCTGAGCACTCCATCATAAAATGAGTTATGGGCTCGGTGAAATTCTCAAGAAAAGGGTCATCTCCTCTAAACTACCTCTCAACGCAGGGATGCTTTCCAAAATATCTCTAAGTATGACCAATCTCCATCGTGAGTGCTTAAAGATGAACCACAGTTTCTTTCATTAAAATATCCTCTTTTTGACTGGAAGTTTTATAACAAATTTAATCCCTCTGCCAAATGACAGACCTTCAAATACTTTGAGACCATTATAAAAGCTATCTCTTTAAGACTGCACTTTTTCCTCTTGTCTTTTTCATTCTCTCATTAACATTGGATTGATCTACTTCGAGGTTCCCCCCCCCCATTCCTACTAATATGTAAAGATGATAAATTCTTGCATTTTTAAATCCAGAGCCTTGTTTTATAAAACCCTACTCAGTTTCAAAATCTACCTGGCAATCAGTGCTTATC
>NW_011888782.1:13058519-13100968 GCF_000151845.1 Pteropus vampyrus
TCAGCAGTGTCCTGGAGATAAAGTTAGATAATATCTTTTTTTGCAAAGTTGGCTATTGGTCTACTCAGTATGTGTGTTTTCCCTTGTAAGAGCCCCAGCTGCCCAGCTGCATTGCTCATCCTGGCCCCCACTGCAGTCCTCTGACTACTTCCCATCGTGAAATGTGAGTGGAAGAGATGGATGTCACTTCTGGGCAAAAGTTTTTAAGCAGTGGCTATGCCTTCTTCTACTGTCCAGAAACAGAGACCCCAAAACCCTAGAGGATAAAAGAAACCCTGTTCTCTGAATCAGTGTGGGCAGGAGAGGGGTATGGCAACCAACTGTTCTGGTTTGCCCAGGACTGAGGGGGTTCTTGAAATGTGGGCCTTGAAATGTGGTTTTAAAATTGGGACTGTTCTGGACAAAATGAGATGTGTTGGTCCCCTAAGAGGTGCTCATTGACCAGGAACACCTTAATTGGACTATTATTTGAGTGAGAAATAAGCCAGTAAAATTTTGGAGTTACTTGGTAGCTGTCCACTAGCATTACCCTAACTTACACATGTAGAAATCACTACTAAGTGACCTTGTTGCGACAGAAACATGTCAATGAGAAGATATCAAAACGCAGGAAACTTGCTTCTCATCCTCACTAGCTCTGTGATCTGAAGCATGTTTTGGGCTTAATATTGTAGCTGGAGTCGACTAGTGGTTCTCAAAATGTAGTGAGCGGACCCATGGCGTTCCCTGAGATCTGTTCAGGGTGTCCATGTGGGCAAAACTATTTTCATAACAATACCAGGTATCATTAACTCTGTCACTCTCATTCTCTCAAGTGCATGGAGGAGTTTTCTAGAGGCTATACAATGTACAATGTGGAATGACATTATGGCTCTGATGGTTGATGGAACATCTGCTTGCTCATTCTGATGTCTTAAGGATGTATTTTGTTTGACTTCTAAGAAATATTAATAGATATAACTCACATAAGCAAAAGCTCTTTAGGGCCATTAATGATTTTTAAGAGTATATGGGCACTAGAGATATACCAAGAAGTTTGAGAATTGATGAACAGGAGAATCTCTATGGACTTGCATAACTAAACATTGGTGAAGTAATACTCGTATATACAAAAACTGGTTACAGTATTTTTAAGTTGCTATGCCTTTTATGTTTTTCTCCATCTTAAGTTTGGTGGAGATTAAAATACTCTGGTATCCATTTTACAAAGATCCCGTTCCAGAAATTGTAGAAACGTCCTGTGTTATGTATCAGGAATTATGCTAGCATAATTTCCCTGTATGACATAGTTTATCTTAAGCAAATCATAACATATAAAGGATTAAAGTATATATTTTTCTTTCAGAAGAAAGAAAGGCATTAGCTCATTCCAAACAAATAAATCTGATGATTATATTCCTAACAACCCTAATTATATAGCTATTGCGCTCATTCAGGGTACGGGGGTCTAGATAAAGATGCTTATTACACTTTAAGTGGAAGCAAACCAATGCAAAAAGTCTCTCGCTTAGAGACTTTCAATAGCTTCATGGAGGTCCTTAGGAGAAAGCCCCAACTTATATATAAAGTCTTTCCAGGTCTTCAATCCACCCCTCACCACGGCCTTGGCCTCACCTCTGTGTGCTTTCCCTCTAGCTCTGACTATATTCCAGCTTCAACATGAACATCTTTCATTCTAGGAAGCTTCCTGATTTAGTCTCAATGCAACTGTGCTTCTTTCTCCTCAGCAACTCACTTAAAATTCCCTGTCTCAGGATAACCACTGGATCCAAAGAGAGAAACTTACTAGTTATCATATAAGATCATGATCCATGTGTGACTGGCTCCTGGAAACGAGCCTTGCCCAACGATAATTTAGATGAGAGATGAGGCCTCCTTTTTATACCACAAAGGAGATCTGCAGACATATGGCAATGCACTATTCAGTCTGTTTTAAAAATGACACAGAAGAAAAGATATTTGGCTCTAGATAGCCAAATACAAAATGTTTGCTAACTACACAAAAATCTCAGTTACCTAAATTCACTGAACACTGGTAAATTTAGAGGAAGCTAAGATCTATGATTTATTGAAACACACACACACACACACACACACACACACACACACACACACACTCACTCACCAGAGACCAGTTCAAAATCCAGACTGCTGTTTGAGGAATGTATGGTTGCTAATTTATTTTGACAAATTGGTAGAGCTGATTTAAATTATTTATGATAATGCTTTCCAGTATATTTTACAAAAGTAATGAAGGCATAGTTTAAAAAGTTCTGGGCTTTTTAAAGCTTTTCTTGGGAAAAGATGAAAGAATGCTGTTGTTTCTTTAACAGTGTTAAAACACGAGAACTTATGGAATAAATACAAGAGAAGTCTCCTTATGTTTTAGGAAATGTGTACACATCAAATCTAATAGAATATCTGAAACAAAAACTGTACAGATGTCACTGAGTTCATCTTCCATGTGAGGTCAGTTGCTGATGGACGGGGAGAGAATCCCCCTATCTGTGTACATGGTTTTCTGTAGTAATAATAATGATAGTAGCAACTAATATTCATTAAGCTCTTAATATGTTTTGAACATTTTATTTGCATTAATCTTTGAATGCTTCTAACAGCCTAGGAGGTAGAGATGATTTCCAATTTAATATTTTTACAGATAAGAAAACTTTATTTGCATTAATCTTTGAATGCTTCTAACAGCCTAGGAGGTAGAGATTGTTTCCAATTTAATATTTTTACAGATAAGAAAACTGAGCCACAGAGAAGTTAAGTCACTACCCAAGGTCACACAGCAGCAAAAGCAGGATTCAAACCTATGGAGACTTATTCCACAACCTAGCATTCCTAACTGTTAAACTAAATCAGGTTGTACAGTAATCACTGAAGGAACAAATTTGAAAGACTTCCTTGCAAACAGTCTTTCTTTCCATCTGTACAGAAGATTATAGACAGCAAGAATTTTTATGGCACATTTAATCAGTTCAGTAGTTCAATTGAAAGAGTTTTTTTTAAACTAAGCTATTAATTTTTATTAAGAAAACCAGAGCCAAATACAAGATAAGCATCTGTTTCATCTGATTCAATTCAATTTAGCTCAATTCAGTTCATATTATTGGACGTATGTTGCATGCTGGGTTTGGGGAGGGGAGATTATTATTCAAATATCAATAAGCATTATTTCTGCTTTCTAGGAACACAGAACTACAAAATATAACTCCAGGTTCAAGGTGGCATATGTTGGTTGCCACAGTACTTGTAGCCACGGTAGGGTAGGAGTGGGCAGAGGACCATTCCAGAGAGAGAAGGTAAGTTTGAAAGTAAACGTGAAGTTTCTTACTATTACATTTCCAGCCCTGGGAGACCAGGGGTTTAACAAATATTTGTTCAATAAATAATTAAGAACCCTTAAAGTATTAAGTACAATCTGGAAAGAATTCATAGAGGAGAAAGCAGTTGAAATAGATATTCTTTAAATTTTAGGGGAGAGGAGCACTCCATTCTGAGGCTGCCCAATATATAAAGGGCAGATGCTTAATAAAAATGCTTGAAAAGATGACGGTAGGATCCTGCCGAATGCTGTTGAATAAAGAAATGAGTATGTGATAATGATTAGGATTTAACTAACATTTATTATCCATCTCTGTTCTGCCAGATGTTTTTAAGCGCTTAATCTCATTTACTCTTCAGAATTGCAGTGTTTGTGGTAGACACAAATGTGCAGCGCCATTCTTCCTTCAAGAAGGACTTATTTCCTAGCTGTGGAGGTTGCAGTCAGCACAGTCTCTGTTTAGCAGTCATCTCCTTCTAAGGTGGCCTCAGCTGCAGAGGGCTGCCTAGCCCATAATCATGTCCTTTACAGGGAAATCCCACATCCTATGACTGAACAAAGTAGGGGTCTAAAGAGCAGGTCATTTTGGCCCACATGGAACAACATCGTTGGGTTTTGTTTGTTTCACGGTTCCCTCCAGGGCTGGTCAAGATGTTGTTGGACTTCCTTTTCAGTATGAACTCTCCTTCTGTCTAATTCCACTCTCTTCCTTTCTGTTACATGTCAGACTCCTAATAAACATCTTGCTTAGTTTCAGGGTCTGCTTCTAGAGAACCTAATCTGCAAGACTATTAATCTCTCACATCAACAGAATGGAAACTGGGGCACCGAGAGCCAATACATCTCCCCAAAGCCACACAGCAGAGCCAGGATTCAAACTTAGATTCATGTGACTCTTAACTGAGGGCTCTCTCCAGAGCCCCACACTCATTGCAGGGACCAACCTTGCAGTATTCAGCCAATGCTGCCTTCTCGCTCCTGCCTCAGCACGCATGCATCAATAGGAATCCCTTCACCGTCGGCCTGGATATATATATGGTTTTTATTAGGAAAACTCTAAGCCATCCATGGCCCCCAGAGGAAGCCAAAGCTCTGGGCCAACTGTGCCCCTCTTAGCCTGGCTACTCCTATCAATGTTTCAAGTCTCAGCTGAATCGAAATTAAATTTCCTGGTTACAAGCTTTCACCATACCCGTCATAGCATCGGCAACAATTTGCAATCACTGTTTTCTCCTGTCAGTTACACTAGGCTGTAACTTTAGGAGGGCGAGAGTCATCACTAATTTCCCAAGACTAAGTTCACTGTCTGCTAAACCGTAGGAGCTCAATTTACATTTGTATGAGTAGGAGCTCATACAAAGGTATGAGAAGTGTGTGTGATAAATGCTTGGTATTGATTTTGGTTCATGTTAGTTTCTGTCCTCTCCTAGTTACCCAGCTATATAAGATAGTCATAAAAAGATATTATTATTATTATTTATTATTATTATTATTATTATTATTATTATTATATTTTAGGCTCATAGCATGCCTTAGATCATTTCCAAATGGTCAAATAGGGCAGTCAGAGATTGATAGGCACTCAGAATCCCTCCTTATATTTATTTATGAGATCATGTTTAATTTTCTTCAGGAGAGGTCCAGATCCAAAAATAATTCATTTTTCAGGAATGGAGATTCCACGAGCTTTATAGATGCCTGTGCCAATGTCTGGAAACCTCTTAGAGGAGACATCTACATTTTATCCACCTAGCTATTTGATTTGTAAACTCCTTTTTTAAAACCAAAGCCATGGCTGACATCCTTTGACCTCGTTAAAGCCCATAAATCTTCCTTTTGAGAAGATGTTTCATCTTGAACTGTGGCAAAGGTGTGAAATACTGAAATGTTCCCTTTAGCGTTTGCCCTACAAATTCACACAACAGGAAAGCAGACTCAGGCGGATCTGACATGGGTCGCTTCTCGGAGAGATTGTTTCAGCTTCGCTCGGTATAGATATTGATTTCCATAAAGTGTATTTATGTGGATTTTTTAACTTTTACTTTTTCAGACTAGCCTGATCCTTTTTATAATCATAATTATATTCTTCAGTATAAAGTTAGCATATCGACAACAGAGAATTTTGAGAAGAGAGAAAACGGGAAAAAATTTCATGTTCCCAGACATGTTACATGTTTGCATTTGAGGAAATTGAACGACTTGCTCCAAAGTTTCTCAGCTTGAAAACTGCAAAGACAATTATTTACATCAAACTTGTGCCTTGGCCAACATGCCACAGTGTCTGCTTGATTCACTGATGCTTTAAAAACATTGCTTTGGTTGGACTTATACTAGTGCTCATCTGCCCTCACGTTCCTTTGCAAGTTCAGACTCAATAAAAAAACAGATTGAATTCCAGAGATAGATTAGCACCTTCTTTTCTTCAAATCTCGCACTTGAGTTTGGAGACTGTGGTCCACAACAAAGTTTCCTTCTAATCTAAGAACTTGCAAACTTTACACTCAGACCCAGTTGGCCTAGTAAAGCCTTTTTATTGACTGATAGCATAACCAGAGTTACCCAGGTCCCTATATTACCCAGCCTAACGAAATCTCTTCACTGAATAGGCATTAGATCAGATCAGATTTGATGAAAACAGAATTAATTTATGGAATTTCTTTATTACCTCTCCTAGATCATCTCTATTACTGGGGCTGTAGACTGCAGCTCTAAATATCTTGTACTTGGGGAAAAAAAAATTGTATTCTTTTTAGAAATTTTGCAATTTAGTTATTGTTTAAAGATGTAAGAGGCAATTGGGGTGTGAATCTAATTATCTCCATGATCAGCTGACAAATAAACCCACACAGTTGAAAGTGCTAAATTCTTTCATTGGTTTGGCAAATATTTATTAAACTACTTTTACATGTCAGGCTGTATGCTAGGTGCTGAAGACACAGAAGTGACCTAGACAGAAACAATCTACACCATAAATAAATACATGATTACAAACTGTGAGAAGAATTCTGAAAGTGTTCCAAAGACAGATTATATCAGTCAGACTCCAGTGTACAAAATAGAATTCTAGGTATTTTAATCAGGACATAGATTAATACAAGGAATTGAGTGTTTGTAAAGATCATTGGAAGGGCTGAAGGAACAACTTAAGCGTGGGTCTTCGGGAGCATCTCCCAGAATACTGCAGGGGAGTATCTTACCAGGGGAGCCATGCGAGGAAACTTTGTCAGAATCAAGAACCCACTGCCATTCATATAGGTCTCTTTTGAAACTGCCTCCAAATACCCAGGAAGCTACTAAATGGACACTCGAGCCAGTGATTCATGATTGAAGAAGCCAGATCGAGATGCCACCATGGCCACAAATACTACTGTACCCTCTGCCTTTTATGGTCAGGAATCGGGAAACTGGAGCAGTACAGAGAAACTTCATGTTTCGTGATGGCGCTTGCAGCAGAAACCGCCTGGCTGAGCCTAATCGGCATCCAGAATCTCTGCTGCGAGGGAGTCATAATGTAGTTAGCAGCATCTGTCCTCTTCAGGTAGAAGGGTGAGATGAACACTGTGCGAGTCAGACTAAAACGTGTCCAGCCCAGAACACTGATTTAGTTTGGGGACTGGAGAAGGCAGTGGCACATGGCTAGAGAGGTAGTTAAGGCCTGCTCGGGTAGGGCCTTCTTGCTCATATTAAAAATTTAGAATTTTACGCTAACTGCAATGGAAGCCACTGGACCACTTTAGCAGGTGAAGAAAACCAATCTGCTTTATATGCATGAAGATTACCTAATACACAGAAAGCAATTTAGAGATGGCAGGAGTAGAAATGGGGCCAGCCCAATAGGCTTAGTGAAGGGACAGTGGTTTAAGTGAGGGCGTTGTCAGTGCAGTGGAGGTGATGGAGACTAAGTGAAGTAACAGGAATCACGTTTTGGAGGCAGAGCTGACAGGGCTTGGGTTGGTCAAAGCAGAGATAAGGGTAAGGGAGAAAAGAATCGAAGCATGATTCCTAAGTTTCTCATCTGTTGTTCATACTATTTAGTGCAATGGGTAGAACAGGTAGAGAAGGTCTAGAGAAATATCAACGTCAGTGCTGGACATGGTACATTGAGTTTCAGATGCCTCTGAAATATCCGACAGTAGATTTCTAGCATGTCTGGAAATGCATGCATATCTAGGTAACAGTCAGTAGGAAAATGCAGGTAGAACTTGGGGAAGGCCAGAATGAAAAATAGATATAAACTAAAAGAATCAGTGCAGCAAGGATTATGCATTAATCTACCCCAGAAGGAAAAGGAAAAATCTACAGATTGTAAAGAAGTCATTGAACACATAACAGCAGCAGTAATAGTTCCTGTGTTTTTTTCCTTGTGCCCTTGTTCTCCTCTTTCCACTTCGTTTTCCCTTCCTCCCTTTCCTCCTCCTCTGGTTCCTCCTGCTGGCTTTTTTCTTCCTCCTTCAGCAAGTTCTTGTGACATTAATTTCCTTAGGCTATTACTGTTATTTTGAGTACAACCTCAACAGAGAAGTCAGAGCTTCAGTGAATAGAGTATTTCAAAAATTTTAAATTGTGCTGATTCTCTGAAGGGTTGTTCTGTCGGGTAAGAGTTGCATCAATATCTTTCCTATTTTCTTTCTCTCTTTCTTTTTCTTTTTTTTTTTCTGATTTGAGGGGTAAGTGAGGGAATGAACTTAGACAATATAGTGTGTAGATTTTTTTTTTTCTTTGTCCTTTAGGGCAAGGCGAGGTCTTGGTTACAAAGAAGTGCAGAAATCAGTAACAGCAATATTTGGAAGGAGGTGGGCATGAGCTGACTTTACATACAAGATTTTGGGGGGGAAATGAGTCAACAAAGTAGAGAATGTGGACACCAGAATGAGAACAACAACAACAAAAAATTAAAACAGAATCCACATCCAAAATGGCTTATCTGCACATCTGGCAAAGTATTGACTGTCAGCTGGGAGCTCAACCAAGACTGAGGGCAGAGGACTTGGGATCTATATGTCTGGGCTTCCCCGTAACACAGTAGCTGAGTTCTAAGAACAAGTATTCTGAGACAACCAAGTAGAAGCTGCATTGCCTTTACTTTGCCTCAGAAATCATGGAGTGTCACTTCTACCATAGTAACAAGTGTATCCGAATTCAAGGCAAAGGAAAAAAACACTTTATTTCTCAAAGGGAGGAGTTTTAAAACATCATTGAAAGAAGATCATGATAGATGGGAAATATTGTTTTGGACACTTTGGAAAATAAAGTTTGGATGATCTTTCTATTTATGCCAGTCTTCTGTTGTGTCTCTGTAGAATTTTAGATTTTATTCATAGAAATTGGGCACATTTTAAATAAATTATTCTGTTGGAAATAAAGAATAAAAGAATTAAAGAATAAAGTTAAAGAATAAAATTATTCTTTTTGGAATTAAAGGACAGTTTGAGACTCAACTTGCAGACCTGTATTGGTTCAAAAACAGTCATTTACTGAACGAAGTAAACCTGAAATGATGGCACTACTCAATCTACAAAGAAGTGAGCGTGTCCAGATGCCAAACAAACAAAACAAAACAGATGTCTGTTATTATTCTTCACTATTAAAGAACTCTAAGCTCAATGGAGTTACATATATTAAGGGACTACAGAGATATTTACAGGAAATAAAATCACAATTTCAAAAGAGATTCTTTTTAAAAAAACTGTATCAACAAATATAATTATGTTTGCCTTTGGAGTGTAAGCTTCAGAATTTTTCTGACATATTCTTTGGTTCTGTGGTTAGCACTATGACTAACTTGCTATATATATAACTCATTTATCTTGTTTATCATTATCTCCCATTTAAAATGTTAGTACAGTCATTATAGTGATTTTTATCTGATTTTTAAAATGCCATATTCCCAGTACCTAGAAAATATCTATCTAGTATCTAGTAGGCATTCAATATACATTTATTGTATGAATAATCGAATAAACGAATGTGAGATTTAGCATCTAGAAAAGCTATCTGAACTGAGAGTGAAGTATACTCAAGAAGGTACATTGTATGTGGTTCTTTAGATTTGAGTATGTGAATCTTAAACTTCGAACTCTACCAGATTCTGTGAAAGGACATTTTCTTTCACGAAATGAGTTGAAGTTGTGTAAACACCAGTAGTTGTGTAAACCTAAATTTAGAATTGATGCATTTTAGTTGAAAAAAAGAAAACTGACAAAAACATCGACAGAGTATCTATAGATGGTAAGATTAAGAGTGATTTTTAAATTTCTTCTTTTTACTTTTGTGTATTTTATGAAAATTTAACAATGAAAATAAATTATTTGTAGGAAAAAAAGGAAATCTAAAAAGAAGTAAAAAATTATTGTGTTGTAAAATTTGTTAAAAACCTGTATCTTACTAATTATATTATAAGATAATGAGTTACAAAATCTATAATAGAAACTTTGGCAAAAATAAAATCAATTGAACAATATTTCCCCCTAATTTCGGGAAAACTACTGAAAATTTATATATTGAATGAATTAGCTACTCATCTTCTCTATTGTTATTAATAAAAGATTCATGGCATCCTACCCACATACAGATTTCTGACCATAAGTCTAATTATTGAAATAACTTTGTTTATAAGATCTCTAAGGTACCTGTGATTCTCATTCTCTGCCACCCCAAATTGGGTTCTAACATCTACCTCATAGAATTGTAAAAGCCAAGTGAGAAGATACATGAAAAGATACTCTCTAAATTATAAAGCCTCATATATGTTTGATAATATTATTTATTAATTATCAACAAATTGGTTGGAAGAACACCTTCCAGGACCTGGTCTTCATCTCTCGGCCTTCCCTGTAGGTGGCTGTTTTCAACTGGGAGGGAGCAAGGTGGAGTCTTTGCTTATCTAGGTTAAATGGAATAAGGTCATACCTTGGAGTCTCCTTCCTGTGCTGTGAAGCATCAATCTATAGGGGTGGTCTAAACAGCCACAATTCCAGACCTGTAATGTACACCAGAGCCTATGCCAAGAGGGTAAAGCCTGACGAAAAGCTTTTCTGTGGGCTCACCATACATGGGTTTGAGGGATGCATCTCCTTACAAGGCCACTAAATGGACAAACCCCAGTTAAGCAACCAGAATCAGGTTTTTGCATTGGAATGGCACTGGCTGGAGTTCAAGATAGAGGCCTGCCACCCCAAATTACCAAGTTCATAGGGCTCTATGGGCACCGAGTAGCCTGTCCATGTTGTGTGGTCTCATATTAATAAGAGAGTGGAAGCCAAAGGGTGTCTCAGCATCAAAAATACATATTATCTTTTGCTATTAAATTATTTATTTTTATTAAAACAAATATGACTATTATTATGTTATTACTAGTATTTATCTCTATCAGAGATACATTTTCTTTATTCTTTATTTTTACTTATTGGCATTTTTCAATTTTCCATCTAATGCTTGCATAGTAGAAAAGTGAAAAAATAGTGCAAGCTACTTATAAAACGTTTAGAAAATAAAGAAACAGAAAAGGAAGAAAACTAAAATAACTTGTAATCTTGCTGCTCAGAGATAAGTACTGTTAACATTTTGGGATCCAACCTTTCAGTATACAGAATTCCTTAACTGAAAATAGGATAGTACTCAACATAGTTTATTTATTCTATTCTTTTGCTTGTAGAAAAAAAATCCCATACCAATACATATTCTTCAGATATAACATTTCAAAAACTGCATATTCCGAGGCTTTTCATGCATGTTAATTAGTCAGAAAAGTTGAATGCATCTATACTCTGGCCACAGTGTGTGTAATAGTGCCCAGTCCCCTCCCCACTCTGGTGCCAGCTTTCCCAACAGTGGTGACGATAATAGTTGGAGAATCTTGGTCATTAGTGATATCTCATTACTGTTAACTGGCAGCTCTCTAACTACTAATAAGATCCTAAAAGACTCACCAGACAATTGACTTTGCAAGATCCTTGTAAAATTCTATAGCTTTGAAGCAACGGGAGTGGTTTCTGCATGGGTGGAAGGAGTTTTCATATGTAAATATTTCAAAGTCACAGTATCTCTAGGCTCAGTCCCTTCAACACATGTATACTTACTAAACCCTTCTTATTCAGTAACAAATGTTTATTGACAATCTACTACATGACAAGCCCTGCTCTGGGTGCTGGTGAGAGAATAGTGGCAAAATTCCTGGTGAATACGTTCTATCCGGGAGAAGTAAACAAACAAAATGGTGTATGATAATGTTGTGGCAGAACATGGAACAGAAAATGGGGGTACAGAGTGATGGAATGGAAGGGGAGGTGCTTTCTATTATAGGGTAACCAAGGAAGACTTGTTCTATGAGATGATATTTGAGTAGAGACCTAGGTGAAGCACGGAGTGAGTGAGCCATGCAGTTGTCTGGGGAAAAGTGTTCCAAGAAGGACCAGAAGATGCAAAGTTCCTGGGGCAGGAGTGTGCCTGTCTTGATGGAGTTGTGTCTGGGACAGAATGAGGGATGGAAACAGTTTTAAGAGAGGAGATCAGAGAAATGAAGGGGTCAGTTCTCGTAGAGGTTTGTAGGCTCTGGCCAGGTAGGACTTCAGCTTTATTCAGAAGGAGCTCGGAGAGGAGGCAGAGAGATCAGTAGGAAGCTATTGCCATGGTCCAACAGGGTCATCCACAGTGTATGTGGATAGAAGCCATTTCTTCCAGACAGGCTTCCCCTGCTCTGTCAGGCTGAGGCCACAGCCAACCTCCAGTACTACCCAATTTCTCTACTTCTGTGGTCAGATCAGAGGTAGATGTGGAGTGGGTGTCTTATGAGGTCTGTTGGGTGCTAAAGAATCTTATGTGACAGGCAATCAAAATACCTAAGAGTGGCAAGGCAGGATCGGTGGGTGTCACTCTCAGAAGTCAGAAGCCTTGGTCTAGCACTTACAGGGTTGAGAAGAACATGCTGGTAACTCTAGAGAAAAAGTAAAGTAGAGGCATCAGAGACTTCAATAAAATGCCTAAAAAAGAAGTGGCAGACACGAATGCGTTGTGTGTACCAAATCACTCCATATTTAATCTCTGCATGAGGTACCTGGAAATCTATAAATGACAGCAAGAAGCAGCTTGACAGGCTGCTGTGTGTTTCACTTGCCAGTTACAAACTAGTTGGGAGTGTTTATTTTTCATATCTGAAACGCTACTTTTGAATACAAAAACCAAGCAAAGTGCGTTCAAAGTCCCAAATCCAGCCCTCTATTTTCAAACCAGATTAATGAGGTATCAAGAAGGAAGGACAGGAGGAAACAGGACCATGGGGACAACACTAATTGCCCAGTGACCCCACTTGGAGAGCATCACAGATGAACATCATAGGGAGAACCAGAGACATATGGGTGCATGAGGGACTAGATTTGTCAGGGGGTGACAAGTGGGCTATTGTCCCAGGCTTCCAGTTAGGGGTACATTCAGTACAGAAGCTCCCATCATCGTCCAGGCATCTTCAAGCATAAGAGCCACCTTTTCCAGGAACTCTCCTCACCATCTCAGCTCACACTCATCTTCATCCTCTGGCCATTGTGGACCTCTGCATAGCACTACTCATTTACGACTTAATTATTCTAGAATGTAAATGTCACAAGGCCAATGACTGTTTTACTCACTCTTATGCCCCCTGTGTGAGCAATTGTGTATGGAACACAGTAGGTGCTCAAATAATAGTTATTGAACAGATGGATTTTAAATTCCTTTAGGGGTACCTATACACTCTTACAAGCTTAGTGAGGATGAGATCAGATCTTATTTCTTGTCATCTTTGTCCTTTTTCTTATTTCTCTTCCGTATTACTGCAGCAGACACCATCGGTGGCTTGCCCATATCACATTGGCCCATCCTGAAGTCAATTGTCTATGGACAGACAATTCCTGTCCATAGCCATGCTTCTCCTGGCTCTCTGTCATAGGAGAGTGCTTGATCCGAAGAGTTAAATTACCCACAGTGATCCCCTATCAATGAAGAACGAGAATTGGTAGAAAACTATTCCCGATTCCTTGCTTTGTGGTGGAAAATTCTAAGGTGCATTGTACAGTCCCTCAGAAGGCTACAGGACATCAAACCCAGTTGTTGGCAGTGGTTATCCACCCATTTATCTTTTATGGCTTTCCTACCTTCCCTGTATCAGGTCTATACTCTCTTACTCTATTTCTTAGGACCACCTATCTCCTAAATCCTAAATAAACCACTTGTACCCAAATCCTTATATCAGGGGCTGCTTTGGGTGGAATCCAAACTAAGACAATTACCTACAGTGCTTAGAAAAACTGTGCAGATGGGGTTCCTGTGAAGGTTGAGCGAGATAATTCAAGTAAGGCATTCAGCAGTGTTTGGCCTGTTGAATACGTGCAACTCCATTAGCTACTGTTTTTGCCGATGTTGACGGAGCCCGCAAAATGCTTGTGCATTATTAGTCTTTGAGGTAGAATTTTGAGCAGGACTGGAGGCTGAGACCAAAGGGCACCCACAATAACAACAATAACAGTGACACAAGACAAGGAGGCACAGGGGCAACGATCAATGTCAAAGCCAGGGAACATGTGTCTCTCTGAGGTGTTTACTCATGTGGAACCAATGGCATAGGAAGAAAGACTTCACCCTGGGGTGAATATGAGCAGAGCTTCTCATATTTTCAAGAGAATTGATGTAGGTCTCGTAGCGAGCCAGACTAAGGAGACTTACAATTGGATGGCAAAGATCTTTTTAAGACAAATTTGACAGCAAACATCAGAAATTTGGCTCCCCATGAGGCAAGTACCATAGATAGAGTTTGGGAGAAGTCAAGTGGTTCAGTGTCTAGAGGGTGTGGGCAAAGGAGCAGGCAGAGTTAGGATCCTGAGGATCAGAGATTCAGCAAAAGCTAAACTTGAGAGAACTCTGCATCCAGAGGAGCATTTAAATCTTGGTCTCATTTGATACTATCTGTCAAAGGCTACGTGAGCGGCCCTTGGGCTAACTATATCTGAAAGAGGTCAGATCCCACAGGGGGATCTTGGCATTAACTGTAAGCAGTGGCAGACCTATAATATCAACAAAGGTAATGGTGCTAGAGATTTTTCAGGGCTAGGAATGGTGTCATACAGCATTTGAGCCTGTAGAAGAGTCAGGACTGGAAGCCCGTTCAAGGTTCAGAGTCATGCTCGCTTCTGGAGTTCCAATGCCTCTTGCTGTTAGCCCCAGTAAATGCTGCTTGCCTGGGTTGGCTGAGTGGGGACCAGGGCGCTGGCTTGGCCACTTTCTCCCCCACCCTGCTGGCTGTACAAAAACAGACCAGAGGTCCTCACTGATGTGGTTTTTTCTAAACCACCACTGTGATTTATAGCTTACCCTGACAGGCTGTCAGGCTACAGGCTGTCTTCTCACCTGCTTTTTATGAAAGATGTGATTGCACATTTGTAGGGAGCATATAAGGTAGGAATGGAAAGGAAAATGCTGATGTTCTTGTCAGTATGGAAAAGAGGCCAATGGCCAAATGTATCAAACCATAAAGCACCAGGGGATGGAGTACAGGCAGCTGAGCGCAGCTGGAAAACAAAACTGAGAGTGTGAAGTCCTGCTGACTCCCAGGAGCAGGTAGCCTTCCACTTACCTCAGCCCCTGGGGTCCTAAGAGTGTCTTAGGAGTAACAGGATCTGATAGAGCTAGTCCCTTGTTTTCTCAGTGAGATACTATTGGTGAAAGTGCAGAAATCTAAGTTCGTAATGAAGTTACTACAGGTTATCAGTTCGACTTTGATTCTTGCCACGACAAATGTCATTTAAAAATTTAATCAAAAGCCTGTATCTCCTGATTGGTGTTCATCTGAAGTGGTGGCAGAGGGAAAAGAGTGGTTCCCAGGACTGTCCTGACTCCTACAAAAGTTCATGGGCAAAATCAGAAACTAACACCAGTGATGTCCAACTCATGTGCGTCCACTAACAAGACATTTGAGCTGGAATAGTCACAGCTTCTCTGGGCTTCAGCCTCTTCTGGAAATGAGGCGCTTAGGTTATAAGATGTTTTGAGGTCTCGTCTCAGTCTGTTATTTTCTGATTCTGAATGTATACTTAAGACACTAATTAGGTGTAAGGCGCTATGGGGATTATGCAGTTAAGGCTTTTGCTTCCATTGACACGCAAAACAGAGGCTTCAAAAAGTTTTGCACTGTCTCTTTCTGAACGATTGCAATTTTAGTGCCTGTGGTAAATGAGCTACTAAATTATTCGTCAACTAACTTTGCCTATGATCCTTTAACTGCACTGTCATTTTAATTCCCTTTTGAAAATTTTGTTTGTAGGATTGTGTTAAAGAAAGACCTTTGCCATTCAAAGATTATAGAAATAGTCTCCTGTGGAATTTTCTATTGGTTTCTGATTTATTGTAAACATCAAAATCTTTAATGCATCTAAAATTTACGTTTGCAAACCGTATGAGTCACGAAATGTAACTATATCCTCTCCCCAACATGACCCACTGTTTCTTGGCTATTAGATTTCCTACTGATTTGAAATGCCATTTTTATTTTATACTTAATTCTCATAAAAAACAAATGAATTTCTTAATGAATTCTCTCCTCTCTTACATTGATCTATTTATTCTTACATCAGCACAGCATATGCACTTGGAAGAAATTAAACAGAAGAGTATAAAATGAAGAGTATCTATGCATATTCTTCCTAAAATTCTTAGACATATCTAAGATTTAATTATGTATTAAATATTTAGTGTTTACTATATGTTAGGTACTATTTACTCCTCTCTGTTTTTTGTTTTTTTTTTTTTTTTGCATTAAGTTTCCCAAATTTCTTTTCCCTTATTGATGTATAGATTTGTCTTCCACTGCTTATGGAATAACTCCTTTTATAACTATTTTTTCAATCCCATTGGTTATATTCTTATTTTCACATATATGTTTAATCATTGAGATCTACCTTCCGTATCTATTATCTTTCATCTTCCTAATAATTATCAACCTCGTCATCATTTTTTTTTTCTGCATTATCTTTGATCATTTGCTTACTTTCTCCCATGACTGGGACTTTGTCTTTGACTAAATCAATTTTTTCTTGATGTTTTAAATAATGTTGTTTTGGTCCTCAATGGGTTTTCTTAGATTTTAGGAGACATGTAAATCACTAGAAAGTGTGGCTCTCTGTTTTCAAAGCATGATATGAAGTTGTTGTCTAAGTATCAATGATATACACATACACACACACACAAATATATTCATATATGTATATATATATACACACACACATATATATTATCATATATACCTATCTTATTTTTTCTTTTAGTTTGTTTAATTTATTAGACTACATTTTTGGTATACTGTCTGGCTTTACTCTGCCATTTACCTTAGAAGTTGTTGACTTTTATTCTTGATTAAAGAAACATTTTTGGCAAATGTTTTCCTCTTGGATGCCTTTTTCTTGTCTAAAAGTGTCACTTTTAGTAACATAGTACATGGGTTTTCAGTCTCAATTATGGATCTATTTCAGAAAACCAACAAAACAAAAGTGAGTTTCTATTCCATAATTCCTAAAGAATGAACTAAAGGCAGCTTTGAATTCTGTAATTCTGTAAATTATGCCTTAAAACTTATAGGAGTAGGTTGAATAAATCCAATGGGTTTTGTATTTAATTCTGCATTCTGTGGGTTCATTATTACCTCTGGCGAACTCACTGATAAATCTAAAAAGAATTGGAACAAATAAAACCGAATAAAAACATCATGTAAGAATTAGTTCCTGTGAAAAATCTTAAAGTAATTCTATTATGATTTCGCAACATCAATCATCAAAGATAATAATAACATTGAAATTGCAATGACAATGACTTCCAGTATTTTGTACAAGAAGGGATGTGTAAAGACAACCACCGATAGATCATGATTTTAAAGCTTTAGTTATGTGCTTTGAAGACTCCAACATAATTATTATTGCTTGAGTGATGAGAAACAAGATTCCAAACAATATTCCTTCTTCTTCCTCCTGGTCACCATCTTCGTCTGTTTCTTTCTTGTCACTCTCCAGGCCATTGGGGTCTACCATCTTTCATTATATATGACTGATTTTCTTTTGCATATCATGTTTTCCAACAAGATTGAATTGGAGGTTATTTTCGAGGGGATTTTTAATATTTGCAAGTGACATTTCCATAGATTAATAGCAATCTGACTTTTTAAAAGTTTTAAAAGAAATCTTAGCTAGATCTCCACACTTCACCTCCTCTTAACCTTTTCCCCTTCGCAAAAGTTTTTGTAATACTCTGATAGTGAGAACTTCCCACTAGCAACCCACATATTTTCCCTCCAAATGGGCTTCTCATCTTTTGAGGCAGTTTTTCACATGGTTTTGGCTTTCACACTTTTGGTTATCTGTCATGATTTGTTTATTAGACCAAGTGGAGATTTAGTTCTATCTTTCCAATACATGTAAAACAGAGAAGGTAAAATGCAAGACTTTGCTTCAAAGAAACTAAAGAGATGGAATAAAGTCTTAGACATGCAAAAGAACTTGAAGCTGGAAGCTGGTTTCCCTTAGGCTATCTTGACCTCTTTGATGAGTCAGGGCTTTTTGTTTAGGGTAATGATGTCTGCTGGAACCAATGCTGTACCCATGGGAAGGATTTACCTTATCTTAATTTTCTGGGGGCATATCTTCCAGAGTCTAGTGCGGTACCTTTAATTTAGCTTTCTTGTAATGTGAACCTGGGAAAAGGCCCATGTCATTAAAGCTCTAGGACTGAGTTTTCTCTAAGTCGTACTCACAGTGCAACGTCTGACATAGGAGACTGAATCTACCACACCTACCCCCAATTCACAGAGAGTATCCTGCAACTTTGGGTACTTCAGGGCTAGCATATAAATGGCAGCAGAAAACTCTTACTCAACAGACATGGTAGCCCAGATGGGGCAGTGCTACCTAGAATTATGGCCAGCAGGGGCTGTGATGCCCAACAGAAGAGACAGTGGCACCTGGAGGGCATGATGGTGCTAAGCAGAAGAAGAGTAATTGGGAAAAAGGCAGACTTCAGATGCTATACAGTAACTGAGCCCATGAGGGAATGCTGTTGGGTTTGCAGTAACACAGGGAAGGGACTTTATAGAACTTGCAATATGTATAGCAGGATCTAGTATGGAGAGAAATGGGAAGAAAGAACCAGCAAGTATTTGTTACCCTATAACATTTTAGAAGATAAGATATACTTAATAGATTCATCTCTACTTTTAGTGAAAATATAATGGTGTAAAGAAAAATTTGATGAAATAGTGTATAGAGATTTTGGTACTTCTGGTTATCTTTTTAGTAAAAATGTGGTCACCTAACTCATAGATAATTTATATTCTCAACACAGAGATAATGAAAGAGTTTTACACTCCTGTGGCACACTATCCTTTTCAAAGACTTCCCCATACATGCTTCTTATTCACAGCATTCTGACAAGGTTTTGACAAGAGAAAACTGAACCTTGGAAGAAAAAAAAGTATTTCCAAGAGTGACCCAGCTAAAAATTGAAGGGACTAATACTTAAACCAAGTTTTCTAAGATCATTACTTTTCTACCAAATCATGCTTATAATAATAGTTTTTCACAACAAAAAGTTTGCATTAAGTTTTATAAATTTAGATGAAATACAACATATAACATTAGGTTAAGCCAATTGCTATAATTTTCATAATATAAATAATATGTTCTATTAATGCATTATATAATTTTCAAAGCATCTTAAAATTTTAAATAACCTTAAGAAATTAACAGAGGAGTTATTACTACTTATACTTGACAGAGAAGAAAACGGAGAGACAAGGAAATTAAATGACTTGTCTAAATTCTTCTGACTCCCTGTACTCATCACTTGAGTAGATTGCTTCTTAACTCTTTGTAGCAACACATAAGTCACCCTTAAAGTTATGGTCATACTACACATTTTTTGTCATGTTTTAAAATTTAACCCTTCATTTTTCTTCTTTCACATGCTTCACATCTTGTCCTGGGTTCTTTTTCTAAGGCATTTATGGTGAACCCTGAACCAAAGTTGCTTCCACCTGTAATTGAATAGCTCACTGACTTTTGTGGAACCCAAATGAGGTCATTGCTACAAACTACTGGTGAATCTCCCTTTCTGTCTACCTCCCAATCCCAGCCTTCTTTTAAAAAGAGCAAGAAGGTTGTCAAAATTGACACCTTTTAAATTGGCAGTGTATTAGAAAAACAGAAACAAAAACTTGCTTTGAAAATAATGGAGGTGTGTGCATGTCAGAAGTGTTACCTGCTGTGCTACCTGGCAGGTGCTCACTGTCTGGCTGAGATTGACCTTTGTGATCTTCTTGCTTCCTCAAGACAGCCACTGGGCTTATAATTTCATCAAAGAAGACAAAAATGAGGAGTTTACAGATTCTTGAGAAGAAAAAAGAATAGTGGCCTTTTTTTTCCCCCTTGCCATAGCAGTCAGAAAGATGTGCCATTTAAATTTTTTTCAAGTCAACGGGTAGAAACCACCTCTAGCACTGTGTCCAGCACTGGCATTCTCCCAGAACCCTACATTTCTTCCCCTTCTGTATCAAAATGTTCTCTTTGGATCTCAATCCCTGAAAAAGGCTTTTCTAAAAGTGAATAATGATCAAACTCTTGGCTGAAAAGAAGTCTTTTGTAGAGTAATTAGAAGAGATATTTCCAAAACTTTCTCCACTTTTTCTATTTTTACTGCTCCATGTAGAAAGTCAGTGTGATTCAAAGAGTAGCTAAAACATTGGAGAAGGAATGGGAGAAGTTAAAATCACAATGGTGCAAAAAATTTGGCCATTAACTCAGAGAGGCTTTCAGTGTGGGGAGGTTTAATTCCCAGAAATTATGAAGTGGGAATGTGGAGAGTGTGGAAGTACCCTGGAGATGATAAAGATGCAGAAGCCCTTTGCGCACTGTCTGAGCTAGAGTCCTCTTTCCAGTTTGCAGAAGAGCCTGAGCACATGGAATGCCTGCCCAATTACGGAATGGCTGCTTGGCACTGAGAATATAAGGAGGGACATTTTAAAGTTAGTGGCACTTATTTCTACTGGCAATCTTTATGTATTTATGTTTTACACCTGGGAGGCAGTTAGGCTAAGAATTAGGACTACCTAACCAGATTAATAAAAGCCTTCTCCACAAAAGAACCGCAGATATAACTCTTATGTCAGTCATGACCATTTCAGTCAATCAGAATATCAGTTATGACTGCCCGCCCCATTGCCTTACATTTTTTAATCCTAAAAATCCGTCGCATTTCAAAGAATTCCACTTGCCACTCAACTATTTTATTGGTCACAGAGAAGTAGCTTGGAATATAAATATGATATGGAATATGAACATTTCAGTTCTATAGCAGGGTAAGGAATGAGGAATGGATGAATGATAACATAGGGTAGATTCTAGAGGTGACCAGTGGACTCTCAATCCTGATTCTATCACTTCTTAGCTATGTAACCCTGAGTGGGTTACTCAACCTCATTATGCTCGTCTTAAAAATGGAGATAAAAACTGTACCTCTCTCACTGGGTCATTGTAAAGATTAAATAAAATAATGTCTAAAAAGTTCTTAGCACCGTGTCTGGTAAATAATATGCACTCAAACAATACACACACACACACACACACACACACACACACACACACACACACACGTACTATTATTATGAGAAGTTTTAACCATCCTCTTAGCCTACAAGGCCCAAACTCTTCGATTCTAAATTTATCTTTAATAATTCCTTTTCTTTTGCCCTTATCCCCATCCAACAGCCAATCGATAGCTAAATCATTTTAATGCCATGTTCCCAATCTTTCTCATCTCCTTTTCCAACGCCTCCTCTGAAACGCAGCTCATCGTGTGCTTCCTCCTAGGCTACAGAAGTGATTTCTAATCACCTCTGACGTCCTTTCTCCTTTCTCCAAACCATCCCATACATTGCTGCCAGCTAAAGCTCTGAACATAGCACGCCTTACAAAGATTTTCTATCCCAACCAATTTTTTTAAACAGTTCATTACTTTCATATTTAAAATCTGCCCTCATGGACCTTGTGATAGATGGAATTATTCATCCCAATTCTTCATTCATCTCTAATAGGATTATACATTCATACATTTGCCTTGCAACTTTGTTATGCCCTCCCACTGCAGGTGGAGTATAATTTCCTCTTTCAATGTGACTTGCTTTGGCAATGGAATGTGAATAGATGTTGCAGGAACAAAGGTCTTACATATAGTTTTCTTGGTTTGTTTGGCTTTTATGCTCTAGATCTGCCATTAGAAGAACAAATCCTGGATTCTTGCTTCCCCTTTAGCCTTGGCCCCAGAGTGAACACACATGAAGACCTGAGCTAGACCCATAGCCAGGATCTAAGCCACCTGATACACAGTGGAATCAAAGCTACTCAGCCAAACCCAATCTAGATCAGCCAAACCTCAGCTGTTCTGCAGACCCATGAGCATGCACATAAATGATTATTGCTATATATTATTGACTTTTAGGGTAGTTTGCTATATATTTAATTATTGTAGTGATATCTGACTAGTAGAGACCAACTACTTTTCCAGCTTCACATCTAACCACAGTTTTGTGAATATGCTATAGTCCAGCAAATTATGACAACTTGAAGATCTCTAAATACACCCATAGCTTTTCTACCTTTGGTATCCTGGTCCTTCTGTCTTCAGACAAATATACATATAGCTAGGAGCTATTGGCACTGGGCTAAGTGGTTATGAGTGATCTCTTTTTAATTTTCTTGAATCTCAAGGCTGGCTGCCATGTCATTTGTGACCTCAAATTTTTTAGTTTACCTTTTTCTATGTGTGTAATTTAAGTCCATAACTGGAGAGACAGATCTTGCCTATTGGTAAAGGGTTAATATTTATTAAGCGGCATTAAGTTCCAGAATTCTGATTGGTATTTTAGATACAATGTCCATCCACGAGGCAGAAATTATTTTCCCTATTTTATAAAAAGGAAAAGCGAGACTCAGGGAAGTTATGTAACGTGTTCCAAATGTAAACAGTGGTGGGGAGACGGAAACCCACTTTTGTTTTGTCTCCATATCATGCTTTTTGGATCACTTTCACATCTCACAAAATTAATCAGTCATCGATTTACTGAACAGGTGACATGAACAATAGCGTGTTTTAAGTGTAAGGAATCTAGAACATAAAGTGCCATGTCTTAGTGATTTTTATCAAAGAAATATTATTTATAAATTTAGGTTCCAAACCTTAAATAGTGCATGCTTCTCTCTGGAGGCCTGCTCTGAATATTACCAATGTTTGTTTCTTTAAGTTCTATAGAAGTCAGAAGGAAACCACAGAGCAACCACCCCGGGATAGCAGAGAGGGTCTGACCCACGCCCACAAAAGCCAAAAGTAGCAGAGTTGGAGTTGAAAGCTTGGCTTGACACTTTGTCTCCGACTCACACCCTGGCACCTTCAGGCTTTGTCTTTTTTTAACAGCAGAGTGCCAGCCTAGAATTTTTAAACCTTAACTCTGAATTTCTTGACTTCATGTGTTTAAGATAGACTTTGCATGTTACTATTTTGAAGCAGCTGTTTGTCAGAGTTGGAGAGGAGGGAGGGAACCAGAGAAGTTTAGTGGGAGGTGCTTGTCTTAGAATTGAGGCTGCTGAGCTACCAAATTCAAACAAAGTTCTCTTGATTCTGATAAGCTAAACAGCTTCAGTCTCCATCAGGTTTTCTCTACGTTGGCCCTATTGACATGTAGGGCCAGAGACCTCTTTGCTATGGAGGGGCTGTCCTGTGCATGATAGGATATTTAGCAGCATCCTGGTCTCTACCTATCAGATGTCAGTAGTACCCCTTCCCCAGCTGTGGCAATAAAAATTTCTACAGCTACTTCCAAGTGCCTCCTTTGGGCAAAATAACCCAGCTTGAGAACCACTGCTCTAAATGAATAAATGAGACAGATAATTATAGCCTTTTAAACTCAGAGAGTAGAGAAAATAAAGGAATGACAGATGAACTTATCTAGAAAAAGTATCCTAATAGCAATTAGATGAAATAATGGGGGGAATTTTGCTTTTTAGAAATGTCTTACTCATCAGTAATAAATACGTCTTAGGAAAGAAAAAAGTCCAATGGAGGAGCCCATCTATGCACAGACGAGGAAAGCAACCTGTGTAGAGATACCCACTCAATTAACGGTAAAGCCTAAACTAAAATGTCTTTCATAGCTGATGAGTTGTTGTAGAGATGTGGCACACTGAGGGCAAATGATTACTTCCTGATTTTGGGATTCCATGTCCTCAGAACCAGAAAATGTGAGAACTCTACTGTCTATATTCCATAGCTAAGAGAAGACCTTGGATTCCAATGAGCCTCACAAAGTAATTATCCATCACGTTTGTTATTTCACTGCCTGTTAAACCCAGAGCTGGTTTGTCTTCTGGTGCCTTTGACTGTAGTTGATCCCTGAAAGTACTCAAGGAGACTTATCTGTTGCCATATGGGGTGGGCTTGCAGAGGCCTCTGGTTCAAATACTGATTCTGTGACTCTAATCAAAGCCAACCAGAAAAAGGAAGGAAGCCATGTCATTATTTATACTGAGCTGGCAGGAGCTATGGGGAAGGAAGCACTCGAGCTGTACAGAAGATGGCTTCAGTGTTTCTGGAAGGATTGTGTATTGTTGCAGTAGGATAGGATAGAATGGACGGGGATATCATGTGTAACTTTTTTATGATGGGTCTAACGGGGAAGGCCTGGGAGCCTAAGAGACCAGAATAAAGCAGGAAGTCACAATGAGGGGCTGGCCTTTGAACCTCTGAAATTCTGCTAAAAACAGTTCTGTTTTTGAACTCATGTTAACCTTTGGCATTTTTCATTATTAAATAAAACACTAGTAGATGTATACTACTCCACAGGTTCTTGATGGTGAGTTTCATTTTAATTTAGTATAGTTTTTCCTAAGAGCATGTTTTGTAAGGATAAGGAAGAAGTTGATCAAGGTAGTTGGATTTGACTTGGTGGGGATATGGATCCTACCCAGAGTGCACAGAGCAGGTAAGGGAGGCGAGATACTTGGACACATTCAATTACATATTTTTACTTTGCTTTTATTGTGTATCCACCATGTGCTAGGTACGGGTGCTGGGTGTTGGGGTTGTAGAAATGAGCAAAACAGTGAGAGAAAAAACACCTTTCAAATAAACATATAATTAAATTTATAATTAATCACTGTGATAAGAATCCTGCATGGAAATACAGGGATCATTAGCGGGGCTACCTGGCTTGTCTGAGAATTTAGGAAAGGATTCTCTGAGGATGGAATACTTAAGCCAAAATCTACAGGATGAGTGACATAGCTAGGCAAGGGGGGCTAGGAAGGAGCTTGTGCAAAGATTCTGGAATGAGATGAATCTTTAATATTTGGAGGAATTGAAAGCAGGTCAGTGAGTCTGGAACTCATAGGGCAAGAACAAACATGGTGGGAGATGAGACTGAAGAAACCAGAAGGAGTCAGATCAGGTTAAAGGTTTTGTTCCTTATCCTGAAAGGAATGGGATTGACATATTCAGATTCACCTTCTAAAAAGATCTCTGATTGCTGTGCAGAGAAGAGTTTGGACAAGGCCAGAGTTGACACTGAGCAAGTTGTTGCAATAGTCCTGACAATATTAGAGTCATGGTGGTAACAGAGATGGAGAGACGCAGATAAAGTGAAGAGATACTGCAGAGGAGGAACCAGCCTCCTGGCCTTGGCCCCTGGAATCACAAGTTCTGGGGTGATTATGATACCACATTATGTGACATACATATTCTGTGATTATTAAATGCTACACTTGGGCATCGCTTTCTCTATGCCTTCCATTTTAGAGATAAACAAACTGAGGTCTGAAAGGTGAAATGATTTGCTCAAGGTCACACAATAGTGGCCTCGCCCGAACTAGAACCCAGGTAAGCCAGGCCACTCAGTAGGGGTTGCTTGAGGTGCCAAGGTCAAAGTGAATAGATTCCTTATAGTCATGAAAATGTATTACAAGACGACATGAAAGGTGGCAAGAGATGATCACCCTGAACCTCATTTCTGGTATACGGTAGGCTTTCTATGAATACAAGACTAATTTAAGTGTTTTTGCTTCCCCTAAGCTGCCCACAGACGCCAGGAAGGAGAGTTTGGTCATATAATTATCCTTCATCATAAACTAATATAAGAGAACTTTGAAATATACCTAGGAAAGTCAGTGGGTGGATAATGTGCAGGGATAGATTTTTGTTTTTCTTTAGCCTATTAAGACCTAGGTGTTAAGAGATGGAAGGCATAGAAGGTATTTTAATTTTTTGCACATTAAATGGAGACCTGATTAAGATAACGTTCTTTGCTTACAATTGGAGAAACATACTCCAGCTAATTTAGGCAAAAACAAAATAAAATAGAATAAAACAAAAACACAGCAACCAACAATAAACAAATGGAAAACACTCAATCAATCAATCCATGAGAAAATTAAAACAACAAAAGAGAAAATTGTTAGTCTATTTGGAGTTCAGAGACACAACAAGAAGGAGGATGGAGAACTGGGGGTCGGGGACACAGGGATGAGATGGCTGTAGATGCTGGTAGCAGAAACCGCTGAGATTTTCTTTTACCAGAAACAATCTGGACAAAACTTTTCTGCTGGGCTGACTGTAACTGTAACATCTTCAGTCTCTTTGTCTCTCTGCTCAAGATGTATATTTCAGGAGGAAACATCTGATTGGCCTGGCTCAAGCCATATGCCTATCCTTTAGCTAAAAGAGGATGTGGGACCTGAAAATGGTACCTCCAGGGTGTATCCAACTGGGAATAGGCATATGGCTTGAGCCAGGCCAATCAGATGTTTCCTCCTGAAATATACATCTAGTAAGGGAAGCAAGGTTGCTCTTAGAGCAAATAGTACCTAGGCAACCAAAATCAAATGTATACTTTTAAGGACCATCAGAAAGACAATTCTCATAGTGAGATTTAGTTTCGGGAATATTGTTTGAGTAAGCCACAAGGAAAAACCCACCTTCTTTCTTTCTCCCCACCCTACCTCGCTAGTGTCTTCAGGCACCATGATCAGAGATCACTTCTACCTGTTGCAGGCCAACAGAAACTGAGTAGAAGAGAAAAATTGTCAGCTCAAGTGCACGCCCAAGTCTGAGTGGTTTAGGACCTAACAATAGGGCAACAAAGATGGAAGGATGTGAGTGGTAGGGAATGGTTGGGCAGACACATGGGATGGCTAAACATTAAAGACAGTGGGAAGTGATGAGAGAAAGGTGTTAGGGAATGAGGAAGGCCTCCATAAGGCACCTCTGAAGACCCAGCTGGATCCTTCTCCTTGGACTTGTCCTCAGCTGGGAGGAGCCATTTTGCCAGGAGATGCCTAGAAGGTTAAACCCCCCACCCAGGGGAAGTCTGCAGTCAGTGACTGACACTGATAGAGCAGTACATAGCCTGGCCCCTTGCATCAAGGTGGGACAATTCTGTAGTGCCATTCACATTCCAGAGGTCCCATGGGATCAGGTGGAGGCAATTAGACATCTGCTGAAATCTCATCTTTGCTTAGGTGGTTCTCTGCCTTATTCTCCTTCCCTTGCTTCTTATAGGTTTCTCCTGAGAGTACTCCCTCAATAAGTAACTGCACAAAACTCCTTGTTGCAGGCTCTGCTTCTAAGAAACCCAACCTAAGACAATACCTAAAGGCAGTAAAGGAGCATGCTTTGCAGACATCTGCCTAAGAATATTCTAGGCAGAGGGCCTGACCTGGGTATCACCTGGTTGTTTCCAGAAAAAGTAGGGACAGGAGGACCTTTCTAGGATATTGCAATAATTTTGGCTTTTACCAAAAGGGTTTCGAGTCTAGGAGGGATGTGACCTGCCTTCTGTATTAACAGACTCTGGACACTAGTGACATACGTCTCTAGCCTTTTTCTGATGAGTTCTCTTTGGCTTTTAAGGGGGCCTCTCAAAAAGGCTATGCTGACTTTATGAAGATTCTCTTTTCCCCACAGCCCACATCCCTTGCTCTAACAAAATGTAGACCCATCTTAACCCAGGAGCTGCTCCTGAGTGCTACCACCAAAGTGTTAGGTCAGCCCTTCTCACTCTAGATTTTCTAAAAGGGAGTCAGACCCCAGTCCACAGGCCACTTCAAATGTTTTTGAGTTAAGTCAAGCACTAGTCCCCTCTATCCACCTCCTCTATCCCCCAATTGAAGGCTCTCCAAGGGGTTCTTTTCAAGACTCCATCATGATACTCTGGTTACACAGGAGCAACCCTCCTCCAACTCTCCCCTAAAACAGGATGGTGCAGCAGGGGCTCAGAATGACAACAGCTTTATCCACACAAAGCTCTTAACCAGGGATTCCTTCACAACATTCCGTGGAAGCCTCCTCATTGGACTTGTGAAGACGCAGTTACCGCCAGCCCCACCCCTGACACATGCCCTTGGTGGGAGGCCGGGGCACAGAGCTCACAGCAGAACTTCCTTCAGTGGCAGCCACCTCCCCAAATCCTCCCATCTTCTCCCTCTCTATGCTCTTGTCACATCCTTGAACAACCTAAAGGATTCAAATGTCATGGAAAGAGTTTTCGGATCCATTTCCTTTGTAAATCTGCATAATCTGAAATCTATCTCATTGGAGCTGAGACATTCTAAAGTGAAAAGTGATGCAGACCTGACCTAAATGAGGCCGAGGCCTATGGGAGGGGCAGGCAGACCTTACCCAGAGACAACTGTGTTCATGTTCCATGGCGAAACTCTCAAGGTTTTTTGGAGAATCCATAAATGATTAAGATTGTTTCCTTCAATAGCTCTAGTAGACTTATTCTAGTACAAAATGTCAATTCTAACCTCTCAGCTAACAGTCAGCTAATCAGTTTACCCAAACCTGCAAACAAGATTCACTGTTTCTATACTTCTACAAGTTTTCTTCTTCCTTCCTACGTCTCTCTAAAATCCTGTTTTTGCCTGTTCTTTAACTGATTTCCTCACAAGTGAAATAAAAATTTGCATGCATAATAACAAATAGCAACAAATAGCATAACCACAAAAAGTCTCTGAGTTATTCCTTGGCAGTGCCTCAGTCAAACAAGAGGCAGGAAAAGATCCAATTACAATATCTTGCTACATTGTCTTAGTAGGCAGTTATGGCAGAAGCTACTAGTTGTCCCTCAATATCCATTTTTCTTATGTATTTTAGAAGTTTGATTTTTAGGTGGCATGTGGCACCTCTTCCCTCTGTAAAATTCTTTAAACATCCCAGGAAAGGGTTCAGATTCACTTGGCCTTGGATCGTGTGTCTACCTCTGGATCTATCAACACGGCTGAAGGATAAAATGTTTAGGACAAGCAGTTTCTATAAGAACCATAAAGTTAGCCTAGAGAGAGGAGCAGTTATCCAAAGGAAGAGGGTCTGTCCCCATGACAGACTGGCACTGAGGAGATCAAAGAGTAAAGGTTCACATCAGGGGCTTTTCAGATTTCTGAGGCTGATACATCCTGTTTGCATCCTGTAGCCCTCTGTGGTCTCTGTGTAAGGTATCTAGACTAATTGACAATTTGTATCTAAAGAAGGCTGAGTATTTTCTTTCATCTTGAACTTACTTTTATTTTTCACATGTGCCGCCCTGATAAATCTACTTATTATCACTTTCTCTATTTTGCCCTATATCCTGCACGGTCTCTGTTATGTTTCTGCTGAAAATCTTATTCGCACGTTTGTATGCTTGTCTTGATTATAGAAAATTTTATTTCTACTGATTTCGTATATTTGCTTTACTTCAAACCCATTGATTCAATCATCAGGTTACACACACACACACACACACACACACACACACACACACACACTCACACACACACACACACACAGAACTTTAGAACAGTGTGGACATGAAGGCAAGAATCAACTTTCAGAATAAACATACCCATCCAAAAGCTATGGGATATGTGGCTATTGAGGTGGTAATGATGAAGGGGAATACATCTTTAACTTCCAGAATAGAGAATATATATAGGAAACGACTAAAGTGGAAAACTCAAGAAATAGGACTATAAGTATGTTATTTAATGATTTGAAGGTAAATGCCAAAAGAGGTAGCAAAAAAAGATGAATGTGATTGCTTCTAGGAAGTGAGAAGTAATGGGAAAAAGAAGATGGCATAGGGATTGATAACTATCATAATAAATCTCGTTGACTATTATTCAGTTATGTGCATGACGATTTGATAAAAAATAAAAATTAAATTAAAGAGCCCTTCATCTGCGGTAATGGTCTTAGATTTTGGCCTAGCTCAGTTGCATAGCTCGGGTTTTCTGTTTGCATCTCTTGTGAGTTGGGTCCCTGTATCTGTCCTCTTGGTTTAATCCTTAGTTTTGATGACACTTCCTATAATTACTTCTTGAGAAAGAAGTACATAGGAGATAAACATTTAAAGAAATTGTATATTTAAAAATGTCTCTAATCTATACTGAAATTTAATTGTTTGTCATGGTCATAGCATTCTAAATTGGAAAACATTTTCTCTCAGAATTTCTTGACTATCTTTTAGTTTTCACTGTTTTATTGAGAAATCATAAGCCATTCTGAATCTTGAACTTTTGTAAGTAAACTTTTTCTTTTCTGAAAGCTTTTTTTAATTTTCTCTTTGACTTCAGTGTTCTGAAATTCCATAGCCCTTGTGAGAATATATTTATTTTGTAACTTATTTTGGAAAATTTCTTATCAATTTTATTGATATTTTATCTGTTCTATCTTTCTGGAATTTCTTTCATTTGGATGGTTTGCCTTTTGGATAATCTCTAATCTGTAAAATTTTCTCTCTTATTTTCCTTTTCTTGGTCTTTCTTTCTCTACTTTTTTGCGAAATTTCCTCAAAATTATCTTTCAGCACTTCTACTGAGATGTTCATTTCTGCTTTCAGATTTTTTATTTTTCAAACCTCTTATTATCTGTATCTTCTTTTTGTTTTTTAAAAAATAGAATATTTTATGTACGCATTATCTTTTCTCTCAGAGAATATTAATGATAGGGAGTTCGTTTTTTGTTTTTTGTTTTGTTTTGTTTTTAAGTTGCCATTTCCTTGCTTAGATTTCTGACTTCTATATTGTGGTGTTCCTCAGACGGCTGATGATCCTCAGCTCACCAAATATGGTGCTTCATATTTAAGAATCCATTTTTCTTAGGTTTAAGTCAGTCAATACTTGTCTTTTGCTTTCTGGCTGAAGGGGAAAGATGTATTCCCCTTCCAAATTTTATCACTATCTATATAGGAGACATTCTTCAAAAAGAGAGTTGTGTGAACCACTTTCCCTCTACTTGTTGATATACGCTATTCAGAGCAGAGGCTGAGCAGCAGTACAGTAAGAAGACAAGAAAGGGGAAGGGGCCTCCTCAGTGGTCCAGAACAACTTCGTTCTGATCCCAAACTCACAAACTCCACTCAGCACACAAAAACCCCTGTGCTCAACCTTCTCATCTCTCCTTAGAAGTGAGCTTGAGCCCCATCTCCTATGGGCAAGCACTCCTTTCCCTCCTCCCTTAAGCAGCTTATTGAAGCAACCCTCTCATCCACTTGCAAGTCTTTCTCTGAAAGCGGTTTTGGGAAATAAGATTTTCTCCATCTCATTACATTTCCAGAGATTTTAGTGTCTTTTAAATGTAAATGGCCAGACAACCCAGGCTCCTTTTCTCCGCCTCAGTCTCCTCCTCTGTAATGTGGGGAGTACTGCCTACCCTCCCTGCCCCTCTGTGAGCAGGAAGTTAAATGCAGTCAATAGGAAAGCCAGCGATCAGAGCCAGCCACTTCACAGCGACTCTGCCTCCGACAGGTCTGAAAACTAGACGCGCAGTAAAGGCATCTTCTCCTGAGGCCTCCTTTACCAGGGGCCGGTGGTGAGAGTTTGCACTTTTCTCCAGCAGGGCTACAGTGTTCGCAAAAGAGAAAGTAACTTTAAACCCCTTGAGATCAAACAAAAGGTGAAAAACACCCAATAACTAAATTCTCACCTCAACAACCATGGCAAGTAAAACCGAAGAGGAGAGAGGAGAGAGGAGATATGAACCTCTCTAGACGATGTGCAGCCAGCAGGGTGAGCGAGCCGCAGCTCTCTACACAAACCCAGGGAAGGTGTGAGACACAGTGGAGTCTGCTGCTTCCTTCAGACCCAGGGAATGTCTGCTTGACACCTCTCTTTCTGCCTCCCCACACCCCACTTCTTTCTATTTTTATAAGAGAGAGGAACAGGAAGATATATATATATTTTATATATATATATATTTTAATGCTTTAATGTTTTTCAGCACTCAGGGTGGGCCTATGCTCTAGAAGTTGATAAGGTTGTGAGGTTGCCACAGAAAATGATTCTGACCTGGAGCAAGCACTTCAGGTTCTTCAACTCGTCAAAGGAAGGTCTGACTAACCGGGTTGAAGGACATTTGCCATCTCTCAGCTGGCACAGGGAGCTCTAGTTCACACTGCATACGGTATTCAAACCCAAAGTTAAAAAATAAAAAGATCCAATATTCTATAACTTATCAGTGAAAAGGAAGGTAGCAGCAGAACTCAGGTTTGAGAAGGTGGACCCTGAGCCAAACTGCCAGATCATTCCATGTCTCCTGGGAACAGACCCACGGGGACACATTGATTAGATAGTGACAAACTGATAACTGAGACCACAGTTATCACTCAGTGGTCCTAAAATGTACATAATTTAGAATGGAACCCTCTATGAAAACAGAAAATAGGACAAATGTACATGGTTTCCAAATGAAATATGTGCCCCTTCAGAGTAGCTCCTGGGTTTTTTTTTTTTTCTTTTTCTAGTAGCCATTTCTACCAACTCTATTTTCTGTTATCCCATTTAGCTTCCAGTCTTATTTTTCTCCCTTTCTTTATGTCATCTTCTCCATACAGATTTGTCATATTCAATAACAATAAATTTTTTTTGGTATAAATGTATCTCATGTAATATTTGTAATATTTATAGCAAAAAGTTATTCATTGTTTATCTGAAATTCAAGTTCAACTTGGAGTTTGTATTTTATCTGGCAATGCTAAAGCCTTTCCAGAGAAGGGTTTTATTTAAGTCAAGAGGAGAAATAAAGGATTTCAGGCCAGTTAGTTCCCGTGCTATGATCTACTACGATGAATTCATATTGAACCAAAGAGCTAGAATAGTTTCAGTTTGCTTGTTAACGGAGGCTAAATAGAATTGTTTTAAGTTTGCTTCTTCTCTCAGGGAATAATCTTGTAACAAACACTCATAGTTTTCTGCACAGATGTGAGGAGCTGTGAAGCTGGATACTAAGTCTGTAGCATCAAAGTCCTAGCGCATGGGTTATTGAACAGACAGAGGATTTATTTTTTGAGATCGTTCTTTTAAACTGGAAGGACTTCCAATTACCATTCATTTTAAATTTGAGGAGACTAAAATTTGAAGGGTTATTAAGAGATTTCTAGACTGGGTTTTGGGGGTTTGTTGTCGTTTTTCAGAATTGGGCAATAAACTAGATGACTTCCTATTTAATGCTCACTTACAGAGGCCCCAATTATCTACCAATCTGTATGACTTATGTAAGTCTAAATAAAATAGACACCCAACTTCAAATTAAGATATTTCTGCTTGCTCATAGGATTTAAGAAGTTAAATACATATAATTGACATTCAGTAAATATTTATAAATGAGTGATTGAATGTTAAATGGTTATATAATATTAAGATTTCTGTTAATTGGTAAAATAATAGCATTGACATACATCCATAAATCTATGCTAAAAAAAAATATATATATTTAGAGTTATAACACATTAAGGAAGAATACTACCTTCTCCAATTTGTAATATTTAAATAAAATCCTATTTCAGTATTTCTCAATTATTTGCCAAAAATTAAGAAAATCAGATTTTCTAGCACTACAAATGAAATGATTTTGAATTCTGTTCAAACTTAAGCTTGTATAAAAAACAATTTTGAAGTGTCATTATCTCTTTTGAGTATGTTTAGCTAAACAAAAAGATAGTGGTAAGCAAAAAATAAATATCTTTATTATTTGAAAAAAAAAAACTGGGAGAACTTCAATTCAGTGAATAAGTATTTCTCGAGTAAATGTTAAATATGTAAGTCATGAGCCAGAAGCTTCTCCAGTTATAAATCTTCAAGTATATGTTTTCCTCCTTTACCACATTCTCCTTCATCTAGGAAGCACACATAAAAAGGTAGCTAAGCTTTAGAGCAGTGTGTTTGTTACGTGAGCAGTATACATTTAAAATGCTTTGTATTATAGAGGAATTCCATTCCCTATAATATTTAATGTTTGTTTTTCCTTTGAAAAAGATTTTAAAAGTTCACAGATTTAAATAACCAATATCTATGTACCCCAACCACTTAGTGAATTAGCAGATCTTAACTTTTTGCATTTTTGCCTTATGCAGAGAGAATTTCATCCATTATTTTCACATCTTATCATCTTTAAAATTGGGTACATTTTAAGATTGATGGCCATATTATGGCAACTTTCTTTCTGAGTGATATGTAAAAAAATAGTGAGTTTTATAATTGATGACATCTTAGATTTGATATAATAGCACGATTTTTACTATTAAAATAATATAATATTACAGGTAAATTGAAAGACCTTTCCTCTCACTTACCCTTACCCTCACCAGTCTCATTTTTTTTCACTCCTCAGAAGCAGACTATCACAATTTTGGTGTATTTTTCAGGCTATTATATATATGCATGTTTTTATTTATTTTCTTAATACATAGTATTGTTCTCGGTGTTATTGTTTTACCTATATGATTTTGTATCTACCTTATTTTTTCACTTACGATTATATTCTTAAATCTATCCATGATTTATACAGAGATGTTTATTTTATCTCCTATATAATATTTTATTGTAAGAATATACCATAATTAATTTAGACATTTGCTACTGATGGGCATTTAGGTTGATTGCAATTCATTTTTTTCAATTTCATATCATTATAAGCACAAATTCTATAACGTTTAGAATTTAATTTAGTAATCCAAATTTAGAAGTGAAATTTCCAGCTTGTAGGGTATGTACATTTTCAATTTTCATTATTTCTTTAATTTCATTAAGTTTGCATTTGTGGTGCTTTCAGTGTTATGAGTAAAATCTGGATTTGTTACTGTGTGAGGTTTGGTTTTTCTTTCCTCAAAGGAAAGCCTTTTCTGCTTTGTCTTTCACCCACTTCTTTACCAGAAATCATAATAGTACAGTGATAAAGCCACTATCCATACATGTTACCTTTGAAACTTCCGTAATGGTTTGTTGGCTATCAGTCAACGGAAACACCTGTGCTTCCTAAACCATCGTTTGTTTCTGAAGACTTTCTATGCTTGAAAGGCCACTGAAGGCCCTCCAAGCCTCATGTGTCAATTGTTGGAGAGATACCACTAGTATGAATTTTAAAGACACAGCAGTATGTGTCAAGGGCCTATGAGTGAGCATCCCCATTTGGTTCAATAATGCCACATCCAGCAACTTACTGTAAGAAGTTAATTAAAGATGTGCATAAAAATGAAGTGACAAGGTATTAATTGCAGCTAAATATATAACAGCAGAAAGTAAGAAACATCCTTAGGATTCTACAATAGTAATCTGATTTATATAATAAGTAAGTCAGGGTGGGTTTCTATGAAAAAAAAATTCGTCCCAGAAAATGCACATAACATGTTGTTAAATAAAGAAAATGGGGGTAAAATATAGTTTAAAGAGTATAACTTATTTTAAGAATACATTTGTGGGAAAACGTCTGGACGGATATAGCCACAGCATTAACAGTGGTCATCTCTGGGATGTGGAACTATGGACAGATTCTATTTTTCTCCTTTTGTCATCTACCTTTCTAATTTTTATACAATGAACATATATTACTTTTGTAACAAAAATCATTAAAAGGAAATGTGCCAGCGTTTTGTTTGTTTGGGTCATGATTTTATGTTGAGAATAAACATTAGGAGATGAGTAGGCTGTAAGAGAACTGAGGAGTGAGATAAGGTAAAGGAACAAGTTTAATAATTATAATACATTGTCTGGGAACAAGTTAGAATTTTTCTTGTGTATTTTCTTTGCCCTTGTTCTCCAAACTTTTTAGAGAACTCTAAGCACGGATATCCAGAGATGCCTGGTATCTTGCAGCGAATAATCCAGTTTTTCTTTTCTTTTTCTTTTTTTAAAAGATTTCTGCACTTACTCCTTTTCTGTTGGTGGCGAATTTACACTCCCAGAAAAGATCTGCAGAGAAGTAGTTTTGATAGCCTTCCCTTATAATAAATTTTTAAAAGATATCTAATGCCTCTTCAGTTTTAATTTAGTTTGGAGGAGACAAAAATCTCCTCTAAAATGACGTTCTCTTCGCAGCTTCAATATCCCTTCTGTCAGTCTTTACTGTGGGGAGAAAATCATTTGGTCAAGGTAAGAAACTACTATGAGCTGCTTATCAGCTTCAAAATGTCCAAGTTACATTGCACATAAAGTGAGTATGGTTTCATGGGATGTGCTCCTGAGTGGCTGAAGATACACAAACTTAAATAATCTAGTTTCTATTATAGTAAACTAACCAAAACTATTTAAAATAATAAAATCTAATGCTGTCCTATTTATGGGATATGGAAAACCGGGCATATAAACCTATTGACGATAGCAGTTAAACCAAGGTCAGTATTTATGAAAGAGTTCTAATAATATGTAAGAATGACCAAAACGAATTTCCACTCTCCAAAGAAAGAAAAAAGATTTGTACAAAAATTTACAAAATACCATTTGTATACTATCCTTTTAACGTGTAACTTCATAGTAACTGTGCCACAAAATAAGAGTTCAAGATCTCTTCCAACTTTGGGTCATTGATTCTAGAATCCATAAAATCACAGAATTTTAGAGATAAAAAGAAACTTAAAAATATAACCAGATGGTCCTAACGAGTTTAAAAGATTTCCCTACGGTCCCCCAGGTAATAACCAAAGAGGCTCAGTTTACAGTTGATGGTTCTGTAATTATGAGTTATACATCTTTCACACAAAACCCATGCACTCAGTAATGAGGCAGCTCCCCATGAAAGGTCTCCAGGGTCAGAAACAAGTTGTTGGTCAAGGTGAATCATGTTGAAAGGACCTTAGGGAGCTCGTTCAAGCACCCTATTTTAAAGAGGAAGCAAATGAGGCACAGAGGCATAAAGCAACCTGACTCAAGGTCAGTGAACCCGCCCTGTTTCCTGGATGAGACAGACAAGTGTGGGAAATAGGGTAACAGTGTGAATCGTGCCTCACTCTCTGGGTTGAGGTATTTGGATAAAGTTTTAAGAGACTCAGAAGCAAGTGTTGGTTAAACGAGTACATCTCGTGTGGTGCTGCTGCCTCTGCATTCCAGACAGACAATAGCTCTGGAAGTGGTGTGAATGGCACCCCACCCCCACAATTAACCTCAAAGAGATGTTAATTTCACAGTCAAACTGAGGACCATTTAAATTCAGGCAGTGTCAGAAAACAAGCATTTATTTGGAACTAAAAGAACAATTTGTCTCTTTTCTTTTGCATTGTCTGCCCCATTAATTTTCCCAGAATAAAACATCTTCAAACAGACTTTCCCTGCTCCTGGAATGCCCCACATCCTAGCCTAGGCAAACAGGATCTTTAAACAGAAGAAAAGGCACTCCCACACCCTTCCGTGAAGATAGCTGGAAGAATGGATAATTGCCTCCAAGGAGGGCCATTTCTCGTTCTTCAGAGTATCCTCTTTTATTAGTGACATGACAACATCCTTCCAGAGTCCATTACAGTTATCAGAGTGTGGACACTTTTCCTCTCAAATCACCGATTTTTTTTTTTTTTAATGACAAAATGGTTATGGTTTTAAATGTTAACTTTACCTTCTTTTCTTCATCTCATGGTTTCTCAATCTTGAGCATATTAACATTTTGGACTGGATAATTCTTTGGTAGTGTTGGTGGTGGTGGGGTGGGTCCTGTGTGTTATAGGACATTCAGCAGCATCCCTGGCTTCTACCCACTAGATGCCAGTAGCACACTCTTATCTCATGCTCCCCATTTAAGATAATTGAAAAGGTCTCTAGACATTGCCAAATATCCTTGGTTGAGATCTAGTCCCAGTAAGCAAGTCACCAAAAAGTGGATACTGCTTTGCTAACTATGCTGTATAAAAGTAATACCTACCATATATTGTACCCTACTATGTGTCAGGCTCTGTATTATGCACCTTATATTGTCATAGCAACCCAGAGAGTTAGTGAGGTATATGTTGAACTTATAGTGCTAGAATGTAAGCTCCATGAGGGCAGGTTTTGTCTGTCTGGTTTACTGATGTATCCACAAGGTTTTGCGCAATGGCCAGCATATAATCGTTCAGAGCACAGTGCCAGGTAAATATTCTTTCAAATGAATCAATGATTAAATACATTTTATTAAAGAAGGTCTTTGATTTCTCTTTCATACCCAAACTTAAACTTTCAGCAAATCCTGTTTTCTCTACTTTGTAAATATATTCAGAATACATTCATTTCTCACTGCCTTTATTGCTACCACCTGATCCAGGCCAACGTGATCTCTCACTTGGATAATTGCGATAGTCTCCCAACTGGTTTCCACGCTTCTGCCCTCATTCTACTGTGGTCTGTTATCAACCCAGCAACAAGGAAACCCTTTAAGACAATTCAGGTGAATCTACTCTAAATCTTCCAGTGGCTCCCCATCTCACTCAGAGGAAAAGCCAAAGTTCTTTCAATGGCCTACAAAGTTCCAGATGACATGTCTTCTCTGTTCCTTTTTTGATTTCATTTCCTCTACTCTTCCCCTAGCTCACTGTTTCTGCTTGCCATTCTTTGAAGATGCCAAGCACAGTTCCACTTCAGGGCCTTTGCACCAGCTGTTCCTTTGCCAGGAACACCCTTCCCACAGTCTCCACATAAGCTTCTCCCTCCTTAAATCTTTACTCAAATGTCATCTGCCAATGAGGCCTTCTCTGGCTACTCTTTTTAAAGTTAAAACCCTCCAAACCCCTTTACTGCTTAATTTTCTTATTGCATTTATCATCCTCTGATAAACCAGAATTTAAGCTCCATGAATAAAGGGATTTTTTTGGTCTATTTTGTTTGCTATTAAATTCTCAGAATCTAGTGCTGGCATATAGTAAATACTCCAATAAATTTTAATTGTTAAATGAATGAATGAGGATACAGAAATGGTGAAATGGCAGAGCCAGAATACAAGTCCAGGCTGCTAGCTTCAAAGTCCAATTCTTCCAAAAGTTCTCAAACGTGGCTGTGCAGCAGAGACACCTGGGGCTGGGGTATCCCTGTTAAAGTTCAGGTTCCCGAGCCTCGTGCTGGACCTGAGTCAAAATATGGGGAGAGAAATTCCAAAAACTGTACTTAAAAAGCCTCCCAGAAAGTCCTGTGCACCTGGTCTGCTGGCTCAGCCACCTGTATCAGAACCATCTGGATCAAAGTCTGAGCTATGAAGCCAGCTTTTTGGGCTGTGAATACTGACTCTACTGCCTACTAACCTGTGACTGCTTGGTTTCTTTTTTTTTTCTTTTCTTTTCTTTCCTAGTCAAACACTCTTTGAGATAAGGACCTTAATATTTAACTGTCTTGAATGTCCTCACAGTAGAATCCCATGCCTGTAATTTCCTAACTACACGATATTGGTCAATTACTTGCCTTATTAAAAAAAAAAAAAAAAAAAAACAGTTTTCTCATCTGTAAATTGGGGATAACAATAGTGGCTATCTCAAAGGATCATTGTGAAGATTCAATGGATTTAGGTTATGAAGTCACCATAACAGTACCTGACATATAGCAAACATTCAATAAATGTTAACTATTATTATTGTTAAAATCACTATTTTCTAGGCTCCAGCCCAGATTTATGAAATGAATCTGCAGGTTAGACCCTAGAGCATTTAAAACAAGCCTTCTGTGTGATTCTGATGCACACAGGGGTTTGAGCAGCCCTGCCTCTGTCTGCCCCATGGGGAACAGGAATCCGTCTTTCTCAGCCTGACAACTACATGCTTAGTAGATGTTGGCTGGGCGGAAGCAGTTTTCTTCTGGCCCCTTGAGAAACACTAGAGACTCCTGGCCTGGCTAGAAATGAAGCAAATAATTTGGAGTGGGAAAGGAAGCTCAGAGGTGATACAGCCCAAATGCTCATTTTTATAATTAATGAAGCAGGCCCCTAAAGTGGTTGTATAATCCAGATGTTAATACTCCCAAAACAAAGGCAAAGAAATTCCTATATAGCCTTGTTACTCAGTCATTGAGGTCCAAGGACCAACAGAACCAGGATCAGTGGGAAGCAAGCATGATAGAAATGCAAAATCCCAGGCCCCATCTCAAACTTACTGCGTTAGAATCGCTATTCTATACCATGCTCCTCAGACTTGGCTGTATCTCAGAATTACTTGGTAAGCTTTAAAATATACTGATAACTGGATTTCATCCCTAGAGATGCTGATTCATTTGGTCTGGTGTTAGAACTGGACACTGGGAATTTAAAATCTCCCTAGGTGATTTTAATGTGCAACTAAATATAATAACCCCATGTCAATTGTTCTAGATACCAATGACTCTCCAGATGTTCTAAATTGGGGAAAATTGAGTCATCAAGCTAGGTTTGGGGTTGGGGTGCATGCTTCTTTCCCATGAGGAATGTCCAAATCAGGGATCATTTGCATTTAGGGAAAAAAACTGCATTAGATTTATAGAAAATCACATACACACACATATATGCATAAATATGAATACACACATATGCCATCTCATCTCTGGCATCACAAGTTTTATTTAATAAAGATAAAACAAGAAGATTACATTTAAAAAACAGAGGAAAGATCATCCTGCCAATAGCACCCTTCATTTGACAATGCAGGTTTTAAATGCTAAATACCATTTCCTCCTGTTGACTTTGCTCACACTGGTTGGTATTCATTTTCAGATCTGCCAAAGTGGATGACTGTATTTAGCCCTGTGTTTTTTTCTTCCCCAATTAGATTGTTATTTAGGATTTTTCCTTTTATAAGCATTTTTTATGAAGAGAATGCATAATTGTCTTTTTAATCCATCCTATTAACTGTCTGGCACTTCAATTGCTCTTCTGTGACCTAGAGATAACTTCTAGCCTATCTCTCTTGTGGGGAAGATTACATGAGATAATGAAGGCAAAGATGCTTTGAAAAAGGATAAAGGAGCTTAAGACCGTGGGACAGAGGAAGCATCATCAATATAACTCCATTTGTTGATGGCCAATGTGCCAGGCATTGGGTAGTTTGCATATTTTGCCTCTGATGCTTACAGCAACTTTGTAAAATATTACGACTTTTGTTTTATAGACAGGAAATTGAGGCTCAGAGAGATGCAGTAACAAGATCAGGGTCCTATTCAGTAATTGAGAGATCCAGTTTCAAACTTAGTGTTTCCTGGCTCTGAAGTTATTTCCCCAAGAATTCATTCAGAGACTATCCCCCAAGTTTCTCATGTAATTGGTCTGTAGGGAGATTTGGATTTGGGCATTTCTGAAAGATCCTGATGATTCTAATATGCAGCAGTGTTAGAGAACCACTAGGCTAACTTCCCTATAGAGACTAGCAACTAACTTACCAAAGAAAATGTATGCAATAGAATTATACATGGTCAAAAGTGTATCACTGTAGCCAAACCAATACATAGAAATTTCCATCATCTTTGAGCATGATTTTAGATAGCGTTGAGTATACACACAGGATGGCTTATTATAGTGTGTAACAAATATTTGCTGAATGTATAAAGAGATTGAATGGTGGACGAACCAATGAATAAACAAAAGAATGATATAGCTGAGCAACTGTATCAGGAAAGATGCATCTTTTTTGCTTCTATTTATTTTTAATATTTTTGCATATAGAAAAAAATATAAGATCTATGGATTTGACATCAAGAGGCTTCTGTTTGAATGTCCACTGTGGAAAAGTCAAATAAGCAATCTGAAACTCAGTTTTACTATTTATTAAAAGAGGAAAATGATCCTAAAGTTTATCTTGTGATAACAAATAAGGTTATCTGTTAAAAAAAAAAAACGTAAATAGTAAAGTACTATAGAAATACAAAGGAATATTATTTTTTTAAATTACATAATAAGAAAAACCCAGTAAGTGTAATTTTGACCAGTTGTTCTCAAACTTTAGCAGGTATCAGAACTCTCTGGAGAGCTAGTAAACGTGCATATTCCTGGCCCCACTCAGATCTTGAGTCAGCACATCTGGAGATAACATTTCATGTAGCACTGACTTATTAGCATCATTCATTTGTATTTGTGATTGAATTGACACTTGTGTACTACCTTATCTTGGAATATCAGAATTTTAAGACAAATTATGGAATAGAAAATTGTTCATCCCTTAAAGAGTTAACAAGTTTTAACCAGTAAGTATTGTTTCATCATGAAGGGTAGTGGGAGAGGGGGTAAAATAGCAGCTTAGTTTTGAGAATGAAAAAGAACTAAGCTGGAGAAAGATGGCAAATAGGATGTCTACAGGGAGGCTGAGTTGGTACTTTAAAGTTTCAACTAGTGTAAGCCCTCAACTAACACACTAATCCTGGCTCTCACTTCAGTATTCTTCTTGTATTTGTCTAAAATGAAAGTAAATGGGAGAGTCTGGTGGCAAAATTTATTTGGTGGGACCCAAATTTCAGCATGCCAGGATGTTAGATGATAAAAACCTAACTACTAAAACACTCATTTAAAAAATATTTTAAAATAAATTATTCTTTTGTATAAGTAACACAGTCGCATGATGCAAAAGGCAAATATGAAAAATCAATAAAAATGGTGGAGTAGGGATTCTTAGGATCTGTTTCTTACAATAAATATAAAAAAACTGGCAAAAACTATTCAGTAGCAAACTTACTGAACTCTGAGAGATAAGCAAAGGTTTATAGCAGCCAAGAGATGCTTAACTAAGAAAAGGCCACTAAAGCATGGTAGGAAATTTTTGTGGCATTTTCACTTACTCTAGCCCCATGATTCTCCCCAATGTGGCAGTTGTCTTAATGGTAAGAGCCAGCACACATTTTTGATGTGGGTACTAGGTTAC
>NW_011888782.1:13101293-13115214 GCF_000151845.1 Pteropus vampyrus
TCACTTCAGCCTGGGGCAAAAAGTAACTGTTGGGGCAAACAATGTATACACCAAAAGTACAGGTGGAAAAGCTGAGGAATAAGACTTGTGAGGGGGAATAAGGGCTTTAAAAAGTTCCTATATGTACTAGGGGATCTAGAAAGATATATGTATGCCAAGGGCAAGACACACATAACTCAGGAAAGACCCGAGAAAACTATACATTTTTGTCCCCAGCTGATCTTTAGGTTCACTGCAAGCAGGAAGTGAAGGTTACTGTAGAGTTGAAAATGACTTGGCTAAGGATGGAGAGCCTGAACACATAGCCAATCTGCAACCACTTGGAGAATTCTTTTTCTTCAATTTCCCAGCTCTTCTTCTTCCTTTTGGCTTCAGGCATTTAGGAAATCTCTGTCAAACCACTAGCTGAGCATTAAGCTAAAGAGGTAGAGAATTCAGAGACTTCCCATGACAAGGAATATAGTCTTTACAAAAATAGTTCAGAAAAGTCACTGAGCAAACAGCCTACTGAAGCCTATGCAAACAATAATAAAAAATCCAATGGAGGAGAGAGAATTGATTTCCAGAGTTACCACACCATAATATTCAAAATGGCTTGTTTTCCATAAGAAATTATGAGGCATACCCAGAAACAAGAAAGTATAGCCCACTCAAAGAGAAAAACATAAATTAACAGAAACTGCTCATGAAGAATCATACACATGGGACTTACTGGACAAAGATTTTTAATCAACTGTCTTAAATATGCTCAAAAAGCTAAAGGAAACCAAAGACAAAGAATTAAAGGAAACCAGGACAATGAAGACTCTCAAAATAGAGAATATCAATAAAGAGATTAAAATAATAAAGAAAACTCAAATAGAAATTTTGGAACTGAAAAGTAAAATAATTAAAAAAAATCATTAGAGGGGTTTAACTACAATTTTTTTTTTTTTTTGAGCAGATAGAAAGAATAGTAAACTTGAAGATTGGTCAAATGAAATTGTCTGGTCTGTGGAGCAGAAAGAAAAAAAGAACAGCGACAACAAAAACCAAATAAACAGAGCCTAAGAGAAATGTGGGACACCATCAAGTGTCCGACATATGCATAATAAGAGTCTCAGAGAAAGAGGAGAGAGAAAGGGGCAGAAAGACTATTTGAAGAAATTATGCTAAAAAATTTCTTAAATTTGAAAAAGGCATGAATCAACATATCCATGAAGCTCAAATTCGAAAACACACAGGATGAACAGAAAGAGATTCACACTGAAACATAATAATTAAACTATTGAAAGATAAAGACAAAGAGTGAATCCTGAAAGCAGCAAAAGAGAAGCGATTCATAATATGCAAGGGATCCCCAAAAGATTAAGAGCCAATTTCTCATCAGAAACCATGGAGTCAGTGGGATTAAATATTTAGAGGACTGAAAGGGAAAAACTGTCCACCAAGAATTTTACATTTGACAAAAACATTCTTCAGAAATGAAGGAGAAATTAAGACATTTCCAGATAAGGTGAGGGAGTTTATTGCTAGTAGACCTGCTCTACAAGAAATGCTAAAGGTAGTTCTTCATGCTAAAAAGAAAGGACACTAGACATTGGTAAAGGTTACTACACAGGTAAATATAAAGGCCAGTATTATTGTGTTTTTATTTGTATCCCCTCTTTTTAACTATATGACTTAAAATTCAAAAGTATAAAACAATAATTATAAGTCTATGTAATGGGCACACATGTATAAAGATGTAACTTGTGACAATAACAATGTAAAAAAGAAAGATGAAGACATATAAGATTAGAATTTCATATTCTATTGAAGGAAAGTTTGTATTAATTTAAACTAGATTGTTCCAAGTATAAGATGTTAATTGTAATCCCAGAGGTAACCACTATGAGCATAATTTAAAAATACATGGACAAGGTAATGAGAAAGGAATCAAAATTGTACACTACAAGGAAAAAAGCAATTTAAAATAAAAGAAGGCAGTAAGGGATTAAAAAAATAACAATGCCTCTGGCTCTAAAGTGAGTCTCTCGTAGACAGCAAATAGATGCATCATTGTTATTTTTTAATCTATTCTCCCAATTTCTACTGTTAAATTGGAAAGTTTAATTTGTTTACATTTAAAGTAATTTCTGATAAGAAAGGGCTTCTGCCATTTTGCTTTTTGTCTCAAATAAGTCTTATATCTTTTTCTTCCTAAGTGCTCCATTACTGCCTTTTTTTTAATTTTAAATTGCTTTTTTCCTTGTAGTGTACAATTTTGATTCCTTTCTCATTAAAAGAGAACAATATAAAGAGTGTACAAAATGGCTGAAAATAAAAGGATGAGAAAAGATATTACATACAAATAGTAACCAAAAGAGAGCTAGGGTTGCAATACTAATATTAGACAAAAGAGATTTTAAGGCAAAAATTATTATGAGACAAAAAAGGACATTATATATTGTAAAAGGGTCAATCCATGAAGAAAATATATCAATTATAAACATATATATACCCAAGAAGAGGGCCTTGAAATATATGAAGCAAAAATGAACAAATAAAGAAAGAAATAGACAGTGGTATAAAAATAGTCGTAGACTTCAATATCCTAATTTCAATAAAGGATAGAATAACTAGACAAAAAGTCAATATAAAACTAGAAGACTTGAACACTATAAACCAATTAGATCTAACAGACATATATCAAACACTCTACCCAAAAACAGAATATACATTCTTCACAAGTGCACTTGGAACATCCTCCAGAATAATCACATCCAGAAGAGCCACAAAACAAGTCTGAATAAATTTTAAAAGATTAAAATCATCAGAGTACTTTCTCTGACCACAATGGACTGATGCTAGAAATCAATAACAGAAGGAAAAATTGAAAAATTAACAAGTATATGGAAATTAAACAACACATGCACAAGCAACCAATGGCTCAAGGAAGAAATCAAAGTGACATTAGAAAATATTTTGAGATTATTGAAAATAAAAACACAACATACCAAAACTTATGAGATGCAACTAAGACAGTGTTCAGAGGAAAATTCATAGCTGTAAATGTCAACATTAAAAAAAGATGAAAGATCTCAAATCAATAATCTAACTTTACACCTTAAGGAACTAGAAAAAAGGAGCAAACAACCCAAAGCCAGCAGAAAGGAGAAAATATTAAATATAAGATTGGAGATAAGTGAAATAGAATATAAAAAAACAAGAAAACCCATAGAATCAGAAGTTAATTTTGAAAAGAGTAACAAAAATTGACAAAATTTTAGCTAGACTGACTAAGAAAAAAAGAGAAGACAAATTACTAAAATCAGAAATGAAAGTGGGGACAATACTACCAACCTTATAGAAATTAAGGTCACTAAAAGAGGATAATAGTGTACACCAATAAATTAGATAAATAGGTGAAATGAACATATTTCTAAAAACACATAACCTACCAAAACTGACTCAAGAAGAAGTAGAAAATCTAATAAACCTCTATAGGTAGTCAAAATTTTTCCAACAAGAAAACCCCAGAACAAGATGACTTCATTGGGGAATTCTATTAAACAATACTCCTCAAACTTTTAAACTTCTGAAACTTCTGAACAATAGAGGAGGAGGAAACACTACCTAATTCATTCTATGAGGCCAATATTATCCTGATATCAAAGCCAAACAAAAATATCATAAGAAAAGGGAACAGAATATAGGTACAAAAAATCCTCAAAAAGATACTAGCAAATTGAATCCAGTAATGTACTAAAATCATTATATACCATTATATACCACAAACAAATACAATTTATTCCAGTAATACAAGGGTAATTCCACATATGAAAATCAATGAATGTAATACTTTACATTAATAAAATGAAAGAAAGGCATAGGCATACACTTACACACACATTCACACATAGTCCTCTACAAATTAAACATAGAATTACCATATAACCTAGAAATTCCACTCTTAGGTATATAAGCAAAAGAACTGAAAATAGGTATGCAAACAAAAACTTGTACAAAAATGTTTATAGCAGCACTATTCACAATAGGCAAAAGATAAAACACAAATGTCTATCACTAGATGAATGGATAAACAAAATGTGTTATATTCATACAATTGAATATTATTCAGCCATAAAAAGAAATGGGGTACCGATACATTCTGTGATATGAATGAACCTTGAAAATATTATGAAAACCAGGTAGGTACAAAAGGCTACATATTGTATATTGCATTTTTAGGAAATGTCCACAATAAGTAAATTCATAAGTTAGAAAGTGGATTTGTGATTTCCAGGGGCTGGAAGAGGGGAGAATGAGGAGTGAGTGCTTCACAGTAGGGATGGGCCTTCTGAATGGGGTGATGAAGAAATTCTGGAACTAGACAGCTATGATGGTTGTACAATATCAGGAATGTACTTCACATCATTGAATTGCATTCTTTAAAATGGTTAAAATAGTAAATTTTATATTATGTGTATTTTACCACACAAAAAAATGAGTCAAATATTAAAAGGGACATTGAAAGAAGAACCTTGATCTCATGCCTATGCCTTCTACCTAACTCCCTACTCCACCTTGACTCTTAGGAGTAAACACTTTAGGAGTTTATTTTTCTGTTATGTATGTATGAAATGCAAGCAAATACAAAAATATCCATTCTCATAACTATTCTTTTTTCCCATAAAATCTAGCATACTGTATTTACTAATCTTCCGTTTGTTTTTTCAGTTCACAATATACCATGGAGATCTCCCCAGGTCAACACACAGAGATGGTCCTCCCCTTTTACAACTGCAGGTCCTCTACTGCGAAAGCACTCTTTCCTCTGGACATGCACTGAATGCCATTAAGCCTCTGAAAAAGAATGATAACCCTTTCAAATGCAAGTATTAGCTAAGGCCGTGGTGGTAATCATGTTGTAGTGTATCAAATCAATGTGTTGTACACTTTAAATTTACACAATGGCATATGTCAATTAAATCTCAATAAAGCTGGGGGGAAAAGAAAAGGTCAGCACTTTCCTCTTTTTATTTCCTTCCGATCTCAATAACCAGTTCTACCTAAAAACCTAAAAGATCCAAATGACTCCAAAAGCAAAACCCCTGCCAGGATCTAAATGCAAGATGATTAATTTCCTTGTGCTGTTTCTCTTTTATGCATCTCCCATGACCTTCTCCTCACTACAGGAAATATGTGGGATTGGTGATAGTGGTTAAGAACTCAAACAATGTGCGATTCTGCAGGATATAAACCCTGACATTGCCATTTTAGCATTTTCTCTACATCTGAAGGTGAGTAAGAAGAGAGGGAAAGAAACAGGCCATCTGCTCCTACAGGGTTCAGAATTCTTCTAGAATCCTCTGAACCCATTTTTGACTCTGGTTTTTGAATGCATCACAGTAAGATGGGTTAGCCTTCAGGGATCCTCAGAGTTTCAAATAGCTTCTCTCTTGCAAGCATCAAAGGAAACCAGCAATCTCTCAGCTGCTTCAGTAATTAGAATCAGAAAAAAAAAGCGGTTAGTACTTGCTGAAATAAACCCAATCCAACTCCAGATTTCAGCAACCATGAAAGAAATTTTCTTCACACATGTGTTTAACATAATGGGTGAATAGATGAAAAGAAAATGAGTTTGTACAAAGTACCACGGTTGGGCTTGATTATGATTCAGCAAATTTTCCTTGGTGTGGACTTTCCACTTACAAATTAAAATTTTAACTTGGCATGACTATCTCTTGGGCTGAAGTGAAGGCAGCTCTTACTCTGGGATGAAAAAGCTCTCCTTTGCTGCCTATCCCAGTCCTATGATTCCTTCAAGAGTAGGGCCAACTCCACCTCCTCTTAGCCCACAATGCCATCTTATAATGACTTCCTTTTCTACTCTGTATCACTTATACTAAGCTGCATCCACAGCGTCTGGCACATAGCAGGTACTCAATAAAGATGTGTTGATTTTTGAATGAAGACTATTATATTCTGCCTTTTAATTGTATGTAGTCTCCTATATCAGTCAGAGGTATATATATGTCTGTCTGTCTATCTATTTATCTGTCTATCTATCTATCAATCAAATCAGCCCATACTCATCGAAGGTCAGTTCTTGTCCCCTGATAATTTCTGCCCTCTTGAGGTCAGCAGCTCAAAAGGCTGCCAGTGGCTCTGCAAGGCCTCCAGGGATGAACCCACAGAAGTCGGGAGGAGGCATCTATTGTTGGGAAGCAGATGCACAGCAGTACATCTCTCTCTGCTCCTCTTTTTCTGTATTTGGCTGCAGCCCCCTCAAGCGCTCCACCACCTCAGACATTCACCATGAGGATGAAGAAGGCCCAGGACAGGTCAAACTGAGAGGCCAGGGGCGAATGCCAGAGGGGCCAGTGCTGTGGGCCCAGTTTGGCCCATGTGGGCTTGGTGCTCAGCAGCTGCTCCTGTGCTTCTCCAGGCTTTGGGGCTAGGTCAGGGCAGCCTTGCTGAGTATGTAGAACTGAGAGCGAGGGAGTGGTCTCTTGAAGAGAGGGAGATTGATCTATCATCGATCTATCATCTATCTATCTATCTATCTATCTATCTATCTATCTATCTATCTATCTATCTATCTATCATCCAGGCTTGCCAGTAGACTCAAATGAGAGGATCTATTTTCTTTGATAGTACTTGATTACTGTATTGTTTTCTTAAAGGCTGGTTTTTTAGTTACTTTGTAAATGGTTGTTTTTTCTTTTTATTAATAGTACTAATATATTACTAACAATATTCTAAATTTAAAAAGGAAAATAGAAAACCAAAACAATAATTTGTAAAGATCTATGCACCTCTATGTTTATGGCAGCACAATTTACAATAGCTGAGATATGGAAGCAAACTAAATGCCCAACGACAGACGATTGGAAAAAGAATATATATATTCTGTTGTTCATATATACAAAAGAATATATATATTCTGTTGTTCATATATACAACAGAATATTACTCAGTCATTTAAAAAAACAAAAACCTACCATTTGCAATGACATGGATGGACCTAGAGGTTATTATGGTAAGTGAAATAAGTCAGACAGAGAAAAATAAATACTATATGATTTCACTTGTATGTGGAATCTAAGGGACAAAAAGAACAAACTAATCAAAAATAGACTCACAAATATAAAGGACAATCTGGTGATGGCCAGAACGGAGGGGGTTTGGGGGACTGGGAGAATGGGGTGAAGGATTAAAGAAGCACAAATTAGTAGTTGATAGATGGTCACGGGGATGGGGAGCACAGCATAGGGAGTGCAGTTAGCAGCTGCTCCTGTGCTTATTTATGTAACGGCTAGGTGGAGGGCTGGAAGAGAGAAAGAGCAATTAGAGGGATCGTTTTATAAATTATATAGATGTTTAACCAATGTACTATATACTTGCAACTAATAAAATAAAGTTAAAAAAAAAAAGAGGAACAAAAAAGGGAAAATAAATTTTATGCAGAGAGAGAGAGAGGGATGGGGGAAGAGAGAGAGGGATGGGGGAAGAGAGAGAGGGATGGGGGAAGAGAGAGAGATTGATTTTAAGAAATTGTCTCACTTGATTGTGGTATCTGGCACATATGAAATCTGTAGGGCAGTTTGGCAGTTTGAAACTCTTAGGAAAGAGCTAACGCTGTAGTCTTAAAGCAGAGTTTCTCTTCCCGGAAACCTCAGTTTTTGCTCTTGAGGCCTTTAACTGATTGGATGAAGCCCACCTACATTATCAAGGGTTGATCTCCTTTACTTAAAGTCTCCTGATTGTAGTAGTTAACCACATCTACAAAAATACCTTTGCAACAATACCTAGGTTAGCATTTGATTAAATAACTGCATTGTAGCCTAAGCAAGTTGACACATAAAATTAAGCATCACACCTCCTCATCTGATTTATAAATACCTTCAAGGGTGGCACTTCAGTTGTGCTGAGGACTTACTGTTTGCTCTGCTGCCACTCACCTACCTTAATTATTTCTGTCCCAGGTCCGATCTTTCTTTTGGGGATGTCTGTTAAGTCTTAAAGTCCAAATCTGTTTTTATTCTTGGTGCAGACTGGTCTTCTCTTCCTGGAATAGCAAGAAATATGCCTCATTGGGTCTCTAGCTCCACTACTAGCTAGGTTTGCATCTGGTAACTTGTATGGTTTGAGATTTGTAATTATTTTCTAAGCCACAGACACCATGTACTGTCATGCAGGTTGTGTGGTGTACAGCTCTGGTCAGTGTGATTCACATCTGAAATTACATAAATGATAACCTCTGGAGTAGATCAGTGTATAGCCCTACAATCATAAACAGAGACCCAACTTCCAACTATCTATTCATCTACCATCCATCCATTCATCCATCCATCCATCCATCCATCCATCCATCCATCCATCCATCCATCCATTACCCCATCATTATTACTACCCTCCATTCAGTCATCCCTGGAGCAATCCACATTCAAAACTTCATTTGAGAAGACCAAAGTATAGTGAGGTCTTCTAAAGTTGCAAATACCTGAGAGCAAGTTGAAAGCCCCCTGAGTTATTAACCCTTCAATGTTAAGTAAAATTAGCAGATTTTCCCTGAAGGCAGATCTTGATAAGGGCTTTAAGACAGATAACATGCCTGACAAAGGATTTCAGAATATTCACCAGAAGGCAAAAATTTATGAAAACACAATTCACAAATTTCTCTACAGTTAACCTTGTCATACTCTGCTTAGTGCTTGGGATAAATTTTGACTATATTTCTCTAATAGGATTACTTGAGATCCAAATCTCTCCTAAACCACTGCTCACAATTTTCTCTGTCTCCAGCTGCCCTTGGCCTTATTCATGCATTCAACAAATTCCTGTTGGCATTTTGCATGGTTCAGGCCTCAGACTAGACCCCAGTCCTTTTCTTCTTAGAGCTTATGGTCTAGTTTCCCATTCATAATTATACCCCCTGGCCCCTTATTTCTAGTAAAGAGGTTTATCCAAAATGCCCAAAGACACTTATGGTCTTTGGGCTGAGAAAGAGAAATACTTCTGGTTCCTTTCATAAGCTTTATGTCATGGGAGTATAGGAGATCATCAAATAGAGCACATGGAAGCATTATCTTAATACACAATAGATACTGTACTTAATGCATGCAACAGGTATGGTTGTCTTAAGGAGAAATTAAAGGTCTGGTAGTATAACTATGCTAAAGTTCTGGTAGTCATTACACATATGAACTAAAAGAAAAAGAGGAGGATCTAAAAGAAATATGTAAGCTGTTTGCTTTATAAGTAATGAGTATATTAGGTGGAAATTGATTTTGGCAATAAATATACATATGTTTTATTTTGACTTATTTGGGGCTTAGGAAACCAGTCCGATTGATTGCTACTGTCAAGAACAAGGCTAAAGTTGGTTCAATAAATTAGACCATCTTTCCATCTAGAAATCTGTTTTCCACCTTGTTCCAAGATAGTTTTAAGGCAGTCTTACAAAAACATATGGATTGTACCCATAATTAAAAAAAGAAAAGCAGGCAAAAAAAGCAAGAGAAGGAAAAATTAAAAGACAACTTTGTGAGTCTATGGCTTGTAAATAGCTTCCTGTTTTCTTGAATTTATCTGCAAGAATGTTGTTACTTACAACTTACTGCTTGCATAATTTTATTTTTTCTAATATTCATATTTTTCCACATTATACATCTTTGAAATTGAAACTCTTTTTATGAAAGATGACATTTTAGATAAATGAAATATGATAATCGAGCACCCTATAACTAAAATCATACTTCATTTGCTAATTGTCTCATATATGTTTCAATCATGTTTTTAGTTGCTTCTCATGTCTCCATTTTGTTTTCTAATTAGAATTGTAAATTTTTTGAGGTAAGAGAGTCCCTAATAGTGCCAGGCACTTTATATACACTATTTTATTCAGAATTTTTCAATAACTCTGTGTGATAGATTATTTTCACTTTACAAACAAGGACATTGAGGCTCAAGGAAGTGAGGTTACTTGCCAAAGATCCTATAGCTAACTTAATAGTGGAACCAGGACCTAAGCTCACATCTGCCTGACTCCAGTGTCCTTTATTTTTTAACTGTGCCATCCTGCACCTGCTACCTCAAAGTCATACACCAGGCCTTATGTCACTTTTAGATTCCCCATAAAACATTCTATGCACATAGTAGGTGCTCAATAAATTCTTGTCAAGTAAATGAATATCTTGTGTCTTTTTTTTTTCTTTAGAGCAATCTAGTCAGCATGGAAACAAATTCGGTTTCTACTTTCTTTCATTTTGGTTCAAACTATTTGGGATGCCTTGAACAGAATGCTGGAGCTGCCAGGAACAGAAAAAGAAAGCAGAGAGCCTCCTGAAGGGCAAATCATGCCTTTTAACTCCCCCACCTTTTGCTGAAAGGGTCTTCTTGTTAAGCCCAGGGTAGTAGGAGTGATTCTCTGTGGGGAGGTGGGGGTGGGACCTGTGTGGTTTTGACAATGGTGGGCTAAAATTTACCCTGGAAATCTTGACTAAAATGTTTTTGTGGGTCCAGGACACAGTTTGGTTCACACCTAGGAAACTCTCTGAGGGTAAAGCCACAGCTCGGTGAAATTGGGTGACTCACAAGTGTGAAGGCTCATATTTTAGCACCTGGCAATCAGAGGCAGAATTAAACCACTTAAAAATGAACACTGATGAAGACGCAAAACCTTTCCAAGGGCTCCAGGCTATAGCATATATTAAAATCTTAATTGCACCAAAGATCTGAATCACCTTCTAGCTCATCTTTGATTCACATTAAAGGAATACGAAGTGACAACTCTAGGCGGGCAAGTGAGCCTTTGAGTCCTGTCCTGAGGTCATGTTCTCTGCTTGAACAGATTTGACATTAGGAGCCCTTTCTGAAAAGCAGGTTCATTATAGTACTTATTTGATAGGCTTGCAACAGAGCAATTATGAGATCCTATAACCTGTAATGTGAATTTTTAAAAATCTAAGCTGTAGAAACTGGCAGAGGTAAGAAAAGACAACTGTGCTTGTGTAAGTCTATCTAAAATTCAATAACTCTTTAGTTTGAAATTTGCTCTTTGGTTTTTTCAGGAAAAATTGCAATTGTTTTTCCCACTGGACTTCAAGTTCTGTGAGGATTAAAGGGAGGGAAAGGAGAATGGTCCTACTGCACACGGGTGTTGTACTTTCTACAGCCATGTCACTGAGAAGAGAAGAAAGGGAAGCAGGTGACCACAGTCCATCTCACTTCATTATTTCTCTGCCTGGGAGAATTTGCAGATTATTTTAGGACTTTTATCTAATTCTTTGTGAGATTCTGCCAGGGCTAACAATTTATAGACATTATTGAAGTCATGAAAATGGAAGTATGTTTTTGCTGACTTGCAGGAGAAATTGTTGGTGGTAAATATATACTTGTAGTTAATCTAATTACTCTTCCTCTGTTAGCCAGCCCTTTGGCCATTTCTATCAGCTTTATGTTTCATAGATGGTTGAAAAATAAGCTATTTAGACTTCCCACCTTCTACAGTTTTTCAGAATTTTGTTTTTTCCCACAGTTAGAGACACTGACTTTTACAGTAAACACTGATAATTATTCAATAACTAAAAGTTCCATATTAGTAATCCAGATGCCAGGCATTCACTTCATTATGTCTCCTGGGATCTTACCCAAGGTGGTAGAGAATCTTGGTGCCTGGACTCAGAAATAAGAGAAATAAAAATTGGATTCACATCAAATAGCCTTCTTTTTTTCCCACTGAATTTCAAGCTCTGTGAGGCGAATCATGTCTGTTTTTGTCCACCATTGAATCCCCAGCTCCTCTCACCATGCCTAGGATATATCAGGGACTATAGAAATATCTGGTTATATAAATCAGTGAATAAATGAATGAGGCAGGGAAAGAACTGTGCCTGTCCACAGCGTCCCCAGACTGTAGCATATGACATAGTTCTTGTATGTACTCAATAAACAATTTTAAACTTGAATATCTTCCTTGAGCTTAAAATATCAAGTTGTTAGGCTTTGTAGAATTCAGCAATTATTTATTATATGACTAGGTTGATTTTTAGAGACTACTTAATATTTTAGGTTGGTTCTATCTGATAGAGTAAATAAGGGCCAGATCTGATTTTATGAATGGTCCACAGCAAGGTAATATCTCTAGGTGCTGCCACTGTGCCTCGCTTTGAAGGAGCCAACTCCTGACATTTTTACTTTGACCTCTATAAATCTTTATTATGTATGATCAAAAATCAAACTTATTCTTGTTCTGTTACAGGAATGGAGAGAGATAGGGAAGTCCATATTATGGAGCCATGTTATAGAAATTAGAACATCTGACAGTGCTCAAAATATACTCCTCCACTCCCACCCCTCCAGCATACAGTGTAATAGAGAGTAAGGAACAATTGATTAGGAGTCCAAAACCTCTGGGTTTTGCATCTGCTTTGCCAAAAAAAACCAAAAAAACAAAACAAAAAAAAACTGTAATGACTTGCTTAACTTCTTTGAGTCTTTTTCTCTTTGTCTATAACAGGCATATTTTTTGAATAACCGTATCAAGGCAATCAAGTTCAGAGTAGAAAAAAATTACAGCTAGATGATACATGTACCTGTTTAAAACATACAGTCACACAACAAATACAAATTTGTTCATAAGTCATCTCATAATGATGGATTTCCAATGCTTTGATAGAGAACCTGGAAATTCATATACAAGTATTTCTCTTTCCATCTGATAAAGGAATCTATAGATGTAAAGTCTAATAGACTTTTTTGATGCTTAAAAAAATTTATTTTAAATTCATGATTTGTTCTATTTTTTTTCCCTTTTCTTCCTATTCCAGGCAAAATATTTGCCAATTCAATCCTAGAGTTGTACAGGATTTCTTTGCCTCCTTTACCCATTCAACATGTGGTACTTTGGTCTAATTAAAACACTTTCTCAATGTGCTATCAAAGAAATTCTAATCATTACACATCAACAGACTACAGGAAACCACCATCTTGATGTTAGAAAAGAAACAGGAAGCACTGCTTATTTCTGGGCTGTCAAGATTTCTGAAGTTCTTACCTACTCTGCTGGGTTCATACTTTGACACCCAGCCTGTTAAATCATTTATGGCATTTCTCATGACTTAACCTAGTTCTTCATAAAACTTCCAGGTTGAGAGGAATTAGCCAAAAAAATAAAAATAAAAAACCCACTTCCGCTGCACAAGTTCACATACCAGGAGAAAAGGATAGATGTTAAAACAATTCACCATTAAATAATAATTTGGTAGTGTTTTTTTTTTTTTTTAAATTTGTTTATTTTAAATAGTTTCAGGTATACAGTACATTGGTTAGACATTTATATAGTTCATAAAACGATCCCCCCAATTGCTCCCTCCGTCCGCTGACCCTCCACCTAGCCAATGTATTAATGCTAACTGCATTCCCTATGTCATGCTCCCCATCCCTGTGACCATCCATTAGCTACTAGTTTGTACTTCTTTAACCTTTCACCCCCTCCTCCCAGCCCCCCAAATCTCCCTCCCCTCTGTCCACTACATTTGTGAGTCTGTTTTTGATTAGTTTGTTCTTTTTATTCTTATTCCTTAGATTCCTTGTATAAGTGAAATCATATAGTGTTTATCTTTGTCTGACTTAAATACTTTCTAGGTCCATCAAAGCAATGTCTTTTTTCCATCCCCTTCCTTTTAGTCTCTGTGCATCTTTTAATCTGATGTGAGTCTCTTGTAGGCAGCATATGTAGGGGGTCTTGTTTTTTATCCTTTCAGCCACTCTATCTCTTGGTTGGAGCATTTAATTATTTTCCATTTAAGGTACTTATTGATAGAAATGTAGTTGTTACCATTTTTTATTTCTGATTTTGATACATGTTTTATCTTCTTAAAGAAGTCCCTCCAACATTTCTTGTAATACTGGCTTGGTGATGATAAAGTCCTTTAGTTTATTTTTGTCTAGG
>NW_011888782.1:13115264-13131205 GCF_000151845.1 Pteropus vampyrus
TTTTTTTTCCCTTTTCTTCCTATTCCAGGCAAAATATTTGCCAATTCAATCCTAGAGTTGTACAGGATTTCTTTGCCTCCTTTACCCATTCAACATGTGGTACTTTGGTCTAATTAAAACACTTTCTCAATGTGCTATCAAAGAAATTCTAATCATTACACATCAACAGACTACAGGAAACCACCATCTTGATGTTAGAAAAGAAACAGGAAGCACTGCTTATTTCTGGGCTGTCAAGATTTCTGAAGTTCTTACCTACTCTGCTGGGTTCATACTTTGACACCCAGCCTGTTAAATCATTTATGGCATTTCTCATGACTTAACCTAGTTCTTCATAAAACTTCCAGGTTGAGAGGAATTAGCCAAAAAAATAAAAATAAAAAACCCACTTCCGCTGCACAAGTTCACATACCAGGAGAAAAGGATAGATGTTAAAACAATTCACCATTAAATAATAATTTGGTAGTGTTTTTTTTTTTTTTTAAATTTGTTTATTTTAAATAGTTTCAGGTATACAGTACATTGGTTAGACATTTATATAGTTCATAAAACGATCCCCCCAATTGCTCCCTCCGTCCGCTGACCCTCCACCTAGCCAATGTATTAATGCTAACTGCATTCCCTATGTCATGCTCCCCATCCCTGTGACCATCCATTAGCTACTAGTTTGTACTTCTTTAACCTTTCACCCCCTCCTCCCAGCCCCCCAAATCTCCCTCCCCTCTGTCCACTACATTTGTGAGTCTGTTTTTGATTAGTTTGTTCTTTTTATTCTTATTCCTTAGATTCCTTGTATAAGTGAAATCATATAGTGTTTATCTTTGTCTGACTTAAATACTTTCTAGGTCCATCAAAGCAATGTCTTTTTTCCATCCCCTTCCTTTTAGTCTCTGTGCATCTTTTAATCTGATGTGAGTCTCTTGTAGGCAGCATATGTAGGGGGTCTTGTTTTTTATCCTTTCAGCCACTCTATCTCTTGGTTGGAGCATTTAATTATTTTCCATTTAAGGTACTTATTGATAGAAATGTAGTTGTTACCATTTTTTATTTCTGATTTTGATACATGTTTTATCTTCTTAAAGAAGTCCCTCCAACATTTCTTGTAATACTGGCTTGGTGATGATAAAGTCCTTTAGTTTATTTTTGTCTAGGAAACTCTTTATCTATCCTTCAACTCTAAATGATAGCTTTGCTGGATAAAGTATTCTTGGTTGTAGATCCTGGGTCTTCATCCTGTTGAATATTTTTTGCCAAGCCCTTCTGTCCAGCATAGTTTCTTTTGATAAATCAGCTGCCAGTTGTATGTGTGTTCCCTTATAGGTAACTGTTTTTCTCTTGCTGCTTTTAATAGCCTTTCTTTATATTTAACTTTTGGCATTTTAATTATGGTGTGAGCCTCTTTGGATCCCTGGTTTTGGGGATTCTCTGAGCTTCCTGGGGTTTTATGTCCATTTCCGTCACCAGGTTAGGGAAGTTTTCCATCATTATTTCTTCAAACAGCTGTTCAACATCTCGATTTTCTTCAGTTACACCAATCAGATGGATATTTGAACACTTAATAGTGTCCCATATGCTCCTTAAATTCTTTTTATAGTCTTGGCATCTTTCTCTTGCCATTCTCATTGAGTGTCCTTGGCTTTCTTGTCCTCTAGATAGGGCATTTGATCCTTTTCTTTATTCACATTGTTTATTTCTTTGTTTATTCCATTTAATACACATCTTAGTTAATGTGTTTTTCATTTCAGACTGGTTCCTTTTTATAATTTCCATTTCCATTTTTATGTTCTTTTTTTTATTTGTCGAAGTTCTCACTGAATTTATCTACACTTCCCAAAAGTTCACTGTGCATCTCTCTATAACCAGTGTTTTGAACTCTGCATGTTAGACTACTTGAATCTATTATATCCGGATCTCTGTTCTGTTCTGTCATATGGTTTCTGCTTCTTTGTCTTCTCATTTTGGCTGCCTTTCTGTGTCTGTTTCCATGTACTAAGCAAAGCTCCTAAGTCTCCCAGTCTTAGTAGTGTGGATTTGTGAAGTAGATGTCCAGTGGCACAGTCCTGAGACGAGTGCAGCTGCAGGCCAAATTTAGCCTAAGCCCCTGCCCCTCTGGGGCCACTCGTTAAGATTCAGCAAGCAATCCATAGGTGCTGTGCTTATAGTTGCCTCAAAAGGCCACACCAGAAACTGAGGACAGCTGCTTCCACCAGTGTGAGTCTCAGCAAGGAGCACCTGACTTGCTGAGAATATACCTGGATGTGGCTTGGGTGGGGCTGCGAGTTGAGGGAGGTGGGGTTTCAGGGAACCCTCTGGGTGGAGCCACCTCTATTATCCAGTTTGATAACCTCGTAGCTATGGCGGCGCTGTGTCCACACACTGGGAGCAGGGAAAGTTCAACAGGGCATAATGGATATCCCCTGCACTTCTGTACAGAGTGAGTCTTGCCTCAGCCCTCACTCCGACAATGTCTCCCTGTAAGTCCCTGATGACCCCTGCGGGCAACCGAATCAGTACTGGTGCTCAGAGAGAGCAGGTCTGTCACCCAAAAATCTGCTTGTGGACGTGGCCCCTTTAAGAGGCATCTGCCGCTGCTGCAGCCTCTGTCTCACTCAGCCACTTGAGACCGGGCACCCCCGCGTCCTTGCCTTGTCCTACCTTCTGCCATTTCAGGGCGATTTCTTTGATTTCTCCCTAATTGTATGGCTCGTTCATCTAGATTCCAGGCAATTTTTCCTTGCTGCTGCTCCTTGTTTCTATCACAACTTTGATTTGGTTGCCAGAGGGATGAACAGAGCCTCTATCATCTACGCCATTTTTTTTCTTCCAGTAGTGTTTTTAAACACTGCTTAACAGGAAGAGAAGATCTAATACTGTATGTACAGTAGGACTTCAATTTTCAAACACATGCACATAAATACACAAGTACACACTGTGGAAAAGAAGATGGAAAGAAATACGCCAACATGATAGCCATTACCCTTTCAAGGTGATGGGTTTAAGATAGTTTTACCTGCTTCTTTCTGCTTATCTGTGTTATGCAAACTGTATCCAATAAACATTACTTTTGGAATCAGAAAAGGTTATAAAAAGAAATATTGTTGAAAACTATATTAAATGAAACACTAGTCCTTTGCAAATATTCCATATTGAAAATCATAGTCTAAACATCATAATTTAATAGAGGGTGAAACCAAGACTGAGAAGTAAAATGACTTGTTCATGGTCTGGGGGTAGAGGTAGGCAGGGAGGTGAGGGAAGCCTGGATTACACTCTTAGGTAGGTGCTCTCTGAGTACTATCAGTATAGTTACTATTGCAGAACCTTTTAAAATATATGTAATAAAGGAGTAGTTCTCTAGATTCAAAACTTCTCTAAGATATTCTCCAAGAATCCACTGGAAGGGTCATGCATTTTTTTTTTTTTAAGGTTGATCAAATGTCCTGTCCTATTTGACTTAAATAATGTGCCCAATTATAAGAAAACAAGCTCTGTCATTTTGGCACTGGGTGAGCTCAATCGCATCACATTGAATTGACTGCTCTACAAAGCAGACTAAAGGCCCAGCACTGACTGGAGACCCTCTGCACTGACAACCTAAAACATGCATCAGCTACTAAGAAATGCCTAAACCCCCCTAGATGGGGGGAGGCGGAGGGCAATGGCTAGACCTCTCTATGTAAAGGAAAAGAGAAAAACAGATTTTGATGCTCTGACAGGAACCAAAAATAAAACACCATAAACTTGTGAGAGATGTTTTTTAAAATTCCATTTTATAGATGAGTAAACTGACACGGAGAAGTTGAAATATTTAAGATTATACCTAGTAAGTAGCATAGGTAACCTGAACCCAGATTACCTTCCACTCAGAGTAGTGCACTCTAATCTTTTCTACAGTCATAGAACCATATTTATTAGGAAGTATAATACTCATTGCATAAAATAGATATAATGTAATGTTAAATTGGAAGTTATGGCTCAAATACAAGGATACAGATGATATCGCAGACTGTCAGATGAAACTCTCACTGTAGGCACTAAAACCCAATCCAAGTCCTCTTTACCAGGCATGCCTCCCTCAACTGCTGAGAGTGTTGACTCCTAAAGGCTCACAGCTGCCTCCTTATCTGGAGATTGCCCTCAGCTGAACCATCGATGGGATCTACCTCCCTTAAGAGGCAACCCACTCCTCATAATTGATGGAGATGGGGGTCCAAAGGCTGACCTGATGGCAGGACCCACTTTGTGATACAATTCTTGTTCTAGAGCTTCTTGTAGGGTCCGGTCAAAGTCTATATACAGCTGAGACCACATCCTTGCTTAGTTTTCTCCCCTTATTTCATTTTGCTTCCCTTATTCCCTTTCTCCTGAAAGCACTCCTTCAACAAATCACTTTGACAAAAATGAGAGCTGCCAAATTCAGGAAAAACAAACAAACAAACAAACAAACATATAAGATGTTTAGTTAAATTTGAACTGAGGTAAACAAAGTATATTTTAGTATAAGTATGTCTCATGCAATATTTGGAACGACTTTTACCTAAAAATTACTATCAGAAATTCAAATTTAACTGGGCATCTTGTATTTTATCTGGCAACCCTAATAAGAATTTGTATTTAAGTTTGCTTCTAGGGATCCTAACCCACAAAACTTCTCATCCACATCAAATATATGAAAGTGAACAGTTATGGAAATTAGAAGAATTGTGGAGAAAAATTTTCTTGATAATTCTGCCCCTCTCCTACACACATCGGGTGGAAGAGTGTGGTATACCAACTTCTGATTTTAAACTAGATAGAGAGAGGGACTTGAGCAGGACCACTAGAAGCTCTTCACACCTATCTCTTTAGCTGGGACCACAGTGGAAAAACTGAGATTTCTAAAGCAACCAGGAGCAGCAGAGTCAACGGCTAAAACTGAAAAACTGCATTTCCCTTTGATAGAAACCAAGGAGTATGAATTTCAGGGACCAGATGTAGAACTTGTGGAAGGAATGTAGACCTGGGGTCATTTTTAAAAGGGATCATGTCCAAGATGGTGGCCTGCTGGGGGTGAGGGGGGGGGGACAGGAAAGACAGTCAGGGGAACCTACAAAGAATCTATGAATTTGCTCATGAGAGAGTGTATTTTAAATGGCTAACCATTTTGTCCATAACAGTCAAATAAAATAATATCTGCTCTCCTTTAATCTCTTTTCTTCCAAGACTGCACTTTGGAAAGGTCAGAAACTGAAATTAGTGAACTGAGAAAGAGTGGAAAAAGAAAAGACTTAACTTTAAATTGAATTTAGAATTTTGATAAAAGGACTGGATATTTTTAATTATTGAGATTGTGATGTAAAGTGACTGTGAAATTTTCTACTGACATCAAGTGACCAGAAAAGAGAGAATCTGATTAGTTTTCATCCAGTGGCAGAGAAAGAATGTTCTCCTCTAAATAACTTCTAAAGGGATAGTGAGAGAAAAGAGTCAAGATGCTTTCTTACTACCCATATGTACTCTACTTGTTCGAGATACTTCTTATATTTATATTTGTGGGTCCTTGTCTGGGATATAGTCTGAAAAGTTTCCCAATGTTGGGAAATCTCCAAACCAAGAAAAGTGCCTCTTGAGAGAAAACATCAGTGTGTATTGCAGTGAGGGCTGGAGGTCACAAAGTTATGACAGAAGCAGGCAAGTAAAAACACCCCTGCCCCTTAATTCTCCATCATCCAACCAGAAGAGTGGAATAGGGGAAATAATCAGAAGTAAGAGCTAATAAGGGACAGGTGGAGAATGAAGACAGAGGAAGAGGCTGAGCATACTCCACCTCTGAAGGCAGTAGTGGGCTCGTGTGTGTGTTAGGGGGCAGGCAGGGGGTGAGGTGGGTTAGAAATCTAACATTTGAGAGATTGGTTTTGTTAAAATGTGACTTGATATTCTACATTTTAATCTTTGAATTAAGACTATTTGTGACTTAAAGTAACTGGAAGACTTCCTGGTACCTACGAATTAAACAGAAAAGTCACAGACTGCCTTACTTTTCATTCAGAGGTGGGGAAAGACTACCCCCATTGAGCAAGACCGGGAGACTAAAACAAAGTTTCTATGATCACAACCCATGAGTCTCACATGCTTGACACATTGGGTAAACAGATAAATGTGAAACAAGGTAGGATTATGGGAGCCCTGTGTGCTGGCCTTCCCCCCACTCTGCAGTCCCCTGGCTCCCAAGACCTCCCCCAGAAATCCAGGGTTTCAGGATATACAGTTTGCCAACCACTGCAGCACTCCTAGCATATCTTTAATCTGGAAGCCTGTGGAAAACAGCTTAAAACCACCTGAAAGTGTGATGACACCAATTAATTACTTTGTGGTGTTTCCTTGGGATATGCCACAAACTGACATCAGAGTATATTCCAAAGTGATACTGTATTTTAGGGGTCAGCGAACTTTTTCTCTAAAGGGCCAGATAATAAATATTTTAGGTTTTGCAGGCCGTACAGTATCTGTGGCAGCTACTCAGCTCTGCTGTTCTAGCTTGAAAGCAGCATAGACATCAACGAATGGGTGTGGTTGTATTTCAATAAAATTTTATTTACAAAATAGGCTGTTTGTCCTTGGGCCAAGTTTGCCAACCCCTGTTGAATGGTGCTGAAGCATTTATTCCCTGCTTTTTTTTTTTTTTTTTCCAATAAGAGGACCCATTTTTCCTTCAGAACCACCCCTCTCATCAACTCTACTCTTAGTCCATGTGGTTTGGGTAGGCCAGGACTCACTCTTGATCTATGGGTGGACAGGTGACTCAGGTCTGGCCAAACATCATATTCATCCAGTATCCACTATGATTGACTTAGTGGGTACCTGAGCCAAAGCAGGCAAAGTCAAATTAAATTAAGAGACTTTTGCTTGAATAGCTCTGGATTTCAGTCTAGAAAGATGACTGCTGGGAATGTTTGAACCAGCATGTAAAAGAATCTGTCTGTTTTGGATGGGATTCTTCTACTGTGAGGATTTTGTTCCCAGGAAAATCTGAGCGGGGCATGGAAGTTGGGTTGGGAAGTAAGGCCAGGCAAGGATGCAATATCAAGCAAAGTTCTGTAGGTCTAAGTTCTGCGGGAGGTGGGGCAGCTCTGTGGACAACCTCAACTGCAACGTCATCTCCATCAGGAGGAGAGAGTTGGGGTATTTATATCTCTACACCTGTGAGTTACGGTTAAGGTCTACCCCTGGGGAATATACATTCCCAGGCAAGTCTAGCTCTCAAGACAGCAGCAGGCAATGCTGGCATCGAAGCCAGAAAGCAAAGAAGCATAGGTCTGATGAGAGTGAAAGGACATCAGGTAAAGATGAGGGCCATGTGTAGAAAACCAACAGTTTCCGCTACACTGCTGGAGAGAGAAGTGGGTAGAGAAAGGAGTAAAGGGAAGAGATGGGGAAACATGAGGTCTGAGGACAATTTTTGAAACCCTGATTTATCCCTGGACTTTGCAGTTATATGGTAGAGGCGGGGAGAATCCTTTAAGTTTCCTATTACACGCAAGAAAAAGTGTCCTGATAGAGAGACACACGATTGATCAGCTTTTGCCATAACAGAGCAGGGAGCAAACAAAACTTAAGAAGTAGTGTACTAACCTTTGGATCTCAAGTCTTAGAAATGTGTTTCTCAGCTGAGCTTTTGTGTCTCCATTTCGATTCTTAATAACAGCCTGATTGTAGAATTGCAGCGGTAGGAGTCTCTCACACCTTTATAAAAATCCAACTCCTGAGAATGAGGGAGGGCCTGAAAAGTCTGACTCCAGCTGGGGGTGAACCCCAGGTGCACTCAAGACCTTAATAAATAATGGAGCACACGTAGAACCAAAGGCAGGAATGTGGGAAATGTGATATATCAGTTCCGAGGCCCGGTGGACCAACTTGGCAGTCTTGGATAAAAACAGATTAAGTGTGAGAAATCACTCATCCCTAATACATAGTCGTTTCATAAACTTTGCCATTGTGGGAAGCATTCAGCCTCAGTAAGCCACAGACAACAAAATGTGCATTTTTTCACTTCAGAGGATTTAGCCAGTTGATTAAGTACAAAAAGAGGGAGGTTGGTGGGTAAAAGACTAAGCTCTCACTTCAGGGAATTCTGGTTGAGCCCTCGAAAAAACGGAGTTCACGTCTCAGCTCTGGGACTCTCATGGATAATAGCTCACATCAGAAAGCCAACGTAAAGGATTTGGCAAGCCGCGGGGGGAGGGGCGGGGGGCGTGGGGAGGGGCACGGTGGGCGGAGAATTATGGGAAGTTTCTCCTCCCATCCTCATGGTTAGGAAAATTCTTAAAGATACAGCAGAATACTCTTCGTAGGTTTATTTTTTTTCAATGCTATTATTTAAATATCTAATAAAGGACCCTGACTTCTCCACTTAGTAACTGTGGAACCTTAGGTAAGTAAGTCCTTAGATCTTTAAGCCCCAATAATCCCCTCTGTTATAAAATAATAACAGAAAATGTCTTCTAGAGGTCATTTTGAGAATTGAGATAATCCATGTAAGGCATCTTTACATACTATGCATTAACTAATTGTTATTATTATCATAGTTACTAGAGAGGTCTAGACAAATTGAAAAATGTAGAGCCCATTTTTTAAGTCACCCTTCCAAGTTCACCTTTCTGACCATTCTGACTGTTCATCTCCTGCACTGGCAACAAGGAAAGAACCTGAACTTGGAGTTAAAGATCTGGAAGCTAGTCTCTGCATTGCCACTTCCGAACTGTGTGACCATAGACAAGTTACTTACAGGTCTATGAGCCTTGATTTCATTATCTGTAAAGGTAAGGAATCCCATCTGATGGGCTTGTGGTAGAGATTAAATATAAAATTTCTACCACTGTGCCTGGTATACAGTAGGCACAGATTAACTTCCTGCCTATTTTCCTTCCACCCAATGACTCCTTTCCCAAAGCCCAGCTGAACTTTCTGGATGCCTAAAGGGTATATCTTTCTTATAGGCTCTAAGCCTCCTGACCTCAGCCCCTTCAAAACCTCAGTTCTCCAGATCTTTTTACTTTCTCTCTAAATTTGATAGAGCATTTGATTAAAGGTATTAATAACCTTTATTTATTCAAGAAATGTTTTTTGATTACTTACTAGGTGCCAAGCACCAGCTCCCTCTGTCCCTTGACTTTTGGTCAAGATTCTTTTCTCTCAGAAATGTCCTTAGTTGTATCATACTAACAGCTCTGTGAGGTAGGTTCCTTTATTATCACTATTTTGTAGATGAAGAAACTGAGGAACAGAGAGATTAAGTAATTGGAATGAAGTTATGCAGCTTGTAAAGTAGTAGAGATGGGAATGTGAATCTAGTTGTACGTTTAAGCACTGTATCCTTGGTTTTCAAACACCAATATGCAGTAGAGTCACCTGAAACTCAGCTTCACTCCCAGAGATTCTGATTCAGCAGGTCCTGGTAACTTGCATTTCTAACAAGTTCTCAGGTGGACCACACTTTGAGAATAACTGTGCTATATTATAGTAATTCAAACTGGAGGGGGCTAACCTTTCAGGTGCTATCACATACACACACAAAAATGCTGCCCTTAAAAAAATACTTTCACTTTGTTTATTGATAATAAACTGGGAGTCAGAGTGCTTACATTAAGTTCAATTTAATCATCATGGACTTCCTTTTAGTCGTTCCCACCTTAGTTTACGATATAAGACAATACTTTTTAAAGAAGGCAGAGTATGATCAGAAGAATCTGAGAGTTTTTGGGGCCCACAGAAGTAGATACACAGAGGTAGATAGCTAAAATAATGGCCCCAGTACACCTCAATAGATACAGTAAGTGGTATCTACACCCCTTTGCAATGTGATGCTGCCGCTCTTTCCATTAAGAAGTGGGATCTATTTTCCTTCCTCCTCGAATCTAAGCTCGCCTCTGCTTTGTCAAACAGGACGTGACTGATGCGGTGTTGTTCAAGTTCTAGGGCCTACTTCTTCAGAAGTCTCGGTGCTTTTGCTCTTGCCCTCTTGGAACCTTAAAATCACTATTCTATGAAGAAGCCCAGTCTAATTTATTGGGAAATGGGAGACCACAAGGTGGAGAACTGAGGTGCCCCAGCCAAGAGCCAGTAGGAGGAGCCACAGACACATGTACAGCGGAAGTGATCCAAAAAGCTTCCTGGCTTTTATTTCCATGTTGGTAGTCTCTGCCTGCTCCAGCCCCACTCACCAGCAACTGCGAAGAACCTTCAGTCACAGATTCCAAACCCCATGGCCTACCTCGCATTGGGGAGTCCCATGTTTACCTGCGGGTGAGTTCTGGTATGGGGCAATTTCTATGCCTGGTATTTGTGTTTCCTTGTGTAAACTATGGACCTTGAATTTAGGTCATGACATTGATTATCAGTATCACATAGAGTTATTCCTATTTTGGTTCTCTTGTAATCCTTCTGGTCAGGTCAAGAATAATTACATTTGCTAAACAGCCTTAAGATTAGCGTAGAAAGAGCAGGCTTTAGGCAAAGAACTTGGCAGCCAACAGTATCTATCTGGGATTTAATAACATTATTTTGTTTTCATTGAGTGAGTGAGTGAGTGTGTGTGTGTGTGTGTGTGTGTGTGTGCGCGTTAGTGAGATCTACTTACATATAGTGACCCTAGTTTTTCATTTGTGTTTGTTATATGAAATTTTCTTTTCAAATAAATGTAATCATTAAAAAATATATATATATTCACTTATAGAAAATATAAAATATATTCACTTATAGAAAAAGGTGATAATAAATGAGAGCACGGGAAGTAACCATACGTGGCAAAAGCTGTGAAAGTGGTAAGCAAGACATGGCAAACAGCTGAGGTGCTAAGACGAGTGCCTCCATGTTCTGGTGACCTCACAGTTCTCCATTCTTCAGAGCAAATGCCCGATGGTCACAGGACAACTGTCCTGGTTCCTAGTATGCCTTTCTCTATCCTGTCTTCCATCTTAATCCAGCCTTCTTGGAGAGGAGATCTTCCAGGCTTTCAAACACGTTAGAGAAAAGTAGAGCGCTACCTCCTATGGAAGTGACCTTGGCTACCCTTTTTCTCTTCCTTCCCGGGTTAGCATAAGGATCCAACTGTAGAGAGTCCCTTTAGTGAGAAGACCCTTAAGCCCTTTCTCTTCCATTTTTGAACTGGGGGGCTCTTTAGGGATGAGCGTGTCTTATTCTTTGGAAACTCCTGGGACTCTGAAGGACTGAGGAGGCTGGGTGACTTACACCTGGTTCTAAGCTCTGGGGCATGAGAAAGAGAGTTATCAGGGGCCTTAGAGTTTCATTTGATAGCATCAGTCCCATTCGCCAGTTTCGGAAGGCCGCCGGCACTTAGGGTAAAATCCTAGTTCAAGGCTAGAGAGGGGGAAATTTGCAACAATCTCTCTTATGATGTATTTGGGTGTCTGAAAAGGGCATAAACCCAGCAGGATAGCAGAGGAGGCAGGAACTCTCAATAGTTAAGCAGTTTATATTTAGTCTTTTAAATATGCCAGTTACTGTTGGATGTAGGGATACAGTAATCAATAAAACATACAGGAAACTTGCTCTAGTGGAAATGGCATTCTAGTAGTGGAGACACATAATAAACAAATGCACAAAACAATACATAGAATGACATCAGATAGTGATAACAGCCATGAAGAAAACTTAAACAGTTTAAAGGGATTGAAAATGAGTGTGTTATATGAGTGTCTGTGGTGTGTGTGCGTGTGTGCATGCATGTGTGTGCGTATGTAGGGTGCTGGTTTAGTTAGAATGGTCAAGAAAGCCTTTCTGATGTGGAGACACTTTTGAGGAGCATTAGAGACAAGAATGAAATATCTCTTAGTTAGAGGTTGCAAGTTGTCAGGATATGGCCCAACTTCAGAACATAGATGTGACTTGCATTGATGACATGCTTGACTTGGCCAACATTTCACATAAAATCTGAAATTTTTGGCTTCTCCAAAAATAATTTTAGAAGCAACCCTAGGCTCACAGTCCTACAGGACAGTGCTTTACTGCAGTGGGTGACAGCTGCCATTCTTAGATAGGCCACACTCTCTCTTCTACCCTGTTTCTCTCATGGACTTTACGTGTCTAGCCTCTGTGGATATTTAAGTTCATTGACTTTTGTTCTGAGATCACACACACACAAAAAAACCCACCAAAAAAAAGCAAAAGTATTTATACCTTTAAATATTTTTAGTAAAACAGGCTCTGCTGTATTTTAACATACATTTGGAAGACTACCCTGTAGCCTATTTGGAAAAATACATTATTCTATCAACAAACATTTTTGATGTATAAAGTGGGAGACTCGGAGAAGAAGGAAACAGAATGATAAAAGAAATGTCCCCTACCCTCAAAGGACTTACAGTCAAATGGGAATGACAGATATTTGAAGAAAGAATCACAATGCCATGACAGAGCGCTGAAGATGCACAGGGAAAGACACCAGCCCTACTTGGGGACATCAGGGAATGCCTTGCATCGATGACAAAATTTCTGAGTTAAGAATTGACTGGGAATTAACGCTGCTGGGAGGTATGGTGGTTATGGGAGTGGCGGAAGCATTCTAGAAGGAAAAAAGCATGAATAGGGCATCGAGGTGAAAAAGAATAGGGGACTACCCCTTGTGACTGGAATTCCCACTGCTCCACTTTTACCTGTTGTCATCCCCTCTGTCTTAACTTTGAAACTTTCTTTCTTATAATCTCACCTTTATTTGAAGGTAAGCCAAGAAGCAGTCAGCTGTGTTGAGATAAATATTCAGTTCCTTCCTCTGTTCTCGGAGAGTTTCAGGCATTGCTAAAGAAGATGTAGGAGACTACTTTGACTTTTCTACCTCTCTCCCCTTGTTCTGTGAAATGTCTCAAAAAGTCCATTGACCAGTGCTCTCCACATGTCTATGTAAACAGTGACACCAGCAGGGTTCTTGTTATCGATTGGGTAACAAGCCACCATAGACTGTCATGTCTTAACCCAATTTATGATTATCTCTAGGTTCTGTGTGTTGAATGGGCTCGCGTGGATGGTTCTTCTCTGGCGTCTTTTATGTAGTTGCAGTCTAATAGGGCTGGGGCTTGAGTTATGCGAAGGCTCACCTAGGCTGGATATCCAACATAGCTTCTTCACTCATGTATGTGGTGCTCAACGCCTCTCTTTGTGGCTATTGGTCAAAGCTGTCACAGGCAAGCCCAAAGTCCAGAGGATGGAAAAATAAACTCCATTTTCAATGGGAAAGTATCATGCATGCAATATGAAAGAAGGAACTGGTGACTACCATGGAGACGTGCTACCCCAGGTGGCATAGGGGCACATCTTCCCCGTGCTCAGGCAAGTTCTGACAATGTTGGGACTTCTAGAGCTATTCCTTCTGGAGGACTTTAGGGGTTGTTACCTGTGAGATGTCATTAGTAGATGTTATTAAAATCAGAAGTTGGTAACAATAGCTGGTTAGCACTCCCACTCCTCAGTATACTTAGATCCCCAAAAGGAAGATTAAATTCTATGAGACCCTGGCAGTATCCTAAAAGTTCGCTGGGGTGACCATGAGACATGGAAGAAAAAATATGACCAATGAGACATGGACTTGCTTTTAGGTTCTGCCACACAAACTAGCTCAGCAAATTACTACTCTTTTTGAGAAACATTTTCTTCATCTGCAAAATGGAGACAATAATATATAGTGTTGCTATATGGGTTACATGAATTAATGTGTGTCAGATGTTCATTGTAGGCATTAAGTAAATGATTGCTGAGGCATTGCTAGAAAAACTAGAAGTTGAGGTTCCTAAAATGAAACTTTTAGAAAGAGCTTTGTCTTAGTTAGGATTAGGTTGAATTAACATGATAGAAAACCCAAAATAGCTCTGACTGAAGCCATATGGAACCTTACTTCTCTATAACATGACAGAATTCTGAAGTAAGCAGTACTAACCAATATTCCATTTCCAAGATAATCAGTCTCATGTTACTGTGATGTTCTAATGGTGATTTCTATTTCTCTTATTTCTTTCATGCTTATTATTGGAATTCTGTAAGGAAGAATTGCCCCCTCTTTCCCATCTATTTATTTAATTTTTTCATATGCCCATATTGTTTTTTGTTTGGTTGGTTGATTTTTGTTTTGTTTGCTTTGAATAGCATTTCCTCCCTTTATGGCACCACAAAAGGCTCCCAGGCTCATCTTGTATTTTGCTTGATCCAACACTGGAATCAACCGGTTCTCCAAAAAGTCCCGATTTCTTTCATTGTAGAGTGGTATTCAAAACCAGTGTTTAGGTGTGAGGTTGCTACTGGGATTTCACTGCTCCTAGGACTTGTAAGTAGACTTGGCTGGAAGAGAGAGATAGACAGACGGAAATATCTATCTATTTAATTATCATACATATGCACAAATTTACATTTATTTCTGTTTCTATTTTTCTCTATACATATTTACGAAATCATGAGTTCATCCTGAGACCAGTGCAGTACAGCACAATAGGCTTCTTCCTACCATTCTCTTTTGCTTGTAACGTGTTCTTTTTCTGAAAATGAGAAGTCTATATGTGTATGTATGTGTATATATATGTGCATATATACATATATATATTCGTTCAATCCTCGTATATACAAAAATTCTAGTATACATGTAAATTTAAAAATTGCTAGTATGTACACCTGTAAGATACAAATTTACCAACTATACAGTGTTTGAGTACAGTTCTTTTTTTTGTCTTTAGCTTCACAATGTCTAATCAAAACATTGTTTTCTAAAGTTGTTTATAAGATACTTCCAAACTTTTTCTCAATGGCTGTAACAGTTTGTATTCTCATCAGCAATGTATGAGAGCTTTAGCTGCTCTGTATCCATGTCAACACTTGCTATTGCATATTTAAATATTTTAGCTTTTTAAATATGTATGTAGAAGTGATATCTCATTGGCGTTTTAATCTGCATTTCTCTGATATCTAATAATGTTAAGCATTTTTTCTTATACTTATTTGCCATTCATATATCTACTTTGGTGAAGTATATAATCTCATAGTTTGCTCGTTTTAAAAAATTTGATTTGTTTTCTCTGTTTTTTTTTTAATTGTTGAATTGTAGAGTCATTTATATATTCTGGATACAAGTCTTTAATGGGATATGTGATTTGCAAATATTTTCTTTTAATCTGTGGCTCTTCTTTTTTTTATTTAACAGTGCCTTTCATAGAGCAATGGTTCTAATTTTTTCTTTTATATACTATATTTTTAATTCATATTCAAAAAAGTTATGCATATTTTCTCCTAATTTTTTCCTACAACTTTTATAGCTCTCTTTTACATTTAGTCTATGATTAATTTTTAATTAATTTCTAACAAGTATGAGGTATTTATTGAAATTTTCTTTTTTTGTCTGAGCAAGTGAAAAAACGAAAGTTTCATTTATTTAGCTAGATTATGCAAGAGGAATGCAGTTTTACAGATTTGAGATGCTCATTTGACATTTAAATGGAGATACTGAGTAGGCAGCTGATTCAGGCATTCAAGTCTGAAGTTCAAGAGAGAGATCAGATTGAAGACACTTAGATTTGAGAAAAATTAGTGCTATTTATTTGATGATATCTTCCCCTCCATTTTTCTCAGCTATCTCTTTCTGGAATTTTTATTAATCAGATTTTTAACCTCTTAGATTGAGCTTCTTAATTCCTATCTTTATTTTCTCATGCCCTGTTTTTTACATTTTGATATGTTAAATTTTCTGAGGGTTTTTCTTGATTTTCTCTTCCCTCCATATATTTGTTTATATATTTTTAGTTATCGTGGTTTCATTTTCCAAGTTCTTCCTTTTCAATTGCTCATTTTTTTTATACTATTCAACTCTGGTTTTCAATTCAATATTTTCTCTAATTTCTCTGAAGTTCTTAATTAATATCTCTGAAGTTTTCTCTTGTTACCTAAATTATCTTTCTTTGGGGTTTGAGTAA
>NW_011888782.1:13131255-13179891 GCF_000151845.1 Pteropus vampyrus
CCATTTTTCTCAGCTATCTCTTTCTGGAATTTTTATTAATCAGATTTTTAACCTCTTAGATTGAGCTTCTTAATTCCTATCTTTATTTTCTCATGTCCTGTTTTTTACATTTTGATATTTTAAATTTTCTGAGTGTTTTTCTTGATTTTTCTCTTCTCTCCATATATTTGTTTATATACTTTTAGTTATTGTGGTTTCATTTTCCAAGTTCTTCCTTTTTAATTGCTCTTTTTTAATACTATTCAACTCTGGTTTTCAAATCAATATTTTCTCTAATTTCTCTGAAGTTCTTAATTAATATCTCTGAAGTTTTCCCTTGTTACCTAAATTATCTTTCTTTGGGGTTTGAGTAAATAAATGAGTGTGTTTAGAGAGCTTTCTTTATATGTCTAGTGATCTTTGATTCCATGATTATTAGTAAAACATTAAAAATCTTTTAGAAGCTGTTATAAACTTAGTTGTGTTACCCTAAATTCATATATTGAACTCCTAATCCCCAGTACTCCATAATGTGACAGTATTTGGAGACAGAGACTTTAAAGTGGTGATTAAAGTAAAATGAGGTCGTATGGGTGGTCCTAATCCTGTATGGCTGGTGTCCTTAAAAGGACACCCAAACAGAGGGAAGACCATGTGAAGACAGAGGGAGAAGATAACAATCTACAATCCAAGGGGTGAGAGAGAAAGAGACAGACAGACAGACAAAGACAGAGACAAAGACACAGAGACAGAGATCAGAAGAAACCGATCCCATTGACATATTGATTTCAGACTTATGGGAATTATAGGAAAATAAATTTCTGTTGTTTCAGCCACCCAGCCTGTGGTACAGGGTTATGGCAGTCCTAGGAAACTCATATAGAAGCCCTCAAACATAAGGCTGCCTTTGCTTTTTGGTGATTTGCTAGAGAACAGGCTGTTTCATTGTGTATATTCTTTTTCCTCACAAAAACACATACCCACAATTTCACTATGTAGTGGTGATTCGATATCTCTAGAGATGAAATCCTCTTTCTCCTGCAGGTAGACACCTAGTTATGTAAAGTCTTGATGGTCCAGCTATTCAGAATGCAAATGTTTTAACTGACTATTCCTCCACCTCCTTTATAATCTTGCACCTCACTGTCACCTTCTGCCGTGCTGGATGCTTCTGAATGCAAGTCTTGTCCTTTCGCTTTCACTGGAGAATAAAATTTTTGCTGTCAGTGGTAGGAGTTGGAGGTATTTGGTTGCTGGCATCTCTGCATGTGGATGGGGAAGGTGGTATACGAATGCACATCTGGAATTTCAAGCCATTTATATGCTCTTCTGCTTTAAGCCTTACCCATGGCCATGTGTCATGGTAGTTGTTCCTGAGCTCTCTAGGTTAAATAAGTCAACTTCTCATTTGTATGCCCTTCGGTATGGATTTTCGGTTTAAGCTCACTCCTCTGTCATATCAGTCACCACTCTAGAATCTGCTTTACATCTTCCAAAATGTAAACAAGCCTCCACTTTTATAGTTTTTTATTCCTTTGCCACTATTTTATTGGAGGAGATAAAGGAATATGTCAATCTATCATTTTTAGCTGTCCAGGTGACTTTGGAGAAGGAGAAAAATAAGATGATTGTAAAAATATTTTATTTCTCACTAGAAATTGGAGTTCATAATGAAAATACAATTCAAAAGGCTGTTTTTAAAAGCCGCTTTTATAAACAGTAGAGAGTAAAGTTACATCTGCAAGCTGGGTTAGCTGCACTTAATCTCTTTTCATTTCGGTTTCATCACCTGTCTAATAATAAAATAAAACTGAGTGATTCTCCAATCCCGGTGGTTATTAGAATCAGCTTGGGTGCTTGTTTATAATTCAGATCTCTAGGTAACAGGGCCAAAGATTTGGATTCCATAGGTCTGGGGTGGAAAGCATGAGACTACATAATTTCTTGGGGCCCCGACACTTTGATTATCTGTGACCGTTCATTTCTATTGATTGATTTCCTTTTTAGCTGGGAACTCTTTGATGAATGACAAATATTCTAATTATTCAGACAATTATAGACCCATTTAGAGCCTTAAACTGAACTTCAATATTGCACAAGAATAGGCCACGAATTGTTAACAAGTATAAGTGCATAGTTTACTTAGTAGCTGAGAGGGACAGGATTAGGTGTTAGGAGAGGATGATATGTGATTTAAAGAAAAATAAACTAAAATATATCTCTATATTTAGAAAATAAACACCTCTCATCACTTAAAAATGAAATGCAAAATTTTTTCTTGCCTGACACAATATACAGGAAGTAGAATTTATTTTCTGCACGCACAAACTCACTGGTCAGGGTAGGAGTCAGAGGTGAAGGCATGGTGTCATGAGATTTTCAGGTTTATCCAAAGGGGTCGTGAGTTTTAAAAGGTTGCAAAGCACAGCAGCAGTGAGATAGATTGGTTTCTGAAGAAAAGTGAGAAAAGAAAACCATTAAGTCCAACTGTCACTCTTCCAACTGAATATTGAAACCACCTGGGAAAAAATTTTGAGTGAGGTTTACAGTCATAAACAACACTGGTGTTTTTGAGGTTTGCCTGTGAATCGCCATTTAGCTGTACCACATGCTTCCTAGAGATGTGATTAATTGCCATATTTTAAAGCTTTCAAAAGTGTTAAGTTGCCAGTTACACCAAGCTAACTTATTAAAAGGTTTCTGTTCATTCGGATCAGTAGATTTATGTGCTGCAGTATGGCTTAGTGGACCGGAGATTTAGGAGACTGGGATTTCCAGTCCACTTTCCCAGTGGTGTGGTTGGTGTATGGACTGGTACAGTTTACTGAGCGTTTTATCTTTAAGTCTTTGTAGGTCATGTATTTCATGTTAGGGAGATTTTGCTCAAAATTTGTCACCCATGGACTGCCAAGGTTCATTCGGCTGATTGACCGACTTGGCCAACTAGGTAAGTGTCTTCCTCCTCCTTCCTTCTTTATATTGAAGATAAACAGGGCATGTAATCCAAACTGATAGTTACTTGTAATAAGTAATAGAAATAAAGGTAGTAGTGGTCTTACTCCAGATCACTACTTAACGTAATGGGGGAAACTGATTAAGGAACCAGGACAGTAAGTCAAATATTAAAAGCAGTGGGGATAGAGACAAGAAAGCTGATTTTGAGTCCTCGTTCTCCCAGCTCTGTGAACTTGGTCAGGATGGCTTAAGTTCTCTAAGCTTCAGTTTCCTTGTTTATAAAACTGAAATCATAATAGCTACCTGATAGGATGGTTTTGAGAACTAGAGGAAATAATATTTTTAAGCACTAAGGCTATGCCTTGTATTTGGTCTGGAATATGATCGGAACCACTGTAAAATTTTAAATAAAAGAATGCTAATGCTAATTAGATTTTTGTTTTAGTAAATGTGAAGGATGAGTCGGAGGCACGTAAAACTGAAAAACGAGATTTGAAGCAAAGCGACAGATGAAAAACTTATAATACAGCTGAAAATTGTATAGTCTTAAAGCAGAAAAAGAATGGAGAGAATAAAACCTACTTGAGTGATGAGAGTAAGTTTCCTGACAGTAAGAGCCATGCCTTGTTCATTTTTGTGTACCTAGCACCTAGCACCATACCTTGTCTGCAGTAGGTGCTAATTCTATTTGATTATAGAATTGACTCAATTTGAGTAAATGTCATCGAAAAGATTAACAAGGTGAGAAATTTTGTAATTCCAACCGATACTTTTTTTTTTCATATATTCTGTTACCCTAAAACTCTCTCCCTCTTTTTGTCTACCTCCAATTTGGGAAGCTAGGTATTTTGCCTTCATTTCTTCAGGAAAGAGGCGCCATAGGAGAGAGCAGACTTTAAAATATAATAAGGTTCATAAGTTTTGATTTTTCCAAAGAGGCCAGGCTTATTTGGAAGAACTCGTAATGAGTCAGAGTCAATATGTCCTTCACAGAAATGGGCAAAGATTCCTTATTCTGAGGGTTGAAGAGATTGAGAGGGGACATGATGAGACCTGGTGTCTTCCTGGGGCAATGAGGGTGGGCCGAGGGTTGAGGAAACTGGACGTTTGGAGGTGGGAGAACAGAGAAGACCTGTGCTTCTGTTTCTGGGTAGTGCCCAGGGTGGGAGTGCGGAGAGGCAAGCTCTAGTTCTTACTGCCAGCCTGCCGAAGAAGCCTAGCTATTGCCTGCATAAGCCTCACAGAGTTTCTTGTGTCATAGTATGACGTGGCAGCAGCAGATAGTCCTAGGGCCTGACAACAGAGGTTTCCACAACTCAGAACAGTGCTCCACAGTATAATCCCTGCCCCACAACAGGTGTGACTTAAAGAAGAATCAGGGTCTTAAAGAGGCTTAAATAATGGGAACAATAGGGTAGAACAGGAGGGTGCAGTACTGATCTCACAATGAACAATTGCTGAAGTATGGAAGGGAACCAGGACATCTGAGTGAATGACAGTGTAGATAACCACTGACAACAAGATGCTTTCTCTCACTGCACCCTGATAAGTTCACACTATGGGGTATGGGAATTTATGACCCCCAGAATTCTGATGCAATCCCCAGGGGAAGCCAAGGAAACTGAATTTGAATTAACCTAAGTTAAGTCTCTGCCACTCAGTAGCATAAACACTTGAAATATAAATTGAATTTGGTTAGTAAAAAAACAGAGAAAAGTTTGTGGACACCTTATTTTGTCAACTGACACTCAAGCTCCCTATAGGACATACTGCCAGAAGTAGAGTAGGCACTGATTTCACGTTGCTGCATGAACACTATATGTTGAACAGGTCAGAACACACCTAAGATGCAAGTTCAATCTAGAAAACCAGTTTTCAAAGGGATGTTGCTAAACTGGAGCCTGATAAAAATGGAAGGGAATAAAAATCATGCAATATGAGAAATAGTACAAATGGTAGGATCCTTAGCTGGGGGTCTAGCAGTTTTCTACTATTCAAAGAATTCAAAGAGTAGGGTAAAGACCAAGGGTGGAATTCCTGCTAACCTTTATGTAGCACTTACTATCTTCCAGGCACTGCCTCAAGCACTTTATATAAGTTAAGCCTTGATTCTCACGATGGCCAGAGCAATAGGTACCATTGTTATCCCCATTTACCAGGTGAACAAATGGAGGTGCAGAGAGGTTAAGTAATTCCCAGTTTCATACAGCTGTTGAGTGGCAGAGACAGAATTCAAACTCAGTTTTGCTCCAGGGTTCATGGTCTCACTTTGCTCCCTGTAATGTTCTGAATTAGTGTAAGAAAGAATTTTACAAGTAGAAGAACTCAAAAAAGGAATGCCGTTCATAGAATGCTGTTTCTGGGTAGTGCCCAGGATGGGAGTGGGGAGAGGCAAGCTCCAGTCCTTACCACCAACTTGCTGAAGAAGCCTAACTATTGCCTACATGGCGTAAGCTTCACAGAGTTTCTTGTGTAATAGTATGACACGGCAGCAGCAGATAGTCCTAGGGCCTGAAAACGCAGGGAGTGGGAGAGGCAGGTGCCGTGCATGGTACTGAAAGATTTGAAATCTGGTGGAGACGGACATTAGGCAGAATAACTCTGAAGTCTCTGATTATGAACTTCTAGGAGGCCATTATTCCCTTGACATTGTATTTACTAGTTAATTCTTAAAAACATTTGGTTCAATATAAGCTTTTTTCTCCCTTAAGTAGTATGTGAGAATAACTTAAGAAAAAAGTACAACAAAGTTCTAGCATAGGTTATATAGCATCCTATGGACATAATCCTAATTAGAAGAATCCCATTGAAAAATAGCAGACTTTTGTAAGTGAAAATATATTTTATATATGTAGCTACAGAGCTAATGGAGGATGACTTGGTGAAATTATTTTTAGATTTTTCTATAATTTGGAAACAATTTTTTTTTTGGTGACTTTATCTCCTTATTATTGACTCCATTGGCTGAATTTCTTAGGGTTAATTTTTCCTACATGTTTTGGAATTTTAGTTTGAGCTCATCCTGGGTGTCCTCCACCCATCTTCCTTTCTTCTGTCTGTACTCACTCCTATCTGTCTAACATACCTGAGATTATCATGGTTGCTCCAGTCTTCTATCTCATTGTGATATTGGGAATTTGGTGGTCCAAGAAGACTTATCCCTTAGAAATGTCAATAGTTCATAGGACTTTTGGAATGCATTCATAAAATGGATGTGCATAATGAAGTGAGCCCAGACTCCAACATATTTTATACATACACTGATTTTTTTTCAAGTATGCAACTACATAAAAATCAAGAGAAGTTTGTATTTTGTCTTTGGCTGAACTTTTTAAAAGTGATTTAATTGATCATTTTGGAAAACCACATTACCGATAGTCTCTCTCCTCATGCTTTTGAATTGTCAATATAGCACACCTCATCAATCTGCATTTATAGCTATTTTATTCATGATGATTGCTACATAGAGTTGCAAAATACCTAACAGCTTCATTGCACCTTTTAGTGTGACTGTGACTAAGCATTTACTTGTCGAAATTATACATTTCTTTCCTTCTATTTATATTAAAGTTATACATATTAACTTTTTAAAATCTGTTCGTAGATAGGTTAATTTATTAAAAATTACATTTGTAGTAGAACGGAGGGCATTAAAAAATGTTTATGATAAAATGGAGGTTTGGTGATTTATAGAGCTTTCATTTTGTTTTGAGTTTCTATAACCTCCAAAACCTCAAAATGAAACCAAGCCAAAACCTCTCAATTTTAAAACAAGGGCTTCCTTGAATCTTGACTCAGGTTTACTAAAAGAATGTATGACGCTTTACAAAAGTTAGTAGGAGGTAAGCTTTCCGTGGAGGGCAGCATGAAGCAAATCTCAGATTTAGGAAAAACCATGTAAAAATAAAATATTACTTTCTCAGAATATTTTCAGAAACTTTCTGTTTACATGATATATTCTAGAGAGCGCATTAAATAAGCAACAAGTACTGTGACAAGACTACTGTATTGATACATATTTCTATTAGAGTATTTATGTATATATTATATACATATATATATTTTTTCCTTCTAATTCTCTTACCTAAATGATTGATTGGATAGCTGAGATGAGAAAAAAAGATAACCTTCAGTTTTTTAAACTTAACATTGCTCTGGGCCAAAGGGGCATCTATTCGGTGAAGTTCTTTTGGCCCTTACCCTAGGTCCCTCTTCGAAGTATCTTTTCTCTGTCTCTACACTATCTCATGAAAAAAGGAAACCAAAGCACAGTGAGTGAAGAGTCATCTTGCCAAATAATAAAATGTATTATAAACCTATGTTGAATGAAATAGTGTGTCAATGATACAAAAATAGATACAAATAAGAGATATTACAGAAGTAAACTTTAGTATATAAAAAAACTATGGTAAAAATTACATCAGAAATGAATAAAGAGTATTAAATAATGAAACTTGGAGAGGAAAAATTAGATTTTTACTACATAGTATGTACTAAACTACATTTAACAGAATTAAAAAGGTTTTTAAAATATAGAAATAGCAAAATTATAGACATTAAGTGCCATGATCTCAGAGAGGAAAATAACTCTATAAGCAAAAATAAAAAGCAAAACCAATGGAGGAAATCACAAAGGAATAGATTGATCAAATTAACTACTTTAAATTTTGTTTTTATTCATAGTACCAGTAATGTCCGCCTGTATAAGTGCTTCACTATGCTAGTGAAAGGGTCTCTAGACCTTCTGAATGTACATCCCCAACACAGAAGCACAGCTGCTGCTTACAGATGTCCGGGTTGGGTCCTCTACAAGGGCATGGCAACTAAGAGAGTGCCATCCACACTGTAGATATGTTTATTATTTTAAATATTTTTATATTTTTATTATAATTTTTAGGCTTCAAAGGTAGGTATTTGTATATTTATTGTGACAGTTCCATGACCAATCAGTAGGCTGTCTTCTCATAACAGAGCAGATATCATTTTGCTTTGACTCACAAAGAAGAAACAAGTTCAAAAAACAAGACTTTGTTGTAATAAACAGCGCTTTGTTACAATAAACACTAAAATCTACTTTTCGCTTTCATCAGAAAATATCATAAAATGAAAAAGAAAAATTCTCTATTGGTAAAATTTAGCTATATTTTGTGTTTTATTTTATAGTTCATAGTATTGTCATGTTTATTTTACCAAAACGATATTGCTAAGTTTCCAATTTAAGTCTAATAATACTTTCATCTGACACATATCACTATGTAATAATATTTACTTACTATTACTACGTAATAATCTAATTATATCATAGCTATTTTTTATTGGTGGCTGTGAAATTTTATCATACAACTTGAATTGCTGTTAAAGTTTAATGGCTCCTTAAATAAATACAACTTAAAAATATTACACACTTTAAGGTAAATGTATTAAATGATTACATTATCTCTGCTCAGATATTCAAAAGATAAGAAAACAATGTATCGGGAACAGAAAAACAAAAAATAAGTGTTCACTAAATTTGGATCATTGAATGCCAGGGGAAAAAGGGAAATGAAATGACTGGTCTCAGAAGAATCTAGCACAGACACTTCACGGAGGGGGCAAGTGGTAAATTCACCCTCTATTTCTATGTCAGTAAGAATGGATGAAATCTTTTTTGAAAGAATGAAGAGAGAAAAAACCATGTTGAGTTCATCAAATGAAATATACTTTTTTGTTGATCTAGTTACATGATTGTATATTTGAATATTAAACAGCAGAACCCTCTTATGGAGATTATCTATCTCAAATAAGGCAAGTTTATCTACCAGAAGAAAGCATAGATAGGAGGTTTTTGGAAACTTCTTACACAAGAATTCTGAGAAGTGGTGAAAAAAATTCTAACTCCTGTTACTTTTCTTTTTTAAAAAAGCTGAAAGCATTCTTTCTAAAGAAAAATTTTATTTTGTAAACTCTTTGAAGACAGAGAAAAATAACTGAATAAAGAGAATGGGGACACAGATTGGCAGATTTTATCATCAATTATTTTAAAACAAATAGAATGAAATGCACCACAAATATTTTGTGTTGAAAATTAAAAAATATTTTAAAATAAATTATTTGAGATGAGAAAATATTAACATGCCATTAGTAAAGGTATACTATAAATAATTATGTGTTTAGTAAAACAATTTAGCATTTAGAGAATAATCTAAACAATTTAATGACAATGGGAGTTTTCTTTATTTGGTAGAAACTATAGCAAAATTTGATAACTTTATGACTGACATACATTATACAAACATTAACAATAAATTGCAATATTGCACATTATTTAAGAGATGAAATACAAAATACAAAATCAAGATTACAGCAGGTGAATGAATGAGATCATTTAATAAGGTGAGCAATGCTAATTATTATTCAATTATTTTATATAGTCAGTGATGTACCAATACAATGACTATCTTAAAAAAGAAAATCAAAGCCCTGATTGTGGCATTTGCCAATTTCAGTGGTGTAAACATGCTAATAAGGCTGATTTCAAGCTCCCAATAGTTTAAAGACTGGCTCACAGAATTCCTGAATATTTAATGGTAGGCAGGCTTTCACGAGCCAGTGTAAGCTGGCTCCTACACACCATATAAATCTAAACAATGTAGAATAGATGACAATCATTGCTAGAAATGTGAATTTAAAAACAAAAGTCTTGTATTTCTACGTGACATTTTGGGCATTTTTGTTTAGTAGATGATATAACTAAAAAAGGTTTATATATATTTCAGTAGACTACTTACAAAGTTAAAATCTGGCTACAATGGTAGCATAACTGTGCATGGAAAAACTTAAATTGCAACATATCATTTTTGAAAACGATAGGATACCTATATTCTGCTTTCTGTACGTTTTTTAAACTGGAAGGAAATGACACAGCAAAATATCTCTATGACAACACTGAAATTTTTTTTTATATTATACAAACTATACAACTAGTTTTTAGCCTCAATAAAAATTAAAGATATTGGAAACACATTTACCAAATATAAGTATTTAGCCATTGTTGAATTTATAATTGGAAACTCAAATAGTAACGTTATATTACTAAAAATGCAAGTAGACGCAAGTGAAAAATTATTAGAATTTTTTGATATTACTAAAGGTACATAAGTTCTAGAAAAGAAAGTATATTTGAAAGAAATCACATTTATTTGCATTTGTTGGTGCTAGTGTATCATATTTATAAAAGTATTAATGTTATAAGCAAAATGTCACAGATGCCAAAAGTCAAAACACATATCCTTGAAACTTCAAAGAGATTAAGATATTCCTTTAAGAAAGAAAGTGATTTATATGAAAAATACATATTGTTGCTCAAGAAATGGCAATCTCTTGACATAGATGTGAGCCTCTCTGTCGCAGACACAAACTAAAATTGATCAGAAAACCAATTTTGAATGGGAATCTCACAACCAACCCATCTCTGATCCAAAACCAAAATTTCTAAATTGAAAATTTTGTTTTTATAGCGAATGCAATATCATTAAAGTTTTATGATGCTAAGAGAATACTATGGCTGTTTTGTTCTCAATAACATGTCATTTAAAGAACTATGAGGGATATGAAATACTACAATCACACAAAAAGTTACGATTGGTATGTACTGATGACTGTAATAGAGAATGTGATATTGATAGGTCAGGAGTATTTGAGAAACTAAAATTTTTGTTTCCTAGAATCTAAATTGATTCAATATCTTCTCCCCTTTTCCCCCAGTGAACCACATGTATGCTCCCAGGGGTATGTGTCTTATCTTATACCATACTCAGACAATTGGAAATTCCCTCAAACTAGGAAAAGCATTAAGATGTTTTTAAGAGCTGCCAAAATGATGATGAATATTTACTATGATTATGTATTTTGTGTATTATCCCCAAATATGTCACAAAAAAATCTCAACAGATTTTGCTACTTAAAAATTAAAAATTTTAGAATGCTTTTTGCATATAAAAATTTAATGCTGTAGGATAGAGTTTTATAACAAATATGATAGGAAAAGGAATAAAATCCTATTTTTTATAATCAACAAAATATATAAAGACTTCTTACAAATAAATTTTAAAAACTGCTGGAGAAATAAAAATAAATGTTACAAGCCATGAATAAATAATTTACAGAATTATAAATGACTGGGAAATGAAAAAAAAAACTCACAAGCAATTAAAGAAATGCAAAATAAAGCATAAGTAAGATTATCATCATCCCTCTATCAAATTGTCTGTGGTATATGGTCTCATAATTCCCCCATTGCTGCAAATGCATGGCACACCTCTCATCAAGAGGTGGCATTTATTTTTTCTTCTTTAGAATCTTGGCTGATTGCATGACTTGCTTTGAACAACAGAATGGGATAGAAGTGATGCTGTGTATATATAGGTAAAGATGCATATTGCTGATGTATTGTGCATTTAACTTGATAAAACTTGATAACATGGTAGTTTTAATTTCTTGTTTAATTTTTTGAGGTACCTTTATACTGTTTTCCATAGTAGTTTCACCAATTTGCAATTCTACCAACAGTATTCAAGGGTTTCAATTTCTCTACATCATTGCCAACACTTGTTTTCTGTTTTTTGTTTGTTTGTTTGTTTTTAATAGTAGCCATCCTAATGGGTATGAGGTTATAGCTCATTTTGGTTTTGATTTTCATTTCACTTATCATTAGTGATGTTGAGCATTTCCATATGCTTGTCAGCCATTTTTATATCTTTGGAGAAATGTCTATTCAGGTCTTTTATCCAAAAGAATTGAAAGCAAGGTCTTGAAGAGATATTTGTACACCCATAGTCATAGAAGCATTATTCACAATAGACGAGAGATAGAAGAAACCTAAATGTCCATTGATAGATGAGTGGATAAACATACTGTAGAATATACGTTCAAAAGGATGTTATTCAGCCTTAAAAAAGAAGGAAATCCTGTCACCTGCTACAACACAGATGAACCTCGAAGACATTATGCTAAATGAAATAAACCCGTCATGAGAAGACAAACATTGTATGATTTCACTTATTCGAGTTGTCTAAAATAGTCAAATTTATAAAAACAAAAAGTAAAATGGTGGCTACCAGGGGTTGAGGGGATGGGGAAATGGGGAGTTGTTGATTAACGGTTATAGAGCTTCAGTTTTTCAAGGTGCAAAAATTCTGGAAATTTGTTGCATAGCAATGTGAACATACTTAAAGCTGAACTGTACACTTAAGAATAGTTCAAATGGTAAGTTTTGCGTTATGTCATTCAAATGGTAAGTTTTGTGTTATGTCATTTACCGCAATTAAAATAAAAAAGAATTGACAAAGTTTTCTCAAAAGCAATTGGACAAAAAAATATAAATTGCACTAAAATAAAATTATAATCTTAGTCCAAGAATTAATAATACAGGCAGAAATTCATAAGAATGTTCATCATAATATTGTTTTTAGTAATAAATTAGTAATTTGTTATCGAAATATCCAACAACAGAATTAGGGTTGGTCACATAAATTGTGATATAGCTATATGACAGATTATGTCAATGATGTGAAAAAATGTTTATAGTAAAATGCTGAGTGAATAAAGCATGATACAAAACTTTATACAATATGATCCAAATATATAAATACATATATGTATATATGTATGTATAGCTATTTGTTGTATATATGATATAATTGTACACAGATATATTCTTTAATATATATAGAAATATATACATATCACCTATATTTTATACATTCATGCAACCAGTTTATTGAATAAACTGGATTTGGTAGATTACAAGTATAAACTTTGTTCTTTCACACTGCCATTTTCAAATAAACTCTAGAGGCTCATTCTTCCTGTAGCCAAGATGAAATTGTGAACAGATCCTTTAGCTTGTTTAGTCATTTGAAAGATATTAAAAAGTCTAATCCAGGCTATCACCAAAAAACTTCAATCTCTTATTTAACGTAAGCTTCTCTCCTGGCTCAGTTTAGGAAACTTATGATAGGAAGAAAGAATTGATTGGCTTCTTCACAATTGTTTCACTTTGTTCTTTCATCCTCCTTCCTACTCACTTGGCTACCTCTCTATCCTGCTGGGTAGAAGAAAGATTAGGGAGGAAAAGAAAGGTCAGAAAAGATCACTGCCACTGTCTCTGGATGTGACGAATGTTCAAATGCTAGTTCTCCAAGAGTATGCAGGTGTTCTCTAAAGACCATCCATCTCCTTGCTCACACACAATTCTTCTACCTTTTCTCTCTGTGCAGATCTTCTTCCTACTTTTTTCACTCATGAAGATGAGTTGCCTAGTTTCTTACTACTGTCTTCTCAGCCTTTACTCCTGGTGGTCTATTTTTATTTTAGGTATCTTCTTGGAGGTGATCCCTTTGAGAGTATTGCAGTCATTGTCCATGTGGCCAGGAAAAATAGAAAAACAGGGGTCTTAGTCTCACTGAACTCTCAAAGTACAAGTAATTCTTAACTGGGGCTTCTTTTTTATTTTTCTGCTGCCACTGATGGCTTCTCTCACATCTTTCTCTTTAGAGGTTCTCTAGGAGTAAATCAAATACTGGTACTGTGTCCGCTGAACTCCAGAGGACCCCGGCCAGCTATCCAAGTAGTCTCCTTGAATCTCCGTACTTGAATCAAGATGAGAGTGAAGCACACATCCCGCAGATGTGGGATGGAATGGAGCATCTGCTCTAAGGCAACTCTCTAACACAGGTGTACTCAACTTGTGTACCATTGACAGTTGGGCTGGATAAGTCTTTGGTGTGAGGGGCTGCCCTGTGCATTGTGGGACGTTAAGCAGAATCCTGGCTTCTACTCACTAGATGCTAGCAGCACCACTGACTAATTGTGACAAGCAAAAATATCTCCAGACATTGCCAACTGTCCCTTGGGGGACAAAACTGCTTCCATTTGAGAGCCACTGATCTAAGGGTATTTTTTCTATAAACCTCCCTACTTCCTACTGACTTTACTTTCTCTTGTTTAGAATGAAGATGGGTGGTGGGCTCATGCTGGCAAAAGGGCACCTCCAGTGAAAATCCTGCATAGATGGTCTAGTATCCTGCTTTAGAATGTGGGGACACTGGGCACCCCAGAAAATCCTGGCCAACTGTGAGATAGAAAGAGCTGTATTTAATAGCTCGTTCCACATAAAATAATAAAAAAGACCCAAGTGATAGATAAGAAAGCACATGAAAATGTTAATAGGGACTATCTTTGAATGGTGGCACCAATAACAATTTTTTCTTCATTATAACTTTAATATTTTATACAATATATTTATAGTTCATGTAAAAAATATTTTTAAAAAATAAGACTGAATAAATCCTATAATTTTCAAGACCTAACTCAAATGCCATCTCCTTTATAATGCCTTTTCAGATTACCAGGACAGAAATATGTTTCATCTTCTGGAGCAGTGACAGTAGCTGACTTCTTTTAAGCATTATAAGCCTATACATGTATTACTTTATTTAATGTTCACAATCACTCCATTAACCAGGGGTATTGTTATTTCTGCTTTTCAGAGAGGGAAACTAAGCTTAGAGATGTAAATAAGTTGCCCAACTGGCCCAATACTACAAGCTGGCAAATGACAGAGCTGTCATTTAAAGCTGAATCTGTCTCTCCAGTCCATTTTTTTGCTTCCCACTGTATTGGTCACTGGGCACCTAGAACTTAATCATGTTTTAAGTGAATTTAAACATTACTGAGACATTTTTTTTTCATCTGCATAGTATTCTCCAAGTAAATTGTAAACAGTTTCTTTTAGAGAATAGACAACTGAGCTTTTATTAAATATCTTCATGGAGGGCCACATGGTAGGCAAATTGAAACAGTGCTTAGGTGGAACAAGATGGCGGAGACTGATAAGATATAAAAAGATAAGACTAATCCATAGTTTCTACCACAATTATTTGACATAATTTTATAATGGCAATGTCATAAGTAATGAAGATTATCGGACATGTGAATACTGACATAAAGATATATATTTAAGCTGATAATCTGCTGTTTAAATACCAGTGTCATTTATATTCAAGTAAAAGGAGACATAATTAATATATACTATGAAAAAAGACATTGTTAGATATACTAGACTGATTTTAATACAAAGTTACTACGTAAATTTAGCAAGTCCATTGTACCAAACTATCTTAAATGAATACTCAGTGTAGTAACAATAGCAGAGTCAATGATGATTAAAACAGCTGAGGAATCACAGGGCCCATGCCAGATCACTAGGTTTGGAGAGACAAGAGTAAGCTGATTCCCACTTGGTTACCCATATATGACCAGGCTTGGGTCCTAGTGGCTCAACAACAGACAGAATAGAGTGAACAGATTGCAAGTTTTCAATCTTATAAGTGTGTAGGGCTAGTTGAAACAGGGACTGATAAATGCCATGGAAAAGTCCTTCCTTTTTATTACTGTGGCCAAAATAGGTACATCTAGTCTTCTTTTGGAAAACTAATAAAAACAATAAGGTTAATGGTAAAACTCAGAGAGGGAGACTTTTTACCAGTGGTACTCAAAAACACCATCCTTGGGCCAACATTGACATCAACGAGGAGTTTATTAGAAATGTAAATTCCTGGTCCCTACCCTAATTAATCAGAATCTTTGGAGCTGGGACCCAAGAATTTGCATTTTTACCCACTCTCCAGGTGATTTTTATGCGTGCTAAAGTTTGAGAAGCACTGATCTATACCACCCCCACTACATTTGCCACCTCACAATAGAAGAAGTCTCTTCAAGAATTCACTGAAAATGAAAGTTTCTAACTTTGTGATTTGGAAGACAGTAAACACTAGCTATATGTGGCTAATTGATCCAAATAAGGATGTGTTGTAAGTGTAAATACTGGATTTCAAAGACTGAGTGTGACAAGGAGTAAAAAATACCTCATTAATACTTTTTATATTGAGTATATGTTGAGATAATAACATTTCATATATATGGGTTAAATAAAATGTATTATTAGTTTCACCTGTATCTTTTTACTTTTTAATGAGGCTACTAGAACATTTAAACCTACATATGTGGCTTTCATTACAGTTCTATTGGATGGCACTGTTCTAACTAATCTTCTTAAAGGATCATTTTTTTTCCTAAGCTACATTTTCTAGTTCTAAACTAGCCAGAGCTTATTTGAAATATGAGCAGAGTAAAAACAGCATTTGTTTCATGTTAACATGTACCATACCTTGTACTAAGCATTTTGCCTAGATTATCTCATTTAAAAGACACAATAATTCTATGAGGTAGCTATTATTATTATCCCCATTTTAATGATAAGGAAACTGAAGTTCAGAGAGTTTAAATAACTTGCTCAATGCTACCAGGTGATATGTGATGAGCTAAACTTCAACTCAGGTCTATCTGACCCCAAAGAACATGCTTTTATATATTTCCCTGAACATCTTCTCTTTGTTATACAATGTACTGAAAAAAAAAGTTATTTTTAATGACAGTTCTTTACATTAAAATAATTGCATTATTCAAGTCTGTATCAAGTAGAAACAAATCGTTAGAAAAAAATAATAATAGAATCAACTTCGTGTGTAATGTGTGAATTTATAGATATTTAAGATGTAAAGCCATTCAGGAAGCTTGACACAATCTTCCTCAGCTTTCCATCTGATCAATGGGTTTTTTTCAGTTGTTCCCCATAATAACTCTTATGGCTGGTCATATGGCTAAGAAAACTCTCTAAATTCAGTTGGCAGTCTCTGGATCAGAAAAACCAAGAAAAATCAGCAACTTCATAACCGTGAAGTCATTCCCTGTTATGTTCTACCAGCTTCAAGGAGGGGTCACAGATAGGTTATTGAAAGTAGGGTGAATACTTTTAGAGACAATTCTATTTGCCAGAAGATTTGTTAATCCATGATGAAAATTATATTTTTTGAAATGTAAGGCAGACATATCATCAGTCTTTCTTTTAGTGCCTGGCAGAGGTGCCAAGAAGCTTACCAACAACATATCGCTCATTCTAACTGTTCCATTAATATTTATTATTGTTGGTAGAAAACATTACTAGGGTAAGTCCCAAAATCAGGGGGATGCAGAGCAATAGAGATGTCTAACAATAACCAACAACCTGTTTGGATAAGTTCTTATAGATGAGTAGAGTGTGCTCTCCATCATCTATGACATGGTCTAATGAAAAATCAGAATATGAAGCTAAGTACTGAAGGGCAGATAGAAGGAGAATAACAGATGCAATGGCTCTAATTACAGTCGTTTATGTCATGGCATTTAACTCTTTAAGCCTCTTCATCAACTGGAATAAACTTGATTTCTTATGATCAAGAGCAACACTTATTCTTATTAGTTCCATATTAAACATGTTTGGTCAATAATAGTGTCAATAAAAATTGATGTTCTGAGAGTTTGTTGCCAATAATCAACTTGAGTTGACCACAGCCAATAAGTTTCAAGCTATTCAAAACTTTGATGGTGATCTGCACAGACATTGGAGAACGTTTCCAGTGGCTTTTGGATCAAGTCTCCTGTGGGTTTTAGAGCCAACTGGAACCTTTCCACCAATTATGTCATCAAGGAGATCTACATGCAGACATCAGAATTCTATCAATCAAAATTAAAATAGTGGTTGTCTTCTTCACAATGTTTGTTGTTTCCAATGTTAGTTACAACCCCAGGCTTCTCAGGTTCTGAGTTCATAGACAAGACATTTATAACAAATAAAAAAAGCCACTACTTTGCTTATGGGGTCTTCAATTTACATACATTGGCATTACCATCATCCATCAATAAAACAGGCTCAATCTCTTCAAAATCAACGGAGGTCAACTTTAAGAATATAATCCTTAAAGTTGAATCACGAGTATTTTTTTGTTGCAGTAAAGGCTGATTGCCATTTTTTTTTTTTTTTTGGATGACTGCTAGTTGCAGGTTGGGTGGGAAACGACAGTAGTTACATGCACATAAAGCATTTTTGCAGCTTATCCTCAGGTGACTTCTTGGAAGTTCCTGCCTGTGTACTTTTATGAGCTCTTTTTTTTTCATCAGGTCCTTAAGAAAGCCAAATTTCAACTGTCACTTAGAGTTCCCAGAGCTTGTATGTGCCAACTCCTATATTTTCATAACTCACTCAGAATCTCATCCAATATAAAATGCAAAGGACTAATGGCTAATGACAGTTTTTCCACCTGGTAAATACTAGCTTTCACTTGCTTGAAAAGTTCAAGATGACGAGGGAACAAAGCCTTTCTCTTGATAGCAGAAACTCATGGAAATGTGACTCCCCTAGTCTAGCCAGTGGTAAAAAGCGTCAGCATAGCTCTAGCCTTAGATCCAAATTAAAACCATCAGCTCAGCCTGACTGTTATGTGGCCATAACATTTCACCACATTAAATGTGTGATAACTGTGCATGGGCAGGTAATATAATCTGACAGTGTTTGCTGTCACCATGGAGCTGTCATGTCTGAATTGTTTTCTTAATCCCAGAGAGTCAGTGTCCGTCATGAGTCTTCATTCTAGCCTAAATTCATTATGATGGTAATAATATATGCAGTGATGGAAGAATCTAAATCAGGGAAGCAAATTAATATTTACTGAGTACTCACTATGTATGCTTGGTAGACAAATCCTAAGGTGACCCCCACTGATTTTCCACTTCTGAATCCACTCCTTTGTATAATCTCCTTCCCTTGAGTGTGTGTAGGACCTGGAACTTGCTGGTAACCAATAGAATATGTCAAAAGTGATGGATATCACTCCTTTGATTAGGTTACCTTATATGGCAAAGATGATAGGCTGTCATTCCTGTGATTACATTATGTTACATGAGATTCTTTATTAGCAGAGATTCTCCTTGTTGACTTGATGAAGTAAACAGCCACATTGAGGGAACCCATGTGGCAAAAAAAAAAAAAGAGCAAAGAAAAACTGTAGGTGGCCTCTAGAACCTGAGTGCATTGTCCAATTGACAGCCTGCAAAAAGCCAGGGCATGCCATCACATAGCCACAAGCAAAGAATCCTGCCAATAACCGGAATAAACTTAGAAGCAGATTCCTTCCCCATATTAAAATGCAGCCTGACTGACAACTTGACCTCAGTCCTGTGAGATCCTGAGCATTGAAACACTAAAAGCTGTGCCTGGATTTCTTACTCATGGAAACTGTGAGATAACAAATGTGTGTGTTTTTTTCAGCTGCTATATTTATGGTAATTTATTATGGCAGCAGTGGAAAACTATGCATGACCATAAACCATGTTTCTGTTCTACAGTCTCTATCATGTTTTATCACCTCAATAACCTTAGGAACCATGATAATAGCTAGGTAGAGCGTAAAGTTTAAAAGTTCTTGCCCTTCTCTTAAGAAAATAGTCACACAGAATTTCAGGGTCCTTGCCCAGGAAATGAGGGAAACCTCCCTTACTCTCTTGCATCTAATACCTAACTGGTCATGCATAAGTTATGAGCCAACCATCTTTGAAATGGTTTGATACAAATTCTGCCCAAGAGGATATTAATAGATGTAACCAGTGCCCTGTCCATATTCCTCCCCACTCACCATGCATATTTACCCAACAACTTCCTGCTGTCAACAAGTACTTGTGACTGTCTAGCAGAGAACTATGATATGTGCAGTTCATGGGTGAGGAAGGCTAAAAGTTCTGGGGAATTGATGTCTCTGGGAACATCCCTTAGCCAATGGCAGATGGAGTTGGAAGATAAAGGCCCCAGCTTTCTTTGCCCTCAAAGCGCAGCCATTCAAGGAGTTTTTTTACATCATTTCCTAGAAGTCCTCAGTGGGACTGAGACCCTAGTGCCCCCAATAATAACCTACTTCTTAACATACCCTGTAATGATGTCTTTCTCTTCCTGTCTCATTTCCCAGCTCTTACCAGTGGTTCCTGAAATCTTCTCTCCAAAGAAATGGTTTGAATTAATTCCTTTTCTCAGGGTCTGCTTCTCAGTGAACTTAACCAAAAAGGTAGGAGCACTTCAGATTGGTTGGAAATTTGGTAGAAACCCAATCAAGAAGGACAAAAACAAGCATAAAGATTATCTCAAAGAGTGCTCTTACAAATGTCCTAGGCAAAATGCATAAAAAGAGAAATAAAACTGACCAGAAATTATGGATTCTATTGGTCAGACTCAATGTTTACTAGCCAAGCTTTGATAACTAATTTGACCGCAAATATTTTAATACTGGGAAGGCAGTGCGTTGGATGGTGAACACTGACGGTCTCCCACTGGATAGATATCTCCCTTATTGTGAAATCACATGCTAGCATTCTGATTTATACCCTAATCTCTTGAGTTTGGTGAGTATGAGTCAATTTCAAAAGTCCTGTCAACTCTGGCAGTAATTGCTGATTAAAGAATCAGAGTCTGGAACTGCCACTCCAGAAGTCTCTGTCTGGGTAGACAGGCAGATTCTTTTGATATATTTTTCACCTGCTTGAACAATTCTCATTATGTAATCAAAACCATGCCTAGTTCTTCAGGAAATACAAGCCTTTCCTGGCATCAAATTCTGAAAAAAAATTCATTATTTATAAGTGGTACTAGATAACATAATGATCAATCTCAAACTTCCATAAAATCTGAGAATAACATATTCAACTACAGCACAGAGAAAGTATTTCTGTTGGGGCAAAGCTAAGGAGGTCATGGAACTTGACCTTAAAGTAGAAGCAGTGAGTCTCAACCAGGTTCCAAAGCCCCCATGGGACCTCAGTAGCTTTTATAAGTTTCCTTTACCACACATTGCTTGTAGACTGAATAAACAGATCTCACACAAATATGTATGGCTGTTTTTACAGATATAAGTAGATGTTTTTGATCATTGTACTTTTGACTTCATGGTGGTGGTTAGTGCTTTTGATGATCACTTTGTGTTTTCTCGATCAATGGTTACTAAATAAAACTACTGACATTTAGGAGGGCCTTGATAATTTTTTGGCTAATAAGGAATCCTCTTATATTAAAAGATTAAGAGCCGCTATTTAGACAGCCAAATGGGCAGCAGGTCTTTTTGAATATGTTCCATAAGAATTCATCTTCTTAACTGGTTTTTGAAAGGTGAGACAGAGGAAGCTGTAAGTTCAATGTTATTTTCTCTGATGGCCCTTGAATTTAAAGGTTCTGAAATTTTGCCTAAATTGTATCCCTGTGCTAGGGGGCAAGGTTGACATTATTTTATGAAAATGTATAAGTCTAACTGATGTTTTTCTCTGAGCGGAATCTATTTTATGATCTGTGCAGGTAGTGTTAGGATATAGGAAAGGAGGAACTGTGGTTCTACCTGAAGATCAGCCCAAGATGCTGGTCAAGACAGAGTAATTTCCCCATAAGATATAGAAGAAGACAGATCGACTCCCTGAGGCAGCCTTGGTTCCACTCTAGTGTCTCCAGGAGATTTCTCTGGGGTTCTAGAACTTGTGTACTCAACAAAAATCTAGTTCTCTCAGAGTTCACTGGACTCTTTTCTCATTATTATAGTGCTTCATACCTTCATAGGTATTTTCTCTTGATCCTTTTTGCAGTCCTGTGAGGTGGGAAGGGTAGAATTATCCCAGTTCACAGATAAGCACCCTGTTTCGCAGAGCCTGCCTTGTTCAGGACCACTAAGCTAACATGTGGCAGAAGCAGGACTAAGACCCAAGCCCTTCTGAAACCAATCTAGAGGACAATTTCAAGTCAAACATAAACTAGTGTAGTTGCCTTTTAAAAATCACAGTATCTGTCTATAAATTTACATTCACATTGTTTTTATATAACTTTAAAACAGCATACATATCACATAAAATGTCATATTTCGTAAGACATATTTGGAAATCCAGGAGTTAAAAATAGAAAAGTATATTTAAGATTAAATAAAATATTTAATATTAAAAATAGTCAATATTTAAGTCATCATTATTTAGTATAATTTTGAATATTTTACTCTGCATAAGATACTTTATGTAGATTAACCCATTTCACCATCACTACTGTCCTCTGAGGTGTTTCTCACTTTAAGATTGGAGAACAGGCTCAGACAGTCAAGCGGCTTATCCGGGGTTGCTCAGCTAGAACACCGTAAGTAGGAGGATTTGACATTAGCCTGGCTGCCATTTTCTCTTATTCTACAGTTCCTCCCTGATGCTTAAATATTTTCCTCAAGAAAACCTATATTTTTCTTGGCTCATTATTTATCCTTTGCCCCCGATCACCTAGAGCAAAATGTTTAGGATCTTAGACTCTCCACTTTCAGTTCATTTCACCACGTACCCTTGAAATGATGTGAATTGTCTCAACGGATGGCAGACAAAGGGGAGTCGAGGCTGGTCTTATTTATCAGGTCTTTCTCTCTTACCCACTAACTATCTCATTACTGTTGACCAGCCGGATGTCAGCATGTCACACATTGTTCTGAGAGCAGAGGAAGAGCCCCTCTGGTCGGCAGATAATCAAGAAACAGTGTTATGAGAGCTGACATCTTATGAATAATTATTTAAAAAATCTGTTCCTTCAAGCCCAGACGGGCATTTGGTTCTACCAAGTTGCTCAGTCAAACTGATGAGAATATCAGTTAAACAAGATACCAGTGCCCTTATTTATTTATTTATGTATGTATGTAAGTAAATTTATTGAAGGTTATATTATCAGAGTGTATGGTCAAAAGAGTATAAGGCAGATAACTCTGATGTAATGCAAGCAACCCTTAGACTTCTCTGGAAAGTCCTCTTAGAATTGTTGGACTCCAATTCTTTTTCTGTTTTACATAAGTGTCTGTTCTTATCAATTTTTTGTTGCTGGGATGTTAAATGGTAGAAAGTTGATAGTCACTACAGATGTGAACACAATAAAATTTTAAGCTCATTATAACTTTGAGGGATGCCTACCTAAATTTTATGATAGATGAGTTTGAGAGTGGGGCTAGCTAATGACTTCTAAAAATATGATCTTAAAGACAACTATGCGCAGAGGTTGTCAAGGTGAAGAAGGGGGTGTGTGCATGCTCCACTGCCCTCAGGAAACTGACATAAGCTCTTGTCCTAGTGATGCCACATGAAGACTTTAGGCAGGCTCTCCATCCTCCAAAAGCTACTTCATGGGGCTCTTGGTTGAATTAAAACGCATATTTTAATTTGCTGGAAACTAATAACTTCATTCAGTGCGTGATACACAATTAATTTAGGGGCAGTTTGCGGAGAGAATAAAAATAGCACCACATAAAATGTACACATTGATTGTACTAATCTTTATTTCAGAAAAAAAAGCCTTGAAAAATGTCAACAATGAAGCTCTAATACAACATTTCTCAATGAGTGGCCTGAAGTCCGCTTACACAGGCATGTTCCTGGATTCCAACATAGCACTGGGGGAGGGGAGGTGGAACTGGAATCTTCTCTTCAAGAGCCTGCTCAAGCACAGTCTGAACCCACCTCCAGCACCTAGAACTTGGGACAAATTCTATCTCCTCCAAACATATTTTATAAAGATGATTTTAGTTCCCAATAACCATCAAAGAGAAAAATCCACAAAATGCATAAACTATGCGGGAGTATGTAGAAGGTGGGTGGCTCACTGCTTTGCTCTTAGCCTGGGGTAGTAATTCATGAGTCTTAGCTAGGAGAGTACTTCCTTGCATTCCTCCAGGATGGCTGCAGGGCAGGACAATCAGGCCTGAGAGTCTGGGCACATCTCTTACCAACTCAATGATCTCAGCATTATCATTTATCCTCCTTGAACCTCAGTTTCCTCTTTTGTCATGCGAATGTTATTTGATCCCCACAACATGGTACTGAGGAAGCAGGAAACTGAGAAGCTCTCTCTCTAAAGAGCTGAGTGACTCTCCCAGAGTCACAGGTAGAGAATGGCAGAAGAAGGGCTGCAACCCGAGGTTTTGGCCTATGATCCCAGTGCTATGTCCTATGCGTAATCATAGTCTTTACATATATATAACTCAGGCTTTCTTTGGAGGTTAAGAGGAGAGATTTCTAGGTCTAAGGTGACCAACTGTCCTGGTATACATGAGACTTACAGTTTTAAAACCAGGAAAATCCTGGGTAAAGTAGATCAAAGTGGTCACTGCAGCCAGGTTATCATTTTTTGCAGTCATTCTTAACTCTGGATGCAGAATAAAATCACCTGAATAGCTTAAAAATGATGATGTTCAGACCATCAAATCTGAATCTTTAGGTGTATCTATAGTACTTTGATTTTTAAAATCTCTAAAGGTTATTTGAATGTATAGTGAAGATTGGGAGCACAACACTGGTTTAAAATACAATATTAATGACTTTGTTTTTCAGCAGACTACACGAAAGGGATAAGCTTACATAATTCTCCACAATAAAGATGGAGAGAGTGGCTCAACAAAAGCTTTACTGAAAGGCATATTGGAGAAGATTAATTTCCTCAAGGATGTAACAGCTGGAATGAGCACTCAATTGACTAAACCAACCAATGGTAGTGCCAAGGGAACTCCAAGGACCACAGTGCCAGCTACAGCCACAGGCCATGTGTGGGGAGACAGATGCTGCTCTGGAAAACCATTTTCCATAGGTTGGCATCCAGTCCCCTTGGCTCATCTCAAGGAAGAGGCAGAGCATGGCCAATATGGTGTGATGAAAACAACTCTCTGCGGGTGGGAATTTTCTTCTACTGAATAAAATAAGCGCATTCTCACAAGTTTAGTGGAGTCTGACTTTTTTCCTTTAAGAATTAAAGATTTTGGAAAGCCTCAAAGGAAAATCTTATAAGAAAAGTAGAACCATTTCTGAATTAAGTATCAAATGAAACAGGGACTATCACTTAATGATTACAATACCTGATTTGCCTTGTTTTTCCTGGTCCTGTAGCATTCTGCATCATCAGTTGTCCTTTGAGAACAGACCAAAGTTGTACTTTTGTGAACAGCAGAAAGTTGAGAATAACATCTTATCTATGTATTTAAAAAGTGCACATGTGTTAACTAGTACCTATTCTATGACATGATTCGCCCAGAGCAAATTACAATGGCCAAAAATGCCACTCAAAGTAGAATTTGAATTAGTCTGTATATCCTTACTTAGATCATTGGTTTTTTTTTAAACTGTAAAATCAATAGCATTGAACATAATTTCGAGGAAAAAATTTTACTATTCCCAAAAATTATTTTGATTTTTGTGTTTCCACATCTGTCTTATTTTCAAATGATAGTATCAGTAAGAAGATAAAAAGAAACCATAACTTAATACTCCTTAAACATCACTAGAGTGGGAAGACTTTAAATGCTTTAGAAAATATTTAAATCTCTATGAATGTACTCTGCATGTGTGTGCATGCACATGTGTGTATGTGTATGTATTTAGATATGGTCCAGTGGCACTTAGAATCTTGCCCCAATTCCTTTTTATGTGCTTTCCCATACTTTAGAGTTTGAAAGATAAAAATGGACATTTCTCAGGCTCCTTTGCAGCTAGAGCGATAGATTCAAATTAGAGTCACTCATAAATAAATTCCTTTGAACAGCTGGAGGCAGAAGTGAGACAGATCCTGTATTTGGCTATTCATTTTTGTTTTTAGGTCCAGCTGTGGAGATGTGAGGCATCTGAAGCTACATTCCAGTGTCTAATGCCCGCCTTTGTGGTTGTCAGGAGACATCTGTATTGCAATGCTGGTGGCTTCCTAATCCTTGGGTCTCAGCTGCCATGAAGTATTCTTCCTGATGGTGGCAGATGTGATAAAAAAAACTTTAAAGGACCAGTTCTGTGATGTTTCAGGAGTCACTCACAAAGGTCCCACCTAGAAGCTATCCCTAAATGACTTCCAGGAATTTTATAAACAATTAATTCCCCATATTGAATCCTTTTCTGTTTAAAATGTCTAGAGTGGTTTGTTTCCTGCACTGAATTGTGCTTGATACAAACTGGAAAAATGTTTTCAGGAAATAAAAGAATAGGGTTTATATATTTACTATAAGAAGTGTTGATAAGAAAAAGAAAAGACCCCAAAATAGAAAAATGACAAATATTTAACAAAATGAACAACTAATCAACACAAAAAGAAATGGAAATAAATGGAAAGCACCCGAAATAGATCTCTTTTTAGGACTCGCCCTATGGTGACTCACCCAAACCACTGTGGCAAAAGCAGCCACACACACAATGGGATCCCACTTTGTTGGCCACAAGTGATTAGTTGCCCTATAAGTCCCTTCTTTGGAAATTGGACATTGGTAATGAAATCTCTGATATTTTTTCAGGTAGCTGGAAAGAAGACATGTAAAACTTTTGCCTGTGGACTGAGACATGGAGAAAGCTGATTTGTAGTAGGAAAGAAAATTAAGCAAAGGAACAAAGAAACTGAAAGAAGCAGAGATAAGAATGAAGGAGGGAGGGGGGAGGGAGAGGGAGAGAGAGGTGGTGCGGGGAGAGATCCCCTGGTTTCAGTTTGCAGCTGAAGTTCAAGAATAAATTTCCAGTTTTGCTTAAGTTTAATATATTTTAGCTACTTGTAAATAACAATAATTCTAACTGATGTCTTTACAATAACAGAAAATAGACTCAAAGATCATCCATATCCATTCAACTAATATTTATCGGGCATCTTGAGCACAGAAATTTAGTAATAGGGCTTTGAATGAGACCAAGCATTTATGTACACAGAGCTTACAGTTGAATAAGGAAATAGCTACTGAGAAAGTAATTATAAGGAAGTACAGATTTCCTTCTAAGAAAGTACAGGTTTCCTTAAGACTATACACCAAGATTGATGTATTCTTGCTAAGTCATTTAGAATACAGAATTACCCAAAATAATTGTGTATTCATTTGTGGTTGAGGAAGTCTCTTCCACATGTCTATGATGCTTTTTTTCTCTCTTCAGGCAGAACACCCTTTTTACTACTTATGATCCAATATTTAAAGTAAAAAAATCCTTGATGGAAGGATGGAGAACCTAACAGCAGAACCTGAGACTCAAAGTATGACTTTGGGCAAATCACAGGTCAATGTTCTCACACTTTGAGTAGTGTTTTGTCCCTGGTTATAGATGAGTGTCTTTCCTCCCAGAGACAAACATTAAGCAACTTGAAAGGCTGAAGCCAGAAGCATGTGGACACTGAAAATATATATATATATATATATATATATATATATATATATATATGTATGTATGTATGTATATACACACACACGTATGTATATATGTGTGTATGTATGTGTATATATATGTATATATACACACGTATATGATAGGTATGTATATGTGATATATATGTATGTATGTATGTATATATAAGATTTCTCTTGCACGGTTTTCCTTTGATTCTAAAATCTACATGTGGAGATATGTATCATTTTCTTCTATCAGATCTCAAATGAGATTTTTAAGTGGAATGAAAACATGGTTGCATGGCAACATCTTTTTGGGTATTGTAAAAAGTCCATGGGTTTTTAAAGATGCTAGAGGACCTCCTGTGATTCCTGGGCCTAACTACCAGCTGACTAACACATTGACTTGTAATGAGCTGAGGACTCTAATATTGAGACAATGTTTGTCCAAGAGAAATGCAACTGGAATCAGAAAGGCTGAGTTCAGATGGCATCCTGACTCTGATATTTCCAAGCTGTATGACCTTCTAGTGGTTATTTTACTTATCTGCAAAATTGTTTTCTGACTCTACCCTGTGGTTCTCTGTTGATCAAGAGCCCACCAAAAGGAGAATAAAAATGCAAAAGCACAAGAGAAGATAGAAAGAGAGAATTTGTGCAGTAACTGCATTGCCTACAGACTACAAGTTGGTGTGAAACTCTGAACTAGAGGGAGCGGAAGATGAGCCAGTCTCAGCTCACACCAATAAACATGTTATAGCCAGAGGATGCTTCACCCTGGTTAAATATCAGATGAATTAAAGGCCTTTGCCAGCAGCTGTAAAGAATGTCACTGGGATGCTGTCTGATTGTTCAATGAATGCTATGAGTGAAGGGTGTCGGCTCCTAAGGGAAGGTCAGCTGCATTTCCAACGGTTCAACTGCAGGGTTTGGCTGGAGGCACCCATAGACACTCAGGTGCTGGAAAATGTCTCTTCCTTGCAGTGTGCACTGGGACAGGCCAACTTCATGCTGGCAGATGAAGTGTAGCATAGACAGCCTGGGTCACGATGGAAAAAAGGCAGCAAACCTGGGGCAGGAAATGGGCTCTGGGGAGCAGAAGAGTGAGCCTAGCGTGGGACTTCTTTTTCTTTTTTAAAGAGAGGGCGATTGTCCTGTCACTCTGCCTACTAGTTTTTATTATAAGCCGAAAGAGAGAGGGAGGGAGGAAGGGAAGGAGGGAGGGAGGAAGTGCAAGCTTAAAAGAGAAAGCTAGCCCACTAGTATTTCTTAGAATCCTGGGAGGAGAGGGGTCTGTGAGTTGCCCCAGGGCTATCAGGTGGAGGTAAGCAGGTGGTCTCAAGTTTCATTGTCTGTCTTCAACCAGAGATACTCTATATTTACTATTTCATATATCAAGCTTCGGTGTAAGATGTTGGTTAAGAAATTATTATCCAAAATAAATCAATGGATAAAATTTAAGTCCACTAAATCAGAACTTCTCACTTAAATGGGCATATGAATTACCTGGAGATTTTGTTAAAATAATGATTCTGATTCACTACATGTGGGATGGGGCCTGAAATTCTGCCTTCTAACAATCTTCCAGATGATGCCCTTCTGGTCCATGTGGTCCTGCTGGTCCATGGACCACACTTTGAGAAGCAGGATACTAGATAAACTTTCTGTATTAACATCTCATGGCACCCATATTTCTCTTGGCATTTTTATATTCTATCCACTTTTGTATTTACTTTTATTTTTGAGTTTTGAGTATGTATAACTTTTGCTTATTTTTAAACAGCTTTATTGAGATTTAATTTACATATCATTTAATGCATCCTTTTATAGTGTACAATTCAGTGGGTTTTAGGATATCCGCAAAGTTGTGCAACTTTGCCACTATCTAATTTTAGATCATTTTCATGACCCCAAGAAGAAAGTTGTGACAGTTAATTTTACATGTCAACTTGAGTGGGACACAGAGTGTGCAAATATTCAGTCAAACACTGTTCTGGGTGTGCCTGTGAGAGTGTTTTGGATGAGATTAATATTTATGTCAATAGACTGCGTAAAACAGATTGCAGGCCCTAATGTGAGTGAGACTCTTCCAATCACTTAAAAGACTAACTGAAACATCTGCTCTTCTTGTGTCTCAAGCTTGTCAACATTCAGACTGAACCTACACCATGGGCTCTCCTGGATCTTGGCTTGTTGACTCACTCTGCAGATCTTGGGACTTGTCAGCCTTCATAGTTACATGAGACAATTAATTTTGTATACAGATTATATATATACATATATCAACCACTAATCTACTTTCTCCCTCTATGGACTTGCCTGTTCTGGAGATTTCAAGTAAATGGAATGGAATCATAAAATACGTGGTCTTTTGGGATTGCCTTCTTTAAGGTGTCACCCACGTTATGGCATGTATCATATGCTGCCCACTCTTTGCAGCCATTTCCAACCTGCTTTGGATCTCATCAGTGGCCCAGGCAGAGGAACAGGCATTGTTAATTCCAGCACCAAGAACAATGCCCGGGATTTATTAAGTGTTAAATGAGTGCATGAATGATAATGTCTGCTGAGCTAGAGATACTAGAGAGCAATTTAAAGAGATTGCTCTCTTAGAGAGAGGTGACCAAGGGGTTTTTGTATGTGTATAGGGAGTGGTAGAGGTGAGGTGACTGTGGTTGTTTTAACAACTACCAAGTTGCTATCAAGTAGTGGTAAGAAGCATGACTAAGTGGCTTTCCAGGGAACACATGAACTCAGTTGTCATCTGAACCTTTTTCTGAGCTCGTTTTTCAGAGCAATTGGCTTAATTTCTAAGCTTTTCTAAGATGGTCAATTTATGCACTTCAAGTTAAATTACACATTGATTATGGAAGTTTTTTCAGCTTTAAGGACCTGCTGTGACAATCTCAGGAAATATGGAATGAATGACATAAAAATAATTCTGAAAAATAAGGTCACTTTAAAAAAAATTCAATTATATACAGCAAACATCGATTGCACACTTACTATTACGTAAAGTACTGTGGATATAAGGCTGAAGAAGAGAGATCCTTCTTTTACGGAGTTTGCAGTCTAATCTGTGGTCATTACTTTCTGAACGCTCTTTAAAACTTTTCAAACATCTTTGAAATAGAAATGATTTATTCATATCTGATAGATAAAATCTTTCAAATTGTGGTTTAAATCCCCATATTCATAATTTTTCCTCCAGAAGCCATAGAAATCTAAATAATATTATTTTACTTTTAGAGAAGCACTAAAATATAAGGATTAAAATACTAAAATCTTAAGCAGGACTTCTGAGTCCAAATTCTACCTGCCTTCACTTGTGTCCTTTTCCACTTTTTTCTCCACCTCCAGTAAGGGTGCCATTTCTATATGCAAATCCAATTATGTCATTCATCAGCTAAAACCCCTCCATGACAAAGTGACTTTATCATAGTCACTTCTTCATTATGCAGTGATAGCAAAACCAACCAGTTACATGTTACTCACAAGAGAGGCACTAAAAACAAAATGACTCAGAAAGTTTCAAAATAAAGAGAACAGAAATACACACTGAAATACTAACAATGGACACAGGTTTGCAATATTAAAAACAGGCTAAAAATTCAAGTAAAAATGTAATTTAAAAGAAGATATTATATTGATAAAGGGGTAAATACATGAAAAATTATCGGTCACAAATCTTTAAGTTCCTACTAACACAACAAGCAAAAAAATTTATAATTTTAGGAGCAAATTAATAAAACCACAAGCATAATGGGGACCAATAAATTACCTCTTTCAAAATTCGACCAATTAAGGTGAGATGTAAAGGAATAATGAATATGAATGGCACAATTAATTTTAGATATATAGTATATAAGATATATAATATGTATATGCATCCAACAAAAGCAGGTTCACATTATTTTTAAATATCCATGGAACAATGGAAAACTTAACAATGCATGAACAACAAAGAAAAATCACAATAAATCCTCAAAGCGGCAATTATATAGATCATATTCTGACTGAGTTTTAATAAAATTAGAAACAAGAAAATAAAAACCAAGAAAGATCAGTTCATTTTAAAATTGAAAATGATCACCAAGAATAGTCTAGTAACTCAAGTAAATGAGATTTTTAGAAATAATAATGAGCATACCATACAAAAAACTATGTTTTGTGTCTTATTTTATGCATAACACTACCCATAGTCTTCAATTGCATTTATTAGAAAGTAAAAAGAAAAGTGACTACATGGCATTTGGCACAGTTATTTATACTTTCTATCTACCCAAACCAAGTATCTAGAGACAATAGTTTAAATTATTATCTAAGTGTCTACAGACAATGATATATACAAATGGTATGCAATTTACCCGAGAACCTCCATCAAGCTTGGCATTAAATGACACTAGGAAGTGTGAAATGTGTGACAGAGTCATGGGGCTGACATGGGAGATAGCTTGAAAGTCTCTACACAGAGCAACTGGACATTTCGGTTCTTCTCCAGTATGGGGCCAAGCAACTGGCTCGCCACAGCTACCCACATGACATCAAAGGTACATACTCCAGAGGACTTGAACCACTGAAGCCTAAGTCTTGAGAACATCAGAACAGTATAGAATAAGAGAGCAGGGGAGAAGAATGAGACCAAGAACAGGAAGACAGATTTCCTGGCACTGCTCTTCAGAATGCCAGCAGCCAGAAAATTGGTTAACTCCAGTCTGTACTAAAAACTAAGGATATTAACATTTGAGGGTCCTTCAATAAAAATGGCATTTTATACTCTCTCCACCATTCAACTAACTTGCTTGTGTACAAAGAACTTCTAATCATCATTTTAATGTCTAAATCTTAAATATTATGGGAAACCCAATGATCTTTAAATGTTTTAGGAAATTCACCAAAACACACAGAAAATTATCCCAAAATAGTTACAGAAGTATCAGGAAAAAATTTCAAAATAACTGTTATAACCTGAGAGATAAAACAATGTGTCGATAAATAATGAAAAGGTATAAACAGCGATAAGAAAGATCTCTTGGCAATAGAGAATATGCAATTTTGAATTTTAAATTTGGTAGAAGAATTAGAAGATAAGGTTAAGGAAATCTCATGGAAACTAAAATAAATAAAGAATGAATAAATAAACAAATATATGGAAGATGGAGGAAAAAAATGTGAGAATATTGGAGGAGTGATCCAAGAATGTGGAATCCCACTATTGGTGGCTATAGAGAGCAAACTGGGAAAATAGAGGGGAAGAAATTATAAAAAAAAAAAAAAATTACAAGAAAAACATTCAAAACAAAAGAGCACATCTATGGATTAAATGGGTTCATCAAAAGGTGGAAAAAACTCACACCGACATCCATCATTACAAAATCTCAAAATGTTGTAGGTGAAAAGAAGATGCAGAAATAGGTTAAAAATAAGGAAATGGAAATGAGAATCATTAAACGTCTTAATTTCAATACTAGATGCTAGAAGATAGTGGAACAATGACTTTGGAAGTAAAGGAAAATGACTTTTAAACTAACCAGAGTATGCCTCTAGCCAGAGTATCTAGGCAGAGTATCCCTCTCCCTCCCTCTCCCTCTCCCTCTCCAGCCAAAATTGAGGTGTTTCAGAACTATAAGAAACTCCCATTCATAAAAAGAATTAGAGAATGTGTTTCATTAAAATAAGAAAGTAAATCAAAAAATAAAAACATGAGATCCAGGAAATATGGGATTTTATTGAAGAAAAAAAATGAAAAGAATCTTCTGGGCAACAGCTGTATAGTTGGCCTAGAAAGCAACCAGTCCAGATAGAATAGGACACTGAAGAGCTGGGGTAGGGAAATCACCAGGATGGAAGAGGGGTTAAAATAATTTGTTGTGCTTTAGTGTTTGGAGAAAAATTAATAGTTTACACTTGGAGCATTTGGAAAATTATAGTTTTATATATACAGGCTATTAAGTAACAGACAAAGATGAAACAAATATTAACTCCAAAACAAAAATAATGCACAAGAAACAAAAGATATATAGTTCAATAGCAAACTGTGTTTACGCAGTCATAATAAATACTGACTATAATTTAAAATAAATGATAAAATAAGAGAATGTTGGATTGTATGGAGTTCCTGTAATAGAGCAAGCATAACAGAAGCTAATAGATAACATCTAAAACTGATAAACTGATAAGTAGCAGTAGAAGTATTCTTTAGTGATAGGATAGTAATAGGACCAAATGAAATAGTAAAAGATATGACAGTGGTTCCCACTAAGGAACAGAACTGGAAAGTGTGAAGGAAGATTGTTGCTTTGTTTTTGTTGTTATCAACTTTTTATTGATAATTGATTTTATAATTTTCTGCTTATATTATTTTATTAAAATTTTGTATTAATTTTAAAAAGAAAAATATGTGTATAACCACTAAAATAAAAAGCTAAGAAGATCAAAAAAATTAAAGAAAGTAGAAGAGGAGTATTAATCAAGATAAAACTAAACTGAAATAAAATAGTAAAAACAGACTTAATAAAACAATAGTTCTTATAAAAGCTCAATGCAACAGTAAAATGTTGGGACTACATCAAATTAAAAGACTTCTGCACAGTAAAGAAAAAGATTAACAAAATGAAAAGGCAGACCAATGAATGGGAGAAAATACTTACAAATTATTTATCTGATAAGGAGTTAATATCCAAAATGTATTTTAAAAATCTTGTACAACTCAATAGCAAAACAAAACAAAACAAAATAAATAACCCCACAAATGATCCAATTAAAAAATGAGCAGAACATCTGAATAGAAATTTTTCCAAAGAAGACATATAACATAAATGGCCAACAGGTACGTAAAAGATGCTCAACATCACTAATCATCAGGGAAATATAAATCAAAATCACAGTGAGATATCACTTCATAGCTATTATCAAAAAGACAAGAAGTGAGCATTGGTGAGGATATGGAAAAAAGGAAACCTTTGGGCACTGTTGGTGGGGATGTAACTGGTGCAGCTACTATAGAAAACAGTATGAAATTTCCTCAAAAAATTATAAAGAGAATTACCATATGATCCATCAATTCTACTTCTGGGTATTTGTCTGAAGAAAATTAGAACACTAACTAGAAAAGATATATGTAACCCCATGTTCACTGCAGCAATATTTACAATAGCCAAGATATGGAAACAGCTTAAGTGTCCATTGATGGACGAATGAATAAAGAAACTGTGATATATACTATATATAATGGAATATATATAGCATAAAAAAGAATGAAATCTTGCCAGTTGCAACAATGTGGATGGACCTTGAGAGCATTATAGCTAAGTGAAATAAGCCAGACAGAGAAAGACAAATATTATACGGTCTCATTTACATGTGGAATCTAAAAAACAAAAACAACAACAACAAAAAAACAAGCTCAGAGATACAGAGAACAGATTGGTGGTTGCCAGAGACAGGGTGTGGGTGGTGAGAGAAATGGGTGAAGAAGGACAAAAGGTACTTTCAGTTATAAGATTTAAAAAAAGAAAGAAGAGAACAAATAAGCAATATTCACTATAATAAAGGGGTAATAACCACTAAAGCAGGAAATGAAAACAGAAAAAAAATTGCAAGAGGATAATAGAGGATAATTTATACATCTTGATACCAAAATATGTCAAATCTAGATAGATGCCATTTTAGCAAAACAAGGACTAGACATAAATAGGTCTGTAACATTGAAGAAACTGAACAGGTAACAATAATGTAAGTAAAAAGTCCAGACAATTTTCAGGTCAGATCATTTAAAGTCCAAGAGAGATGATTCTTATTATTATTCAAAAAAATTATAAGCTAATCACACTTAGAAATATAATGTGAACATGCAAATAAAGCATTAACCAATCAAATTCAGTATTAAATGAAAAATAAATTTTCCTCATGCTCCAGTAAAAAATCTTAAACAAGGAGTTTAACAATAGTTCAAGATTAGAAAATTTATTAATGTAATCCATTATTTCCATTTAAAAAAATAACATAATTATTACAATAAATGATTTTTAACATCTAGTTCTAACTCAAATTTTATTAAATTAATAAAAGTAATCTATTTAAAACCTTGAACAAACATTGTACTTCATAGTGAAAGAGTTTGAAACATCTCTATTTATATCAGATGTCTATTAATACAGGTAGTATTCAAGGTTATTTTTGAAGTTCTAGTCAGTCCTTGAGATAAATAAAAGAGACAAACACATCTATATGAATGGAAAGCTATACTTGATTCGCGGAAAAGGAGAACCAATAATAAATCAATTCTTCTCAAATTATTTTGTAAATTATTCACGAATCCCAATCAATAATTCTCAGTATCCACATGGTTAAATCCTTCACTTTCTTCAAGTTTTGCTCAAATGTTTTTTTCTTAATAAGCTTTTCCTGATCATCCTGTTCAAAAATTTAATCTGTTCCTCCACCCCACCATATCGACCAACTCTTCTACTTTTTTCTTTTTTCCTTAGCTTATGTGTCTTCTAATTATTAGATAATTATTTGTTGTGTTAATACTTATTGTTGGCCTTATCTCGATAGGAAGTTAATGCCACTAGAGCAGGAATTGTTGTCTGTCTTATTCACTGAGTTACGCCCACTGCATTATGCTTGATGTGAAGTTGCTCAATAAATATTGCAAATATTTTTTTGACAGTCAACTGTCTTTTAACTCTATTTATGATATATTTGCCATATGAAAGTTAGTTTTCTGTTTTTTTGTTTAGTAGTAAAATCTACTTTCTTAGTCAATCCAGAATTACATAACAATCATTTACATTTTAGTCCAGTGGTTAAATCATTTTAAAAATAAAAACTAAATTGAATTCAAATAGAAAACTCAATGGTAATTTTTAAAACTGGAAAACTGAAAAATTCTTCTGGAAGAGTAAATGTGCTAGAAGGTCCAAGATGCTGTAAGGAAGACACAGAACTTGCTCAACAGATAAATTAAATGGTATGATAATGGTATAAAAATAGACAAAATAATTAATGGAGAAAAATAGAGAAACCAGAACCTGACTCATTTACAAAGGGAATTGTGATTATGATTAAGGTACAGAAAAGATGAATAATTTAGTAAAATTATTGCTGAGATAAATGATTAGTCAGAAAAATTGTTATATCCCTTTCCTCACAAATACAAAAAGTCCCAGGTAAATTTGAAAATAAAATATGTTTTCAAAAACTATTAAAATACTAGGCCAAAACATATATTATATGATCTTGGCAAGAAAATCATGAAATTCTGAAATAATAAAGGTAAAATTGGATACATTTTGCTTAAACAAACAAACAAACAAACAAACAAACAAACAAACAAAACTTACTTCCACATGGCAAATACACTATAAAAAGACAGTTGACAGTCTGTCAAAAATTATTTGCAATCCAGCCTTTTGAGCAACGCTTCTCTTGCTCAGGCCCACTTCCACATCTGGAAGTGTACTTTCCTTCCTAATAAAATTTTTCTACTGTAAAAAAAAAATATATTGGCAATCCATATAAGACATGGGGTAAACATCAATACTACTTAATGAGCTTGGGAAAATTAGTAAGTAAAAATCCAACAACCCAACAGAAATAAAATTGCCAAAGGATGTTACAACAAAATAGATGTGTGAGCATGGTCTTTGGACCAAACTCAGCATTGAAAGCAGCCCGGGAAAAGCTATATGATAATCAGCTCGTAATTATCAGCTGAGGAAACATATCTAAACCACAGAACATGACTCATCTGTGGGAAGCATTTTGTTAACACAGTGCCTGGAAAGGTACTAAAGAAGTATAATATTAATGACGCAAAAATTTTTACCCTCACCGAAACCATGCTAAGATGCATTTCTCTGGTGAGTTCTATGGAAAAGGAAACCAGCTCTAGAGAACAGGACTAAGATTCTTAGTGCTTTTAGGTTTTCAGTTTCAGAAAGGTGTCTTTTAATCCTTCTATTTCCCATCAAAAACTGCTCACCAAAATTGTGATATATTGAGAGTGTAGGTGAAACGTCACTGGAGAATGCCACTGGCCAGAAAATTTTGGTTCTATTTTTAAAACCATAATGTATTACATCTGACTTTGGAAATGCTATAAGCTTCCTCAAACTTCTTATACATGTACTGATTTCCTCATCTGAAAAATGGCAACAGAGTACTTGCCCTGCCACCTGCATCCTGGTGCTGATGTGAATGCTGAATCATGAGACAGTAATTTAAAAATAAATTTAATTTGAAATAAAATTTGAAATAAGTATAATTTTTTAACGACTGAAATGTGTAGTCTCTTGAAAAAGTTTGGAGAGAATAAAGAATATGTTGTTTTCTTGATTTGTGCACAGAAAAAAATAGAATAGAGAAAATTAAACTCATAAAATGGGTTGCTTTCCATTTTTATATTGTCTCTAAAATACTCTAATTTATATTCATAAAAACCACGAAAAGAAGGCAGTCACTACATCCTCACTCCTCAATTCATATTTTACTTGGAAGGTATAACTGGCTAAAGTGTGTTTCCTCTGAAATTTATATGTTGAAGTCCTAACACCCAATACCTCAAAATGTGACCGTACTTGGACATAAGTTTATTTAAGAGGTAATCAGTTAAAAGGAGTTCGTTAGAGTGGGCCCTAATTCAATATGATTAGTGTCCTTATTAAGAAGAGAAAATCTAATGACGGAGAATTTCGGGGGAAAGACCATGTGAGGACAAAGGAAGAGGACAGTCATTTAATCCCTATGCAAAAGGATAAAATCAGATGTTTATCTTATTCCAATCACAAAAATCGACTCGAAGTGGATTAAAGATTTAAAAGTAAGTCCTGCGACAATAAAATTTCTAGAAAACATAGGGGAAAATCTTCATGACATTGGTCTTAGCAATGATTTCTTGGATATGACACCAAAAGTATAAATAACAAATGCAAAAATAGACAAGTAGAACAACATCAAATTAAAAGCAAAGAAAATAATCAACAGAGTGGAAAGGCAAAATACAGATGAGAGAAGATACTTACAAACCATCTATCTGATAAGGGGTTAATATCTAATATATATAAGGAACTCCGACTACTCAATAGCAAAAAATCAAGTAAACTGATTTAAAAATGGGCAAAAGACTTGAACAGACATTTCTCTGAAGAAGATATAAAATAATCAACAAGTATATAATATGAAGTATGGTAAATAAAAAGATGCTCAATATCACTAATCATTAGGGAAATGCAAATCAAAACCACAAAGAGATATCACCTCATACCTGTTAGATAGAATTATTAAAAAAGAAAGAAAGATAGCTATTATTAAAAAAGAAAGAAAGGAAGGAAGGAAGGAAGGAAGGAAGGAAGGAAGGAAGGAAGGAAGGAAGGAAGGAAGGAAGGAAGGAAGGAAGGAAGGAAAAGAAAGAAAGAAAGAAAGAAAGAAAGAAAGAAAGAAAGAAAGAAAGAAAGAAAGAAAGAAAGAAAGAAAGAAAGAAAGAAAGAAAGAAAAAGAAAAGAAATAACAAGTGTTGGTGAGGACGTAGAAAATGAGGCTGTAGGAAATCTTTGTGCATTGTTTGTGAGACTATAAATTGGTGCAGCCACTATGAAAAATAGTATGGAATCTCCTCAAAAAATTAAAAATAGAACTGTCATATGATCCAGCAGTTCCACTTTTGGGTAAACATTAAAAAAAAATGAAATCAGGATCTCAAAGAGATTATTTTACTCCTATATTCAATGCAGCATAATTCATTTTGGTCAAGATATGGAAGCAACCTAAATGTCCACTGACAAATGAGTAGATAAAAAAATGTGATGTGTCATGATGTATAAAAATATATATAAAGAATATATAAAGATATATATTTATATATAAATTGTATAAAATATAAAAAACATAAAGAAAATGTAATATGCATACAATGAAATATTATGCAGGCTTAGAAAAAGGAGGAAATCCTCCTATGTACAATATGGATGAATCTGGATAACACTGTGCTAAGAAAAATAAGCCAGTCACAGAAGGACAATTACTATACGATTCACTTATATGAGATATCTAAAATAGTCAAACTTATAGAAACAAAGAGTAGAACGGCAGTTGCCAAGAGCTGGCAGGAAAGGGAAATAGGGAGTTGCTATTCAATGGGTGTAGTTTCAGTTATTCAAGATGAACAAGTTCTAGAGATCCTCTGGATGACATTTTGCTTTTAATTAACAATACTGTGTTGTGCACTTAAAAATTTGTCAGGAAGATAGATCATGTTATGTGTTCTAACTAAAATTAAAAATTTTTTAATGTAAAAGAAAAAAAGAAGATAGCCATCTATAAACTCAGTAGAGTGGACTCAAGAAATGAGCTTTACTGACAACTTGAACTCGGACTTCTAGAGGCTGTGGGGAAATAAAGTTGTGTTGTTTAAGATAGTCTGTGGTACTTCGTTACAGCAGCCCTAGTGAACTAGTACGCAAGAATCCTTGTTGTTAGTCTGTTTTTCCCGACAAAACTGAAACTGCATGAACAGGGCAATGATGTGACTGTTTTACAGAATTAGGAAAATTGTTCTTTCTTTACTAAAAACTAGATTCACACCTTCAAATGGACATTCTGAGTCCAGGATGCGTAATTTCTGATTAATTGGAGGTGAAAAATAGAGACTATATTACTCAGTTGGTGGTAACGTTTTCTATACTTACATGTTCTGATTAAGCACACTCATGGGCTTGGCATATTTTCTTCAATAATCAGCTGTACATGCACCATTAATAAATAAGTGACATGTAGAGAGGTGACAGTGGTACAAGTCAGAAATAGGCCATCTAGGCCCTCGGCAGCGGTGAGGGGAGGTACGGGAGACATGAAAGCACGAGGCTTTGATAAGTCTAACTGAGGTGGTGACAATAACCATTCCATGGCCTAACACCACAGAATCCTTTCACATGGACCAAGTTGAACTTGAAATATGTAAACTTCGAATGAGTTCTAGATTGTTGGCTGGGAAGAATGTCTGTAACAGTGCTCTTCAAATTTAATGTCCTTATGAATTACCAGGGGATCTTGTTAAAACACAGATCTGATCAGGCAAGTCTGGGGGAGGGCATAAGATTTTGCATTTCTCACAAGTTTCCAGGTAAGTCCAATGCTGTTGGTTTGGGGACAGTACTTGGAATAGAACTTGTAGTACTCAAAGAACAAAAGGGAAAAAAGGTAGATCTTAGAGGCATTAGAAGGAAATCTAGAGCCACTTGGCCTCATTTTGAAGTTAAAGAAATACTAATTAAAATAACCAGATAGATGTCTCGCCTGTCCATTTGGCAAAGCTCTGGAGATTTGATGATACATGGTAGGAGAGAACATGGAGCTCTCTTATGTGTCAATGGCTGGAATGCTAATAACTACAATTTCGATGTGGGACTTTGGCCCTTGCTATTAAAAGGGACATAATTTTGAACGCAGTTTTTCGCTTCTGCAAATATATCCTACAGATTTACTCACATTTGTGAAAAACAAAAACAAAAACAAAAATGTAGCCTACACTCTCTGTAAAAGGAACATAAGTGTGGGTATATTTATATGCTAGAACATGAATAAAATATCTCTGGAAATTTACGAAAGAAAGAAATATCAGCATAACCTCTGACAGAGGAGTGTTCATGGAACCAGGAGTTTGGGCTGAAAGACTTACTTCTCACCTTTGTACTTACTGGGTGATTTTATTTTTCATGTTCATGAATTAATGTTTTTAGTTTAAAAAAGGGAGTAGGGGAGATAATTTAGAAAGGCTCATGAAGTCAGAGAGAGCAGTAGGACCAAGAGGGTGACATTGCTTCCTTCTCCTTCTGAAGTTCAGATCATGGAAACAGCCATCATTGTCTGCTCATTACAATGTTGCCTACCAGTTTCAGGGGTCCCTCATTACTGCCTGCACTGGGCTTTTAGCCCTGTGGGTCATTCAGAAGTCATTTTGTACTTCTGTGATGCTTTAGGTATTTAGGGAAAGAAATTCATGCGAGCCAGCTTAAAAAAGGGAAAACGTACTGTACGTATATATGTGGAATGAACTACAGCTGGAACATCATCAGGTACCAAAGCAAGCGTAAAAAGTAGACTCACTGTCTTTCTGAATCTCTTTGTCTCTATCTCTGTTTCTGTCTCTGTCTCTTATTCTCTATGTATGTCGACATTTTCACTCTAGACTCTGCATTTTTTTTTCTAGCTCTGCTACTTACAGTTATGTCCTGCTCTAACTTGGAACCCATTCTCCATCTCGTAGCCCTAACTCTGCTTCATATATAGTCTTTCAATTTCTGATTCTGATTTTTGGCTCTCCCAGTATTGCCTCATTCCGGTTTCAGAGAGATGAACTCTGATTGAACCAGTTTGACCATATTATGACTCACTGGCTGCCTGACATGGTTGTTTCTCCCTTGTCCCATGGCCTGGGAAAGCAGTAGGTTTCTTACATCCTCTTCAGGGATTGCTGGTCTGCTGTTTCATATGAAAAGTGTTTTAAATGGAGTAGACACCATGACTGACAATTCTAATGCAGATCTTTTTCTCCAAACCCATTTCTTTTGTGGAGATCCCAGGCTTACCATGCATGGATAAACACAATTTGCTTACTAGCAATTCTCTAGTCTTCTGTGGCATGTTGCTTTTTATCTTTCTGTTCATAAAACCGACTATTTTCCCCCAAACTGCCCTACTCACACCCCTCCTGGACTGCCTCTTGTGTGTAGTAGTTCTGCAACAGGCTGCATTCATATACTAAATAACTACTCTGAGGCTCTGTCTTTCAAAAGCCTCAGGTCTTCGGCCATCTTGCATCAGCTGGCCCAGTGGCCCAGGATTAGTCTTCTTGTGACTCCTCTGAGTGCCCATTCCACTCACAGGCCACAGGCACAATGAGGAAGGTATCACTTTTCCATTTACTAAAAGATAGACAAATGCAGACAGGATCACACCCCAGAGGCTGAGAAACAGCACTCCTGTAAATTCCTGAGAGAAAAACAAATTGTTTTTAGTTTTTTTTCAGCTGTGGTTCTTCATAACTACTAGCTTAGCAAAGTACAGAAACTAAGGAAATAGAGGTTTTCAGCTAGATGTTTTTCAATACAGCATCTGATCAAAACAATATATATATTGTTTAGTCCAAAGTAACTGTATACTTTTTGCTTAATTCTTTCTGATTTACAACCCACTGCCTGATTCTGATTTTCTGCAGAGAAATCGGACTGGGGGTTACAGATCTGCAGAGTCCAGTGCTCAGAGTAGCATCTTTAGTTTCCCCTTTACCTGAAAAAAGAATTAAAAAGCTTTGTATAAAAGTGATGCCCGTTCTCTCTATATTAATGCTGTTGGCATCTCTGCCATCATGTCCCACAGCATCTGTTTAATGTTCTCAAAAAATTAGGGATTCTCAATGAATGAAGACTTTGGCTATTTGCATGATTACCTAGGTGAGGCTCTTGAATGAGCTGTCTGTGTTCTGTGTTCTGTGTTCTTGTTAATCACATTTCTTCTGGCCCTAATGCTACCAACTTTTTCATTGCGAATCTTCTCTCCTTGCTTGGTGGTTTTAAAATGATTTTTAAAATAAAATATTAGTGTTTAGATAGGTGGTAGCACAAGATGCAGCATAGGATCCAATTAGCTTTTAATCAAAGCTAGGCAAGGGTTCAACTGAGTTTTGAAATATCAGAAATATCAGTGATATTCATGTCCCTCCAGGCAGGAGAAAGGCGATTTCAGCTTGGGCTCCTAACAGATAGCCAGTCTAACTGGCAGAAACCCAAAAAGCAGAGGAGATAGGCAGCATGCGATGAAAAGCGTTTGGGGAAAGCAAGGCTATTTCACAAAGAAAACGGTCAACCTATCAGTCTTTTTTTTTTTTTTTTCCTAACTTTTGCTTATCTCTGAGAACTAATTACTTAGCCAGCCATGCTAGCTGCAAAGAGAAATCCTGTGACTAGAGCACGGTCACCTCTCCTTTCTGTCCTACAATGTAAATATGGAGAAATCTAGATTTAAATGTTAATTCCTTGTCAATACGAGAAGATCATAATGTTAAATGCCACTGTCCAAAAGAAAGCTCAAAGTTCTAAAGTTAATATAAGCAGTAATAATGACTAAAAATTTCAATGAAGTCTGAGCAAGTTAAAGCTTAATCTATATACCTGTGGGTTGGTGTGCTGGTAGCTCTTTTCCAAACTTCTAAAAAGGAGCTAGATTTAACAAATAATAATTTTAACACTTTTTCACCAGTCCTTTCCCTTTCTCCCTCCTCAGTCTTCAATCTTTATTTTTCGTTGATGTGGTTGTTGTTCTGTTTTTAACTTTTCCTTATCTTGGTGATTTTTTTTTTTCTTTTTCTCTGAATTGCCCTGAAGAGAAATATATCAATGGAAAGACACAAAGACATCGAAACAGAAGCCAGAAAACTATCTTGGGCTTGGAAAGAGAGTATTGACTGAAACCAAGGAGGGTGCTGGGGACACAGCGGGCTCTCTGAGAGGACAATCGATAATGATAACAGAGTCTGACCTGGCTGGGATTTGGTTAATGAAATACTCCCCACCCCACAGCTACAGGAAGAAGATGAATTGGAAATGGTAGCTCACTGCAGGTTATTCTATCCTAAGTGTTTCTCCTTATTCAACCTTTAAAAGGAAAGGATGCCTACTTACTTGGATAGGACTCTTTTGAGTTCCTGTCCCACTGGCAACTCAGAGCACTTGAACCTAATAAGGCCTCCAAGGTCCAAGTATCACTGAATTTGGCCAAAAAACAAATTGCATGAGAATCTCATTTGTGTAAGTTTCAGATTCAGGGGCACACAGAGAAAGGGTTCCAAGCTGCCATCTGGGTGGGTGAGATGAATATGTCTTACGGTAGCGGTATCATTAATTTAATTGCCATGGGTGGGTGGTGGTAGTAGAGAAATAAGCATCAGCGGTTGGAGAGAAGTGGTGCAGAAAAGGCCCCATCTTTGGTGTTAGGAGGATGGATTTTAGAGCCATCTCATTTTAGTTAAGTGCTTTCATTTAACATAAAATCATGTAACAACTGCGATACATTCCAAAATATCTTCGAATTCCTTTCTAGCTTTTTTTTATGCCATCACACTGATCCACAGGGCCAGGAATGCTCAAAGAATGATGTTATAGGGTTATCATATGGGCGGAGGGGAAGCTGGAAACAGTTACTTATCTCTAACTCACGCCTTCACATGCCAGCAAATGACATGTGAGTATTTTATATGAGATTTCTGATGTTTCTCCTTTCATATATTTTAGTCTATTTGTTAGTTATGGGATATCTTTTCTTCCTTTTTCCATCTCCTACACATAGTTACCACCTCAATTGTTTTTTCTCACCAACTATGCCCTCATGTGACCCCCACGCACAGTGTGAAAATGAACAAGCACTTACACAGCAGGTAAATTCCATCATGGTTGGAGGGAGATTTTGTACCTAATTTCTTCTTGAGTGTTCTATTAATAATAATACAAATTAATTTCCTTTCCAGTATTTTCTCTTCCTTAAGCTTCTAGAAGTAGCTGTGACTAGCAAAGATCGAAAGGAAAATACAGTCTCAGTGTATAATTTTAAGATTTAAGGTTTTCCAAGAATTGTTTTCATCATTAATGGTGGGTGTCTTGTAAAGTGGGGAAAAGATTCTAAAAGTGGGTCTCTGAAAAAGTTAAAGTGTATTTGTTTGCTGAATATTTACTGAACATTTATTGTGTGTAGAGTACTGTAATAGGCACTATGGAGAAATATGAAAAAATATATACGTGGCAGTGGCAGAGGCTTCTAGTTTTCTATTCAATATCCCTTTAATCATTTTTGTCACATCCAACCATTAGCAAATTATGTCAGCACTATCTTCTTCAAAATAGGTATGAAATCTGATTCCTGGGCCATCATCATCTTTTACTTGGCTTATTGCAACATCTTCCTAACTGGCCTCCACTCCACCTTGGTCTCCCTACTTCTATTCTCTATGAAGAGCTAGAGTGATTCTTTCAAATCAAGCTGCCTTATGGTCTATTCTTAAATCTTACCAGTGACTTCCCAAGGGTAGTCAGATAAGCAGAGACTGCTGAGAGAGGCTGGAGCCAATCACAAAAGTAGGGAGGTCGGGATGAGTTTCTAAGGGAAGATGAAGAGCCTGGTCTCAGATATATATAATTCAGTATGTCAGACGAATACCTACCTAGAGCCGTCTGGCAGATGATTAGAGATGCAGAAGTAGGACTTGGAAAAGAAGTCAGGGTGGAAGAATTAGATGGATGAGACACTCCCATAGAGGAGATAACAGGAAGCTATGTTAATAATAGTCCTGGAAGCTGTAGACAGTTGAAATTTCAGGTGGAAGAAGATTTAGTAAAAGCAATAAACAAGGACCAACAAGAAAGCTGGTAGAGACCCAGAAAATTAAGGAATGCCAACAGAGAATGGTTTCAAGAATTAGGGGGTGGACAATTATGTTCAAAACAAAACAACAGTTTAAAAACACTAAAAGCTAAAGCAAATCAGAACTTAAAAAAGAGGACTGGGTTTGGCAATGTGTTTACTAGGGAGCTTTATGAGTGCCACTTTAGTGGTGAGCAAAGACTACCAGGGGTAAAGGAGAAGACAGGGTTGGAGTAAAGTGCATGACTCGAAGAGTTTGGCAATAAGAGAGACATAGCTTGATAGGCAACAGTTTTATGTCTTTAAAAGAGAAGAATTTGTTTATATGTGAACGCAAAGTTAAATAAATCAGTACAAAAGAGATGCTGTGAAAAAGGAAGATTAATGTGGAAAGAACTTATAAAAGAACATCTTTTTTTTTGAGTCTATAGAAAATGTTAAGGGATCAGAAGTAGATGTATTTTCAAGATAAACATAATAGATCTCTTTTGGAAAGATATTGATTTACGCAAAAGTAAGAGGCAGACATCTGCTGAGAACTGAACTAAAGAGAAATGAAATTCGATCAAGAAGGGTAGAGAAGTTTTCTAAGGCTAGTTGAGGAGTGCGTTTTGGCAAATATTTTAGTGTTGAAGTTACTGTATAGTTTGTGGTGACTATGATGCATGTAAAAAGATAAGAAAAGTTTCTTCAGTTTGAAACAGGAAATCCAGTTGAAGCTCAAATCGGGAGTAAAATTAAGCTGAAGCTCTTAATTTCATCAATTTAGAGTTATTTAGAGATCAGGAAAATGTAACCTCAGAGGAAGTACTAGAACAACCCGATGCTCTCTTTGTTTTCACTTCCTCAAAACCTTTCTAAATGTGAAGAACTTTCCAAATTAACAGATTACTTAGTCCATGAGGCTGAAGGTATCACAGCCAAAAATCAGTGAACTCAAGCAGTCTGCATAAAGTATAGGTTAGAGGAAGTAACTGCCAGAGGACAGGTAATTCATGTCCAGCTGGGTTCCAAGTAGTGATGAAACTAAAATATAGGTTCCCTGAAAGCAGGCACTTGGCTTTACTGCTACATTCCCAGCACTTAGAATAGTGCAAGGCACACAGAAAGCACTCAATGAGTATTTGTTGGCTGAATACATGAACAAGGGCTGTATCATGCATTTTCTCTGTGCAAACAACAAGCAATTTTTAGAATTGCTGTTCAACTTAAGAAGTTTGCTTTTGTCTCATTGCAATACCAGTTAAACTACACACACAAACACACACACTTTTGTGTATTTTATACATGTCCTTAAAGTACCCAGATGATCTCTTCTTGAAATGACGATCCTAGGTACTCTTTGGTATTTCTGATTTAGTGATTCTGGGTGACGGTGGTTTGCGTAGCTCCTGAATTTCAGCTCATGAGCACAGAGCTTAAAGATTTGGAGAAGAAGCTGTAGAGTGGAGAAGCAACTCAATACCAAAATGAAGACTTGAAGATAACAAAATAAATGTAAAGATCACCTACAACTCCATTCACTGTAACTGCTATACAACAATGTAATCATATATATTGTCTTACAACTTTTTTGTTAACTTAATAACATCCTGGCCATATTTCCAGGTCTGTAAATGTAGATCTACCACATTATTTTGTAATGTTGTTGTTTCATCATATAAGCGTACCATAATTTATTTAGACATTCTGTTATTGATGGGCATTTTAAGTTTCAGTTACAATCTCTGTTGCAGTGAATGTGCTTGTATGTATATCTTTATGTACTTGTGATATTATTACTTTAGGATGGGTTCCTAAAGTTAGATTTGTTGCTGCTAACTTTTCCCTTAAGATATTACACCTATAAGTCCTTAGCAACCAGAATGCTTCTTTTGCAGAACTTTTGCTTGCATTGGCTTTTAGTAATCTTTTTAATTTTTGTCACTGATAAGCAAAATGCCTTCTGACTACTTTTTAATTTGCATTTCATTAGTTATTGCCAAGCTTTACCATCTTTTTCTATGTCTATTGGCCATTTGTATTTATTTTTATGTGAATTGCCTCTTCAGATCCATTTTGCAATTTTCTATTAGATTGACTTTATCATTTTATATAAACTCATTTTGTACTTTAACATTTTATTCGTAATACATTACAAATATTTTCTCCTAGTCTGCCACTTTTATTTTTATTTATTCTTTGCTTTAATAAAGTTCTTAATATTCATACAGTTATATTAAGTTTTTTGCTTTGAGATTTTAAATTTTAAACATTAAACCCCAAGCTTAGAAAAATATTTCCCATACATTTTCTTCTAATACTTGTATTATTTTATTTTTATATTTATATCTCTAATCCAGATAAAATTTATTTTGTACATAAGCCAGCATTTAACTATTTCCTTATATAAGGGTATCCAGTTGCTTTCATACAATTTGCCTTGATTCATTTTGCCCTGGAATTTAAAATACTATCATTAGTACATATTAAATTTCCACTTGTTTTGGGGTTTCTCTAGATTCTGCTCCTGTAATTTGTTTAACTAGTAGGGGAAATCTCATTATAATTCATTTTCAAAGCTATCTTGATTATTCTCATTCATTTATTTTTTCAGGGAGACTCTAGAATCAATTTTCAAGTTAAAAATCAAACACACCTATGAAGCGATTGGGACTTGTATTGAATTACTATATATATATGTAGTATTTCCATTTGGTACATGGCATCTCTCTCCATTTATTCAGACATTGTTTCATGCCTTTCAATACAATTTTAGAAGTGTTTTTTAGGTGTTCTAATATTTTTGCTGCCCTTTTTGACATCATTTAATACAATAACATTTTCTCATTTAATATCCTAAGGACATAAAAATGCATCAATAATTTTTTTTAAATGTTGAATCATCTTTGAAACATGTGTTATTTTAATTTATTTTCCATATCTGATTTCCCAATATTTTGTTAAGAATTTTTGTATGTATATAAGTATGTGATAACTCACTAGTGTTTTTCTTTTAGTGCTGTTATTTTTAGCTTTGTGGTGAGCATTGTGTTGGCCTTATAGTCTAAATAACATAGAAAGTGCCTGTTCTGGTAAATTAGGTATATTCTGAGTCTGGTATCCTTAAATGATAGATCTTTGATGAACTTTTCAATTTCTTCTGGATTAGTCTACTTGGTTTTTCTAACTTTTCTTGAGTTTTTGTTTTTGTTTTTGTTTTTTTACATTTTATTTTGACTAT
>NW_011888782.1:13181923-13193265 GCF_000151845.1 Pteropus vampyrus
AAAAAATTAAACTTACATCTGTCACAGCTGTCTAGATCAACATCATATGATAAATGCTTTAATAGGTTGAACTGGAAAACAGGACCCAGACAGAGATAGTATTGAGCTGTTATCCAATGATTCTTTGAATTATCAAAAATTTGGCTTTAAGTTTTAAAATCTGCTGTCAAATATCCTGATTAAAATACTAGATAATCAGATGGTGATATACACAATTTTTAAATATAAAGAGTGCTGAAAAAAATTTTTAGTCCATGAAATCATATTACAAATGAGAAAAGTGAAGCACAAAATGTCTAATTAATTTAGGCAATATCCAATTTTTAGGTAGTACTACAACTGGGATCAGCACTTAGGTCCCACAACTGACCAAAAATATTTTCTTCATAGCACACAGTATTTATACAGGTAAGAAATGTGGGAGGGTAAGAAAACAAAACTTAAAACCAAACCGAGTCTCTCTTTAGTTCTGCATATATCTAAAGACTCTTAAACCTGCCATACTTCAATAAACATACAGAACTTTTACTGAGTAATAAAAACTGTAGTATATGGCAAACTTGAAAAGATATGCAAAATTAGGACATAATAGCTGACCCTTTTGAGGATTCAATGAGATAATACATATAAGGCACTTAACATAGACTTTGGTGCCTTTGTAGAACTTAATAAATACAAACAGTACCTGGAATATATAGGCAGACAATTCATATTTATTTTATCAATGAATATTTATTTCTCTTCTTATTAAAGGCTCCTTCTGGAATATTTCAGCTATGTTGATAATAAAGGAAGATGTACCCCAAGCGAGTGCATGTCTGTAGGGAAGAATGTATCCCCAGTGTAAACTTACACTATCAGCTCACTAACCTGGATTGTCTCCCTTTAGCTACTCAGTGGTTGTAGACCAGGCTAAGCTCTCTCCACTGATGGAAAAGGCAATTGGACTCCTATTTGGTGTTATGGTGGAGACTGCTAGAAGCTGTTCTATCGCATAACTATCTCATGTACTGTTTAGCAACAGGGATATGTTCCGAGAAGTGCATTGTTAGGCAATTTTGTCATTGTGCGAATATCGTAGAGTACTCTTACACAAACCTAGATGGTACACAAACCTAGGCTATTTGGTATATAGCCTATTGCTCCTGGGATACAGGAGTATTGGTTTCATCCAGCAGCTCAAGCATCAACAAGTTACACTAGGTTCTTTCCACAAAATAAGTGCTACTACAAATCCAACTTTCATGGGTGGAGAAAGTTTCTCATAAATTTTTTCTCCTTTCTCTCTGTTCTCCTGGCCATCAATTTGACCGCTACCATTGCCCTGTTGGCAGGACTTAGATACATAGCAGGAATTCGGTAAATTCTAGGTACCCATCAGCAACTGCACTGTAATATATACTTATAATTAAAGAGCAAAGTCGGTCACTAACTAAAAGAAACAGGAAAGTAGCTATGATATGATGCTTTCTTGAGTAGGACACTAGTAGAGAGTGGCTGCTACTGAGAAATGATGTGACAGTGTGGATAGCTGTTCTAAAGTCTACTAGGTCAATTACATCATTTGTAGCAAACAGAGCTATAAAGCAAGAAATCAGTCCTGATGATGTTGGATAACAATACAGTATAAACCAGCAATAATCAAGGATTATGCTCACCATACAAAACCTGATTTGAGGGTTTTACCTGACTTGACCAAAAAGTTGTCAAGGAGAAAGTATCACGGAGGTTATAATAATAAGTGAGTTACAAAATTATTTTAACTTTAATAAATTTTTATTTTGAGGTCCTTGTAGATTCATATGCAGTTTTAAGAAATAGTACAGAGACATTCCATGTAGCCTTTATCCAGTTCTCCTCAATGGTAACTACTTGCAAAGCTATAGTATAATATCACAACCAGGATGTTGACATCGATACTGTCAAAATACAGAATAGTTCCATTATCACATGGATCCCTTGCTATCTTTTTATAGTTACACTCACCTCCTTTCTGTCCCCATTCCTTCCTTAACCCATGGAAACCACTAATCTGTTCTCCATTTCTATAATTTTATTAATTCAAAATGTTACATAAATGGAAATGTATGGTATGTAAACTTTTTGGATAGCTTCGCCCCCCCACAACCCCCCACTCAGTACAGTTCTCTGGATTTTCATCCACGTCATTGGGTAAACTGAGAGTTCATTTCTATTTATTGCTGAACAGTATTCCTTGGTATACATGTTTCGCAGTTAAGTTTAACCATATACCCATTGAAGGACATATGAGTTGTTTCCTGTTTGGAGTTATTATGAATAAAGCTGCTATAAATATTTATGCATAAATTTTTATGTGAACACAGATAAATGCCCAGGTGTGCAATTGCTGAGTTGTACAAATTTAGTTTTTTAAAGAAACCACTAAACCATTTTCCAGAGTAACTAAACAATTTTACATCCCTATCAGCAATGTATGAGTCATTTAGTTTCTTCACGTTCTTCCAGCATTTAGCATTGTCACTATATTTTAACTATTCTGACTTTATGTAGTGATATCTCATTGTGGCTTTAATTTGCATTTCCCTAATGGCTAATAATGTTGAACATCTTTTCATGTGCTTATTTGCCATCTGTATATCTGGTGAAACATCTCTTCATGCCTTTTTCTAATGTTCTAATTGGATTGTTTGCTTTTTCACTGATGAGTTTTGAAAGTAATTTATATATTTAAGATGCTAGCCTTTGTCAGATGTGTGATTTGCAAATATATTCTCCTAAACTCTAGCTTGTCTTTTCATTCTCTTAACATAGATTTTATTGAGCAAAAGCTTTTAATTCTGACAAGGTCAAATTTATAAATTTTTCTCTTTTTGGATTATGCTTTTGGTGTCAAGTTAAAGAACTCCTCCTGCTCTTAGATCCCAAAGATTTTCTCCCATTTTATTCCTAAAAGTTGTATGGCTTTACTTTTAAGTCTATTATACATTTTGAGTTAATTTTTTAAGGTGTAAGGCTTAGATAAATGTTCTTTTTTTTTTTTTTTTAATCTTTGGATATCCAGCCACCCAGCACCACTGCTGAAAAGGCTAAACTTCTTCTATTAATTTGCTCTTTCACCTTTGAAAAAGCCCAATTTGGCATTTTTGTGTGGGTTCTATTCTATTTCTGGGTTCTCTATTCTGTTGCATTGATCGATGCGTCTATCCCTTTACACAGTCTTGATTACTGTGGCTCCCTAATGTGTTTATATTGGATAGATTGTTTCCTCCCACTTTATTTTTCTATGTCAAGATTTTTAGTTATTTTATGGCATGTGCTTTTCTTATTTTCTTTTTCTTTATTTTTTAGTTTTATACTAGTGCCAGATATGTAGTATCATGGCCAGACATTTGTATATATACAAAGTGATCCCTGCAATTACTCTAGCACCCATCTGGCACTGCACACAGCCACTGCAATAATATTGACCATATTTTCTATGCTGTATTCTACATCCTCGTGACTGTTTTGTAACTACTAGTTTGTCCTTCTTCATCCCTTTAGATGGCATGTGCTTTTCCATATAAATTTTAGAATAAGTTTGTCTATATCTGCAAAAAAATATTGCTGGAATTTTAATGTGAATTATGTTAAATCTGTATATTAGTTTGGAGAGAATTGACATCTTTAGTATATTGAGCCTTCTAATCCATGAACAGGGTATGTTCTCCGTTACTTAAGTTTTAAACATTCTTCGTTCATCAGAATTTTGTAATTTTCAGTATACAGATCCTATACATGTTTTGTTTCATTTATAGCTGAGTATTTCATCTCCTTTAATTCTACTGGTTATAAATGGTATTGTTTTTAATTTTGCTTTCTACATGTTTGTTGTTAATATATAAAAATGCAATTGATTTTTGTATGTGGATCTTGTAAATTGATTTTTTAAGAAGTAATGGTATTTAACGAATATGTATTAGTATTCCACTCTGTGTAAATCACATCATATTATGGGGAATATTGAAGTATAGTTAATCACTACTTATATTTTGATTGTTTTATACCACTCAATATACCCCTCTCAGAGGTTCAAGAAGTGAAAAATATAAGATATAACTCGAGTCCATAGATTAAACAGCATACTTGAAGAAAAGCACTGATGAGAAGTTTTGCAAATGGATAAGAAGAAACTATTGGATAAAATAAGCCTGAAGAATACATCAGGGCGGAAAGTTCCCAGGCCTAGGATTCTGAATATGTGGGTTCTAATTGCCCTCTAGATTTTTTCTGTGGCTCAGGCAAGCTTCTGAAGGACTTTCTCATCAATAAATGGTTCGTATCACATGTCTTTTTTTCCCCATCAACATATTTTAGAATCCAATGAGATCATACTAGTGGACATGCTTTTGAAACAGAAATACTATACCAGCATAAGGTTAGAAAATGTTCTCTTTTCCAGTGATTTAAATAATTAAGAGCTATTTTCCACTTGGAAGATGCTTTTAAGTTTTAGCATAAAGGTGAGATATGTCTGATCAAGGTAGTCTGTCTACAAACAGCCATGTTTCTGGGGAACAGGAGTTAATTACATCACACCATGTATGAATGAGTGCCCCTTCCATCCAGGCCAACTGGGCATTATTACAAGTGAGTAATTGCACTGCCTTTCATCACTCGCCTAAATCATTAGAACACAAGATTATTAAACCAAGACCCTACCAATTTAGCTGCTCAAGGATGGAGTCTATTAGACCATCTGCTACCTTATCAACACCAGACACAGCAAGTCCAGGCAACTTTATGCCCAACATGTAGCATCTTACTGCTTCCAACTGATCCATATACTATTTTTAAGTGATGGTTATTTAATTGCTAGAGCTAACAAGCAATCCAACAACTGTCCTCAGCTGTTAGTAAGATTTGCCAGAAGTGCACTGTTTGGTTCAGAAAGAACCATAGCACAACATAAGGTTATTTCAAATCTTGTTGTTCAAGATAGAGTCTGAAAAAACTATTTCAGGAAGGAACAAGTGTTAAAGACACAGAATTGTGACCTCATCTTCCTCTCTGCTGAAGTTCTCTCACTATGCAGAGTCACAGTTATTTTAAAAAGGCAAATAGCAAAAGAGAGATGTGGAATATAGAAAATGTGTGCATTAATTTTTACTTTTTCTCTCTGAGTCCTTTCTCTCTACCTTACATCTTATTTCTCTGTGAAGGCAGAAGTCATTTCTATATTGTCTACTATTATATCTAGCTTCACGAGTTTTTCATAAATAAGTGAATGTTGCCTAAATGAATATATAGGTGTACACTCATATATAGGGGAAGAGGTAATGGAGAATGTTCATGCAGAGTTTGATAAAAAGAGGAGGAAAAGTTTTCAGAAAGCAAATCAGCCAGCCAGTTTAGTTACTTTCAACTTTTTCAGAAAATTCTAAAAACCAGAAAGTCTGCAAGAAATGATCTGGTGTGTTGGAGAACTGACTTGCTGGCAGAGTGCGGTAGATGAAAAGCAATAATGCTTTGGATGAAAATAGACTGGAGGATTTGCCATCCTCTCCCAGAAAGATCCTACTCTACTATTCTTTAGTGATGCAGCAACTCCGTGAACTCCAAGCCTCTGGAGTAATGAGATCTACCCTATATCCCAGCACTTAACCACTGTTTGCTTCATAATGGTATTTCACTTTTTATCTAAGCACGTGACAACATTCTAAGTTCTTCAAAAGTTATCATTGTACGTTTCGAATATACCTGGATAAGTATATAGCATATATTGACAACTGCAGACTGACTGAGAGAAGGATCCTTGTTTTATTATCTTGGCAGTTGAGGGGGAAGAAATCTGTGTCTCTATTATCACTTTCCACTAGATTCTTCAAAGCTTAAGGAAATAAATCACTTAACTTTTCAAAGATTCCCATCTGATTCCCTTCTAAGAATTAATGGATAACAGGGACTCCCTCCTTAAAAAGATATCCCCCCTAACATTACTTTAGTTAAATTGCTCAGGATACAAAATTTATTTGAAACTTTTGAAAAGAGTGATGGTACAAGAGAGAGTGGTTTTTGGGGAGTCAAACAAACTAGGTTCAAATCAAGTTTCAATCTTTGTAAACTTATGCCCAAAGACAAGTTATTTAACCTTTATAATTTTTGGTTTTCTTAACTATGAAATGATGGAAATGAAGTGGCTGTGAGAATTAATTATGTATGAAACTATTTAAGACAATGCTCGGCACTTTGGTGAGTACCAATAAATAGAGGGAATTACCAGCTTTGATTAACCTTTCTAATCCTTGATATCATCCTCTGAAAAGGAAGATGATGCAGTAAGATTCATATGTGTATCTGAGAAGGGAGAGTGGAGGGGGGCAATAGTGTGCAGAGGTTATTTTCTTGAGGATACATTTTACTCCATGATACTGTTTTTAAAACATTATTTTTCACATTAACACAAACACAGAGTTAGAACAGAAATTAAAATATGCATACATTCTTATAAAAAATTAGGAGGCTTCAGAACAAATCTCTAGTTTGCCTCAGAACATTTAGTGCTACTCCTTAGACTCTATGGAATTATATTCACTCCGCTCCACTGTCAGGGGTAGTTCAAAAGAACAATTCGAAAAGCACTGTGAGAAAATGACTGGTCAATCACAAAATACTAAAAACTATTAGTTGAAATAAGCATCCCGTGTCTGCTAAGTTCCCTCAGTATGACCAAGAGCCAGACAGCAGGCATGTGTAGACTAAAATGGGTAGAAATTTGTTCTGCTATATTCTCAGCATAAGCCTGTCTCCACTATTGCTTGTCTCCCTTCTCCCAATATCTCTTTCTATATTTCCCTTGGGAGTCTGAGAAATTCTTTGAAGACTGGTTGACATTGTGGTTTTAATTCCCCTAAAGGAACATTAAGGAGAATCTCAGCAACTCCCTGGAGGTTTTCAAATGAATCCCATTCCCTGTGTTTCCCCCTCAGAAAGTGGGAACTCTCAGCTCAAACATTAAGCTACCATGTTCTTAGAACTCACAGGAGTGCCAGACTTTATATTGCTTGCAAGATTTTTCTAACGATGAAACTGATGTTTACCTTTCTTAACTAATCTCGTGTATATCTAAAAGTTACACATTATCAAAGAATTTTTGCATTAGGAAAACTATTTGTTACCAAAATTATACTCACATCTCCCCTGTTACCAATATAACAATCAATCAAAATTACTCCTGAAAAACAATGCACAAACCTGTAAAAAGTCAGTGGCTCTAGATGGTCTCCAGGTATAATTGGGTTACTGGGTCTATAGATTATAAGGGATACATAGTAGACAGTCAAGGTTTTAGTAGATTTATTTACTCATTTGACAACTATTTGCTAAGGGTCTATGACAGGCCAGGCACTGTTCAAGACATTGGATGCATAGATGGATGAATGGATGGAAGATGGTAAGTGGGTAGATAGATGGATGAATAGATTTGTGATGGTTATATCAATGGATGAATAACTCTCCAAAATGTAAGGCTACTAACATCTGATTTAAACCAAACTCAGTACTACCTTAGAAAAGATCAAAGGTAGAGAGCATGTTATTTTTTTAAGGAACAGGTTCAGGTCTATAATTTTTAGGACATACACTATTTCAGATGTAACTTGGGCTATGAGTGAAGTTTCTTGGGTGTTTGTGGGAAGAGTTATGAGTAATTTTAACTGTACTAGGTGAGAACTTTTCTTTGATTTACCACAAATGGACAAATTCGTTGATACCTATTGTGGGGTAAGTGCTTTCATCTCCTGTGAGAGGCTCCGAGGTTTGGTATGTTGGAACAGAACCAGCCTTTAAAGCCTAAGGAGAAATTGAAAGTCTCTGTTATGTTTTAATTTATATTTTCAGTTTTTATAAGCTATACCCAAACTTTGCTTTTGGAAAATCATTATTTATCTCAGTGATTTGTCTGTCCATGTTATTTAGTATAGTATATGCATGAAAAATGTCAGCTTTCTGAAGATAAGAACTTTCTGGCTGTTCATAGCAATATTATCACATGACACAGTACCTAGAACTTTTGTTGACTTAATAAATCAAACAATTCAAGGCCCAAATTAAGTTTTATTACTGTGATCATGACATTCCACCTTGCTACATTACATATTAGATCATACCTCTCCAATACATTGTAACTCGCTTCATCTTTGCGACTCCTAGCCCTGATAACAATGAGTATTAGAAAAAGTATTAGAAGAAAATAAATAAAATCAGTAGGAACAAGAAACTGCATTTAAACAAAATCATAAAACACCATCTATATCATATTGATCATTTCTTTCTCCTGACCACACAATATCAGTGGCTCTAATATGTTTTAAAATCAAGTTATTCTTTACTATTTTCTCAGATTACTTCAGGTTACTTCTCTTCAGGGCTGTGGATTTTCTTACTTATTCTAATCTAGAAAGTTCTGGGCAGAAATATCTATCATTTAGTATTAGTTGAAATGCTAGTTGATGTTCTCTTTTAGCAACATCTAAGCCTTAAAATAGACCAAATTCCACATTTTCCAGGTTATAAGCAGAAACTACTAGAACCATAAAGACATGATCCTAGTAGATTTCCCCCCAAAATCCTATTAGTGTCTGGCCTTGGGATTTTATAACCTTCATCAATGGCTAAAATAATGTGTCTGGCTTCACTTATACAAAGAGCATCAACCAAATCCTATCTTCCTCAAATTCTTGACCAGTTTGCTAGATGTTTACCATACTTTACTCGTTTGCGTAAGAGAACTTAGACATTGTTTTCAAGTAATAATCATAATCTTAATAATGCTCCCCCCTCCCCCATTTTCTGTCCAGCATACCAGGCTTCCCCAATGTTATCCTTTTTAATTTCGTCAATATCTTTTAAAACCTTAGATTAGAGGACTCACATTCATGTCTAAGACCAGGAGAAAATATCCATCTCTAGCACTGAAAGCAGAGATGCCAGGACATGTTTTGGTCTAGCCTGTCTTGAGGCAATACTTTGTTTTGATCTAGAATATTGTTTAGGAAAAAAGATGGCTAATCCATCATTTAGGACCAAAACGTCATTCTCAGGTTCAAGTAGCACCTGAAAGATTCTGTCTGTTATGCCCCCGACAAAATTTTGTCCCTCCCAAAATTCTTATGTTGAAGTTCTAACCTTTAGTACCTCAGAATGTGACTGTATTTGGAGATGTGGCCTTAACAAGGTAATTAATATCAAATGAGGCCATATGGGTGGGCCCTAAACCAATATGACAGGTGTCTTTATAAGAAGAGATCAGGGAAGAGACACACAGAGTGGAAGCCCATGTTAAGACACAAAGAAGATCGTCACCTGCAATCCAAGGAGAGAGATCCTTAGAAGAAATCAACTCTACCAACACTTGATCTTGAACTTCTAGCCTCCAGAACTGTGAGAAAATAAATTTGTTACTAAGCCACACAGTCTGTGGTGTTTTGTTATAGCAGCCCTAGCAAACTAAGATACTGTTTTATAAAATCTGCAAAAAAAGATGTCTGATTAAGGTAGAAGGGAAGATAAAGAAAAACTGAGGTTCTTTCTGTCTCTGAGCTGGTAGATGTCTGTGAAATATGACTGCAGATAGTGGCTTGCTTAAAAAAAATGAGTAGACCTTAAACAGGATGGAGACGTTTTGGGGGACTTACATTCCAGTGAAAGCTAGATTGATTTCTGCTTTGTTCACTAAACAGCTTGCATTAGCAACTGGCCACCGCCAAAGGGCTAGGAGGGAAGAAGGCTTTATCAGTATGCAGATGAGGCGCTTGGGGCAGGCTGCAAAACCAAACAACCTTGTGCCTTTAACCTGATGTAGGAATTCAGTCTTATTTCTGGCCAGCAAATCAATTCATCCCAGAGAGAAACCTTGGGGATAAAAATTCACACACCATCAGGAAATCAAAGCCTAAGCTCCTGCAAGACTGGCTTCCAACAATTTGGAATAATAATATACTCCAACACAAAGACCCAAAGCAACAAAGCCCATCTCAGACTACTTAAACACATTTAAAAAGCTCTAAGCAGATGGTCAGCTTCATCCCAAACTGAACAGGCTGCACTGGGCCTATCAAAATGCCATGTTAGCATCAATCTTTCGTCTTGATTCCAAAATCTAATGTTCACTAAGCGTTTCCAGTTTCGGGCCAGGCCTATTTTCACTTACATTTGGAGAAAAATGTGAACCAATTCTCTCCAAAATTTTGGTAAATAACTCTCTTGTAAAATCCACTAGCAACTGCCTCTTGTATACCTGAAGTGCCTTGTCCTTTTCTTTTCTCAGTGGTATACGTGGTTATCTAATGCCTTGAGTGAAGCACTTTTTAACACATTCTCTTCTACCCAACAAAATTGTTATCAGCAATAATCATGAAATTAAATGGATAATGGCCAGGAAATAAATGTAAACAATGAAAACTTGTTTAAAATTGAACTTTGTATGTATAATCATGTTAATGAAAAAAAAATATATCAAAGTTTAAAAAAAGAAAGAAATGGATTAATACTTTTCAATTAAATGCAAAAAGTTAAATGTAAGTAACTATAAAATCATACCATTAAGTTAACATTGTAATTTCTTGATCATACAGTTCTTAGTTAATTAACAAACACAACAGAATATCAATATTAAATATATTTAGATTATTTTCAATTATTCATGTATGAACTAAAGTCTGCATTTACAAAACCAAAGATTGTATCTTGTGGTCCATATCCTGGTTCACTGTTTTAAATTCTAAACACAAGCAAAAGCTCCAAGTGATCACAAAGAAAGTCAAACATGAAATAACTCAAGTTGTATTTCTTCATCTTGATTGTTGTTTATATCAGATCCACAGTACAGGGTGAAGACTCAAACTGTGCTTGAAGAGAACTTGAATGATTCAAAACCATTGAGAACTTACTCTTGAAACAAATACAGATAGTTAAGTCCCCCAATGTCAGAGGCCAACCAGGAAACTGGGCATTTTCTAAATTAATTTTCATGTAGGCTACCCGTTTAGTAAAGAGTAATAAAAATGTGCTAATCTGGAGAAGATATATATATCAATTGTCTAGAACCTAGACCCACAAAAAAAATTGTGGGGAGAAGAGATATTATGTCATGAGAAGTTTAGACTTGTTGGTACATGGTGGTAATAAAAAAGCATTTTCAGTTATGATTTATGATTTTTACATTCTCTACAGACAATGCATTTCTTTACTGCCTGTATCTGGAGAAGACCACTGCCAATGCCCCACTCTGAATATTCTAACTTCTCTTCTGCACTAAAATTGGTAAAGAAACTTTTGTTTTGTTCTCACACATTCCAACCTTTACACTTGTGCCTCTACCA
>NW_011888782.1:13193830-13199573 GCF_000151845.1 Pteropus vampyrus
AAACAAATTAGTAGCAGTGGATTTATAATATAGCATGGGAAGTTTTGTTTATATACATGGAAAAACTTTCATTGACCAAAAAAGTGATCAATCATAACTTAGGCTGCTGATGAGGTCTATCATATTTCCTCCTGACTCAACTGAGGTTAGAATGAGGCAGCTAGTTAAGTTACCTAAGGAGATTTCATTCAAAAGTCAAGTTCTACAAGAACTCATTATATGACAAATTTAGTGGAAAAAAAAAATAAAAAGTAACCTTTCAAATAAAACCGGAAAACAAATTTAATTAACAATTTTTTATTTTTTTAGGCACAGCAACTCTTGGTTGACCTCACAGTTTGCAAGGACCTTGTCAGCTTACAATCCCTTATTTTTTAGGCCTACAGTACCTGGTCTCCCATCCAAGTACTAACCAGGCCTGACTCTGCTTAGCTTCCGAGATCAGACAGGATCAGGCTTGTTCAAGGTGGCATGGCTGTAGACCTGGATACTCATTTTAAAAATCTTAGATCTGGAAAACAGTACCATTAAAACATTTATTGGCTCGGCTTTAGGTCCCTTTTTACAATCAAAATCTTAAATACGAAATATCAAACCAGTTTCTCTATCCACCAAAGAGATACAGGGAAGTATCTGAGAAAGAGGCATGCCTTCAAGTGTCTTGGTGCTCAGAAGTTTGGAGCAAAAATGTACACAATTAAAAAAAATTTTTCCTCCATGATTCTTTCTTCACCAACCAGCAACCAGAGGAGGAATGAACAGAACACAGTTAAGTACCCTGAGTACAATGATCTAATTATCTGAGGATGTACTCCTAGTCTAATAAGAGAGAAAATGCTATCTTAGGATACAACCTTTTCCAAATCTATGTACCTCACTTTAGGTAACTAGGCAACAGTACCTCCGGGCTCTACATTAAACAAGTCCTTTTTTTTTTTTTTGCAAATGAAAAGTGGCTCTTGCCTTTATAGGACATACCCACCAAAACACTCTTAGCTAGTGTACATTAAGAGGCCCAAAGTGTATATACAAGACTGGGAGTTAGAACTGCCCCCAGCAATAGCCTCCTGATGGAATTACCGCAGGTATCAACCTGCTTACAGAGATATCCAAAGGGAAAAGACTTTTAGAATTGCCCCAGCTTTGTGACTACTCGAATATACAAATGAAATTTATGGCTGTTAGTGCTGTTAATACTAAGAGTTCAGGATCAAGAGTGTAAGATTGTTTCACGGTAGCCTTAAGTCTGGAAACATAAATGAATGAGTTTACATAATAAATGGTTTATTAGTATTACATTATAGTAAATTATATAATCATAGCATTATATGACATCTTCAATGTGTTGTCTCTTTTTAACATCCCATAACTCAGTGCTTCATACAAAATTGCAGTGAACATGGTGCATATCTATCAGTCCCAACATGTGCATCTGGGATGCAATGCCTCAGTAATTTGTGTCTCTAATTCCCCCTGTGCCTTTAAACCTGTGCCTTTAACATGCCCCAGAATAAGTAATTAAAAGGATTCAGATCTAGTGAGCATTCAACCCACTTCACAGGATCTTATGGTCCAAATCAGTTTTGGAAATCATGCTCTGTCCAGTCCCTCACTCCACTGGTATATAGTGCATCATTCTATTGGAACCACTCTCATGAATTTATCTAGCCTGTCAACCTAGAATTTAGACATTTTCTGTGTTTCGTAAGGGTGGAAGTAACTATTTTCTCATATTGCAATCTTGTCTAATGAACCATCTACTTATGGCTCCATAACCAAAATATAACCTATATTTCTTCTTTATATTCATTTATTTCACAAATATTCATTGAATATTTATAATATGTTAGATGCCTGAGCTACATCTATAAACAAAACAAAATCTTGGCCTTTGTTAAGCTTACATTCTAGCAAGGAAATAAAGACAATAAACAATGAACATGATAAATAAATATATATTATGATATATTAAGTCACAAGTTATGTGGAGAAAAAGGAAAGCAGGATAAGAGGGATTCACTGATATTTATATATAGCATACATTTTGAACTTTCATCCTTGGGAGTACCATGGGGAAAAATATTAAAACATGTAGACAAAGTTACATGGTTAATCCATAATAATATTTGTGTAGGGTTGAATTTCAAGAGAAGCTATAGTTTGAGAAAGAAACTTTCATTGGAAAATTAGAGAAAAAAATATCAATAAAATATCTTTTTTTCCCCTTTTTTCTTTTTTCAAATAAGTCTCTGCTTTTATCACATGGAGAATTGAAATGTGGAAAATTAAAGGAGATTTAGGTTTATCATTATAATTGGAGTCAAGTCATCATGAGTTAACGAATAGCAATCCATTTAGTCAACTTTCACTTTTGACTTGAAATATTGGAACAGTCAAGACACCCTGGATTTCCTGACAGCTAGTTGACTCTACAAACCATATAAGCCAATAATTCTAGCACAATTCAAGGTTTAGAAGAATCTAGTTCAATGATTTGCCATTACTTGTACATTGATTACCAGAAGGAAGTGGCAGTCTCTTGGCTGGTAGTTTGGGGAAGCATTTTATGCAAGACAAGGACCCATTTCTGGCTTCTAATTATGTAAGGAAATGCTCTTTAAACATAATGCATTTCCTGGGACATCTCTGCATACACCATCATCCCTTCTCCCCAACCATAAAATTTCACACCCTGACACCTTCCATACTCAAATCCATAATCCATGATTCCTACTGACCCAGGAACAATGGGGGTACTTCCTTGGAAGAAGCCATGGAGGGTGGAGTGACCGTTGAGTATATTCCAATTTAAAAAAAACAAAAACTGTCATATGGCGAGATAGTAATAGATTTCAATGCTGTCACCTATTCAGTCAGTCCAGATGAACTAGAATCACCATTTCAGTTATATCATAGCTCCAGGCAAGAACATGTCACCCTCTTTATTTCCAGCTTCCAACAAGCTGCTTAGGCAGATGCTAAATGTGGTCCTCCCTGCCACGTTTAGTGGAGTGGCCTTTGTGTGGGTTAATAGAGCCCCCACTCCATTTAATAGGCTGTTGAAGTCTTATTGAAACAGAGCTAGTGCCGCAGGTTAAATACATTGCAGTGCTCTTGCTAATCCTCTCATTAACAGGGCTGGAAAGCTTATTGGGAGCTGTGAGTTTGCATATATTAACAGGGAGCTCTTCACTCAAGTGCTATCAATAAAATGACAAAGCCAGTTTGCAAATAGTGAAATCAACAGTGACACAAAGCTAGATACCTTTAAAAAATAAACAGCTTAATAACTGATAAATCTTATATTCACACTTGAGAAAAGAAAAAGATAAGCTGGGAAAAGATGTCTTTTATTGGGTCAGACCTAAGACAGAAATGAGACTGATGTCAAATCACTGCACAGACTAGCAGATGAAGGTGAACTGAGAAAAGATGTTAATGAGCCATAGATGCTAGATCTACATCTAGAAGTACCCAAGATGGCACACTATGTTTTTTTTTTTTTAATAAGGGGATTAAAAAATAAAATAAAATCCAGGCAATGGCTGAAATAGGTAAGATGAGTGTAGAACTGCCAGCTCTCCTAGGAAAAAAGTGCTGGCATAACCATTTCAGAGAGCATGTGGCATCAGAAGCAGACTCCTAAAGCTGAGGCTGATCTGTGCCAGCAGGAGAAGTGGGGGCAAAGGGAATTGTGAAAAAGGGGGATAGCCACAGGTATATTCAGCTGAAAACTATCCATCACCAGTTTGTATGTCATATGAGAAAATGGAAAGAGGATTTGGGGAGGAGGGTATCAATAGATTGATATACTGTCAAAAAGGGCCAAAAAGTGTGGCACAAAGACAAGAATTTTTGTCAAATGATATGATATGTTTGCCACTCTTAACGCTTAATGAAAAGAGAAAGCAATGCTTCATGATGGCAAACAACAAAGTGGGGCCCTTGTGGCTAATTGGATTTGGAGTATATTGGGTAAAATGGTATCTACATTTTAGGAAAAAAAAGATTTCTTTTACTCCAACTGGTCAAATGGCAAGTGTTTATACCCTCTACTAAAATAAAAAAATAAATAAATAAAAGTAGATGAGAGATAAATGATTAGTGATACTTTCCCTAGACTGCTAAATCACAAGGGAGCTTTGCTGCTCCCCATTCCTTCCTATCTACATGCTTTGTTTGTGCAGAAAGGAGAAAAAACCAGGTTTCAAAGTAAATCTAATGTCATTGATCTGAGAGTTTCTAACCTTTAGAGAGTGTGCAACTTCAGAGTTATTTTGTTTTAAGAAATGTGCTTTGGCCCATGTTTACAACACTATGTCAGCTAATTCTTTTTAAACTACCAGTGTCATTTTATCATTAACTACTCATGTGAGCCTAAGGCAAATCATTTACTGTGTCAGGATCTAAATATCCTGGTGTGTAACATGAATGAGTCACACTGGAGGAAGTCTAAGATCCTTCCTAGTTCCCAAATCTTATGATTGAAATAATAAGAAAATCAGAAAGAAAATAATAGGTAATTTTTTTCCAGAAAACAAATGGTCAACATAACTGACCTTTGTTAATGGAAAGTAATTGTCTTCGGTAATTGTCTTATGTTTGACTGATTCATTTATCAATTCCTAGAAGAGTGGGTTGGGCCTTATATATTTCCAAAATGCTGTACAAGTTCTCAGACAAGTTGAGCTTTAAATGTTTATCATGTCAGAGACTATTTCTAATTACTTTCCATCAACAGTGGGCATCCTCAGACAAGTTGAGCTTTAAATGTTTCTCATGTCAGAGACTATTTCTAATGACCTTCCATCAACAGTGGGCGCCAACATTTAAAATGGAAGTCTCTGTCTTCTCTGATCTCCAGCTTTTCAGCCGTTTTGTGATTGTTTTATGTCTCTCTATATGAAACCAGTTACCAACTCTTTTCAATCTACATCTAAAAGGAATCTCAAATTATTCCTTGCTTTCTCTTTCTATTGTCACTGGTCTCCTTACTGCTCTCCCTACTGGCCGCTTTCCCAATATACATTCTGTACAACAGCCAGGTTAATTTTCCCAATGCCCACAGTAAAATATATTATTTACCTACTTACAACCTTTAATGAACTGCCACCATGTGGCAGATTAATTACAGATCCTTTGCTTGCCATTCAAAGCTTTTCACAGTCTGGCTCTTGCTTACCATTGCAGTCTTATTCTTTCTCACTAAACTCTAACACATGTGCCTTATATTGGCCAAACTAAGAGAGTTGCTGAACCTCTCTTTGCTTTTCCATTTCAGACCTTTCCCATCTCTAATGCCTCTTCTATCTTGTACTCCTGTTAAAATCTTCATTCTTCTTTTGAATTTATTTAAAACATCACCTTCTCCATGGAGTCTTAGATGGTTGCACCAAAATATAACCTCTGACTCCACTGACCACTAGAACATCTGTCATTCTTTTGTGGCATTTCTCTTTCTCTACCTTTACCAGTCAGATTTGTTTGCATTAGAGCCACCAAATAGCAGAAATGTAGTATAGTCCCCATCCCTATAGACTCTTCCTATGTAGGAATATAAGGACCTCCCTCTTGTGCGTGATGGTTAGCTTCCAGAGCTCTACAGAAGATTGCTTATTTTTCTGTCTATAATAAGCTCATAAGCATAGTCCTGAAGTTTCCAACACAGCTCATATAGGCTTGTACCTTAAACTTCTCTTTAGTCTATGGACCAGCAAAAATACATAAATAAAAATAAGAAGCT
>NW_011888782.1:13199623-13230812 GCF_000151845.1 Pteropus vampyrus
GTCAGATTTGTTTGCATTAGAGCCACCAAATAGCAGAAATGTAGTATAGTCCCCATCCCTATAGACTCTTCCTATGTAGGAATATAAGGACCTCCCTCTTGTGCGTGATGGTTAGCTTCCAGAGCTCTACAGAAGATTGCTTATTTTTCTGTCTATAATAAGCTCATAAGCATAGTCCTGAAGTTTCCAACACAGCTCATATAGGCTTGTACCTTAAACTTCTCTTTAGTCTATGGACCAGCAAAAATACATAAATAAAAATAAGAAGCTCCTAAGGTTTGCCATAAATACCCCACCAGACTGTCAACCTCTTCACAGTTATTTTTCATTGTTACATGAGATTTTTCCCTGAGATATTAGATAATAAATTTTACTCAGTATTTTGAATAAAAAAACTGAAAAGTTTACAAATTTCAGTACAGCAGAAATAGTGTCATTATCATCTTTGGTTTCTCTGAAGTTATCTTGCAAAAAGCCTTCATCTAGAAGTGGATCAATAAAGATTTGTTGAATTAAATGAAGTGATTTGCAAAAATACTCTTAAATATTCCCTTGTGAGTTGTAAGCTACTATTTAAATAAATCTTTTTAAAATGAACATAACTACCTGGGATTCATCCTTTGATATCTTGGAATTCTCACATTAGGTTTTTTTTTTTTAAAGAGAGTCCCTACATATCAGTAGGCAAATAATCTTACATTGAAAATCAGGAAATCCAAGTTTTCAAGATGATTAGTAATATATTCAAGATCACACTCAGTTCTTTTCTGACAGACCTAGAACAAAAAAGGCTGGTTTATCCTGATCTAGTGAAACTGTGGTTCACGAGGCATTATTACCTGAGATTTTACTAATAATACAGAATCTCAGGCCCCATCCTAGACTTACAGAGTAACAATCTGTATTTTAATAAGATCCTCAAGTGAATCTTGTGCACATTAAAGTTTGAGAGACACTGCTCGCCGACCATCCTGCTAGAAAAGCGGTAATGCATTCAAAGCTTTTGGGGATTGAAATGATAGTTTTAACCAAATCTTATAAATAAATATATTTTCATCAACCCATACCTGTCATAGTCAAGACAAACAAACAAACAAACAAACAAACAAACAAAAAAGAATGACATCATTAGCATCTGTTCTCATTTGTTCAGGATGAATAATTATTATTTGGGGTCAAAAAAAAAACCTTCTTCTACCAGCTCATATGAAAAGTCACTGGAAACATGCTGAGTCAGTTAAGTCAAAGGGATGACTTTCTCCCTGCTCTGTCTAAACAGGTATTATTCTGATTTAGCACAGCACTCAAATCCTTTGGGGCCACTCTAAAACTTCAATTACTAAAATCAAGTATCCTACATTTCAAATCTGGTTCTGTATTAGGTATAAAAAATATAAAGTCTCCTTAGGAAAATCAGGGTTTATTTTGGTCTATAATCATAACAGATTTATAAGACATGGTTTATACCAGTTGTAGTGAAAAATGATACGATGGGGAATCTCATATCGGAGCAATGAACATGACCACTGAATAGAAGTTGAAAATTATGATTTTCAATTTGTTCTCTCCTCTGCTCTTTTCTCCTCATCTTGACTCTATTTTTTTTTTTTTGAAAACAAGATTTGTCAGGGAGTTTCCTTGGAGAAGCACCTTATCATTTCACCACTCTTTAAGACAACTGTGGAACCCAAGAGGGAAATTCTGCCTTAAGAATTTCCCAGTATCGTGTTGTCCCAAGTTGAAACTGATCACATTTATCAAACACTATAGAAGTGCTAATGTTATGCATTGTTATCCACAGTTAATGCAATCAAGAGAACACCTGTACTCTGGGGTGTGTGTGTGTGTGTGTGTGTGTGTGTGTGTGTGTGTGTGTGTATGTGCGCGCGCACGCATGCACGCAAGAGTTGTTCTTTGGGTGAAGAGAAGCAGGAGAATATGTCAATGTGAGCATTTTTTCCTTTTAAAGAAAGATAGAATTTCTGTGTCAACTTCAATGAACGTTAAGTTTCTGATAAATCCTCTCAATGTTCAATGAAAATGTATGTGAAAATGCAAGAGAGAGAAAGAGACTAAAACAGTTCTTAAGGTAGAAAAAGACATATATAGCTATATGCTATAGTGAGGGGAGACTTTCTATTGACTATAACTTTGATGACATTGGTCAGAGAAATATAATCCTGAAATGCCCACATTTTACCTTCTAAAGCAAAAGCAAAATAGTCTGTATTGGCTGGAGCAGTAAAAGCAGAAGGGGTAAGGGGTATGAAATAAGTCTGTCTACCTTTATTTAGCTCAAGGGTGTAGATGCAGTACTGACCTGACCCTTAGAAACAGCTCTCTTTCCTTCACTAGTGACATGGCAATTATTTTTTCCTTTACAAAAAAAATAGTATTTATAAAAGATTCTGGGCCCAGTTAGTTTTACAGAAAAATTTTTTCCCTAAAGGTTAAATACGGAAAATTTCTCTTTGTAATAATCTAGCCACAGCATGCTTAAAAAAGAAAAAAATAAACTCATTTTTTTTCTCATAAAGACAATACTAGTGCAAAACTGGATAATTGCCATCCCAAATTCCCACTCCCATTCAAGAATATCATGAATGAATATGTAGAAAATGTACTAAATAGTATCAAATGAAATTGAAATGATTGGAGTAGTGCTAGTTTTTAATCTCCACAGTAAATTATTTCACCCTAAGCATCCTAGCTTTTGTTCCCTAGGAAGCAGACACTGAAACACTGTGGTTAGCAGACAAGACATTTATTAATGAGTGTCCTAGGGATCAACATCTGTGGAAGGGAGAGCGAAGGAACAGGAGTGGGCCAAGGGAGAAGACTTGTGATATAGACCTCAATACATTCTCAGCAGGACCCACAGAGAGTTCTCATGCTAGAATAATCCTACATTTGCATGAATTGGTCCCACATTTTACTTTCATATCAATCAGCCTTTGGATATGGCCAACCCTGGGAAGGGGCATTTTCTACCTTCAATGCTGGGAAAGAAGACTCCTTCTTTAATCTAGACTTGTTGGGCTCGGTCTACTGGTAGCCATGTTTCCTCATACATAGAGAGGGCCTGTCTATCCTAGTACAAAATATGAGTGACACCCAGAGGGAGAGAAAGAGAGAAAGAGACTGAGAGAAGCCCTGGGATCAACAGGTTACCATTTACAATCCCTGAGGCCTGACTCCTTCAGTTTTTCCTTCAATTCTCTGGGGTATTGCAGTATCTTTTCCAGCTATATTAGTAAAGAACATTCCCCTTTCACTTAAGCTAGTGTAAGTTGAATGTTTATTACCTGAGTCATATGCAATGTCAAGTTAACTCAGTTACTAAACCAAAGTAAAGAAAACATAGAAACACACACAACTGTAAGCTACTATTAAGTATGAATGTAGAATCAACCATCTAAAAATATAATGAAAAAGACATTAAGACCATATATAAAAAGACTATCCTACTTACCATAGCCAAATAAGGTCTACCCCAGGAATAAAAAGATGGTTTAATATCAGGGGAAAAAAATTATCAACATAAGCTACAGAATCACCTCATATTCAATAAGAAAAAAAACCTGTTATCATCTTAATAGAAGGGTATAGTAGGCTAAATAATGACTCTCCCCCAAAATGTTTTTGTCCTAATCCTGGAAACCATGAATATATACTTTATACAGTAAAAAAGACTGCTCGGTTATGATTAAGTTAGAGATCTTGAGATGAGATAATTCTGAATTATTCAGGAGGGCTCATTGTAAAAACAGGGGTTCTGTTTAACAGAGGGAAAGGGAGGAGAGTGGGAAGTAGATAAGGATAAAGTATATGGTGATGGAAGGAAGTTTAACATAGAATGCACTATACATATGACATATGATTGAACTGTATATTTGAAACTTATAGAATTATATTAACTAATGTCATCCCAATAAATTGATTAAAATAAGTAAATAAACACAAGAGTCCTTATAAGAGAGGCAGGAGAGGTAGAGATAGAGAAAATCATGTGACAGTGAAGCAGAGATTGTAGTGGTGCCCTTTGAGGAGGAGGAAGGAGCCTCAAACTGGGAAATGCAGGCAACCTCTAGAAGTTAGGGGTTGACTTTTGTTCAATGAGACAGATTTTGAACTCTGTCCTCCAGACAATCGGAAAATAAATTTATATTGTCTTAAGCCACCAAATTTGTGGTAATTTGTTACAGCAGCAGCCAGAAATTAATAGAAAGGGAAAAAGAAAATTTCATATTCGATGTTGATGTTTTTTAATATTGATGTTTTTGAAAATTTAGGAAAAAAACTTTTTTTATGACTTAACAAAGTCATTAAAAGAGTCTTTATATTCTTTACTTTAGAAGCAATCTTATGTAGTAGAAAGCCTAGTGATTGGGGATTTGAGATTTAGTTATTTTGTAACACTAACCAGAAAGGTGACAATGAACAAGTCACTTAAAAACTCTAGATATCAGTTGGCTTTATCGGTTATTTGGTAATAATAATCTCTAGAGGCTTGATATTGATATACCCGTGTGATCCCTTTCATTTCTAAAATTTATGACATGACCTTAAAGATCATCTCATCCAGAGACAATGAAGGGGAGGACATTATAAAAAGATTATTCAGTAGAGTTTTCCAGAACTGAACTCAAGAAGAAAAGAACTACTATAAAGAAAGGATGAAAGGAAATAAATGAGTTTCTAGATTGAAAGAGCTCATTAAGTACTAGGAGGAAAAAGGAAAATGGACCTATACTCAGATATATAATTTATACTCATATCATATATATTCAGGACATTTTGCAATACTAGGGATAAAAGAAAGACCACACAGGAGACCGTACAGGCTTCCAGGATGGAAAAAAAAAAATACATAGAAAAACCAAACGTCAGAGTCGGTTTAGAATATTTAAGAGAAACACTAGAAGCTACAAGGCATTAGAGCAATGCCTTCAAAAATCTTAAGAAAAATTATTTCCAACTTAAAACTCGATATTTAGCCAAACTATCAATCAACTATAAAGTAAAACATAGATACTTTCAAATGTAATTTCTCAAAAACTTACCTCTTACCTTTTTTTCTTTTTCTTTTTTTCATTTTAAACAAGAAGTTTATTTAAACAATAAGACATTTGACTTGAAGAGAAAACTATTTAGGATTAATTTCTTTTAAAGTAATTTCTCCCTACTTAAAGATAGATTGCCCTACATGTAACAGCTACATACAAAAAAGTTATAAAATTGTCCTTGGTTTTACAATGATAAATGAAAAACATTAAAAGTCTCCAATTGAACAAGGTATGCAAGGATTTTTGTTGTTCTTTTTTTTTTTTTTCCTTAAACAGTGAGAGCAAAATAACTTACTGGAATATAAAGATAAGAGCTGAATGAGCATGCCTCTAATGGAGAAAGGGGGTATTTTCACAGAACCAGTATTTTTCCTCAACCCATCTCCATTTGATGTCTATCAAAACATACCATTGGCCATTTAGTTTAAAAAAAATGCAAATGCTTGTGCACATACATCAGTTATTTTCTTAGGAATCAACAAGAAAATATGCTCTCTAGAAATGAGCATATAAACCAAGAAAGAGAAAGACATGGGATACAGAAAACTGAGGATGTGGTTCAGAAGAGAGGTGAAGGGAGACCCCAGATTGTTAGCCATGCAGGAGCAGAGGACAGCAAGCTCACATTGAAACAGGTCATAAGGTTCTTCTATTTCTATATTTCTATAGAAATGAAAAACTGATAAGTACTTGATACATCTAAATATCTTAAAAGAGATTTAATGATTAATGAAACAAATGAAAATTTGATTAGTGTTTTTTGTTTTTTAATCAAGCAACAATAATAAATAACACTATTACTAACTGAAGGAAAAATAAAAAGTTGTAGGGAAATAATAGTATAGGATACTCCACAGCTCAGCTGTAAAAACAATTTACAGTCATGTGAACACTTAATATTATATAACCAACATGGTATAAGGAGATAAGACAAGTTCATGAGTAGGTAGGGGTGGAGGACAGTGAAAGAGTTGAATGTTTTTCTTCCATAGGGAAAGTCAATATAGAATGCCTAAAATGGAAACATCACGATATAGTAACATAAGCACATTACTTAGAGATATAGAGTTAAAATATCAAATAACAAGAAACACAGCTCAATTTGATTTCAAATTCTGTGTTCTTTTCACTACTACACACAAAGTCCTTAATCACAGAACGTTAAGGGCCAGGTAATGTTTAAATAGTTCATTAGAGATGAGCCATTAGAATATTGACTTGTTTAATGGAGTGTATTGATGTAAGGAAGAAAGAAAAAATATTTATTGAGAACTGGTGATATATTTGATTTTCTCATTCATTTCTGTTTGTCTGAAAAAAAAAATCATTTTCTGAACATCGTATCCTGAAGAGTAGAGTAAAAAGATATTAACCAGTTTCAAAGTGGCATTTGTTCAAGATGCCCATCACTAAAACTACTGCATAAATCTTATATTATAAACATCTATACAAGGCATAAAAGAGAGGGAACATTTATTTGGTTAGCTCAAATGTTCCAGGTTTTGGATCTTACTTAAGGATATAATACATAGACTTATAGGCCCAAAGGGAAATGAAATCCTTATATTTTTATCTATCTATCAAATATTAGCATGTTTTTTGATCACTGGGTTTTATATGCTAATCTAGTTTTCATATTCTTTAAAGCAACACCTCTAAGTTGAGTTAATCATAAGAAACAAAGAGTACGAGTCAAACTGAAAAATCATGACACTTGAGGGGTGTGGATTTTCCTAACTTTAATGGGGACTGGTTAAAAATCTAGTTTCAATTATTTCATTGCATTTCAGTCTTGCTTTGAAGCCCACATTACTCCAACTAGTTCCTGTCACTATATGAGAATCATAAAATATAGATGGCAAAAATTACCAAGTTGAGCTTCCACTGTTTCAATATCCAATGGCAGAAAATGAAATATACTTCAACAGTACAAAACGTGGACTGGTGGATATATGCACACTTATCAACCATTTCAAGATAAATTTCAAAATAAAAACAGAAAACTTATTCATGTGGGTCCTCATGTACCAGAGCCTTTAAAGGGTATCTTGTTGTTGTTGTTAATGTTGGGTACACACAAATCTAGAAAACTGAGTCTCATTATTTTTGAAAAATAATGTCTTTGTGAATCCAAAGACTTTAAAATCTTTGTTAAACTCCTTAGTTCTGAGGTGAGGAAACTGAGGACCAGAGAGGTGGAGCAACCTTCCTAAGGTCATCTACTAAAGAAATTGACTTTCAAGTCAACAAATACATAGTTTAGTGTTTTGTTGGTTTACTCGTTTGTTCATTCTTTCAAAAATGTTTTTTGAACACTTACCATGGGCCTGACATCGAAATTTAGCAATGAAAAAAAAAATCTCTGTATCAGGAAGCTAACAGTTTGGTGGAAAGTACAGAAAATCAACCAAGGACCATAACATTTAGTTAGAGAAAAGAAAACGAAGGGATATAAAAAGCTAAAAAGCAGTAGATTAGGTTGGAGAATTGTGATAGGAAATGAGTTGGAGATTCAGCCAGGGGCCAGGTCATGTAAGACTTTGTAGGCCATGGTATGACTTTATATTTTATTTTAAGTATACCAGGAAGTGAAGTGAATTTTGAGCATGAATGTGACATAATCAGTTCCATAACATCACGTTTACTTATAGCTCTAAATGTTTGGAGCTATAGCCTCTGGCTATATTTTCTTAATGCTATTGCTATATTTTCCTTTTTTTGTTGTTTCAAAAACTTGTGTCTACTTGTCATTTTTAAAGACATGGCAAACCATATTTCCAGCAGAGTCCCCCGCCCCTAATTTTGATGAAGTCAAGTCTGCGCAAGCAAACCAGGCACATTTGCTAGGTTAGAGAGTCAGATGATTTCTTTGTCTGCAGATCTAGGTTTCTTCTTATTGATATCTAAACAGCAATAGGTGACTTTTTCCAGAATAGTTTAAAATTCTCTACATTTTAAAGTAGCAATAATAGCAATGTTATAGAAAAAAAAAACAAACCTTGAAATCAACAATAAAAACTGCAGCTTATCTTTTTAGAGAACAAACGTCCTGAACTTTGTGAAATGGTCCTGATTTCAAATATTTTGTCTTTATGTCCCTAAATAATATTTATACGCACTGCCTCATTATTTCTAGTTCTTAGTAGAGGATATCTGTACTTATTTCACACTGTATAACCAAATGAACTAAGGTTTGCTCAAAAGAGTCTTTAATTGATCTTACATAACTACACTGTTATCATGAAAATATTTATCAGTATGCTTCCATCTTTTCATATACTGAAGAGGAAATGTCATGAAAAATGCAATTATTGAGATATGGGTCAAGATCTTTTCTTTTTTAATTTTAAACCTACAGATTTTATCGACCTTGGAAATAGATATTTATCTTCTCTTTAGGAGCAATCAACAAGTTATTTCAGCTAAAAAGCATTTTATAAATATTGTTCTAATAGAAATTTCCAAAAAAAAAGAACAACAGATGAGAGAGAGACGGAGGAAGGAGGAAATCTCCTGGAAAATATTTTAAATTTATTTTAAGGCTCAATACATCATAATTAACTTTTCTTCTGTTTAATAAGCATTCTAAAATCGCAACTTTGTTCTGCTTTCATTTAAATCTAGCCAGAACTCTTGTCTTTAAATATATTTTGAGTGCTAAAATTTGTTCTTTTTACAGTTCCAGCCTGCGTCAATAAATTTTGTGTGCTATATTACATAGATATTTACTCAGCAGAATATGCAACAATTTAACCATACTTAAAAAAATAAAAACATAACAAAAATATCTTTTGCGAATAATCTTGGCAGACATCAAAGACGTCTCTTTAACTTAAATTCGGCTATAGTTTCAGAGTCAATGAGACTTGTGAAATGTTATTTTTCACAAGACAGACTCTTATTCACATAAACATATCCAGTGAAGAGCACAATCGAAAAGTGACCAAGCTAGGGGACACTGAAGTAAGTCTTTATTAGGCCTGTGAGCTTGAGTAAATTAATCTCTTTAAGCCCCTATTTTTCCACCTGTAAGTGGAAAGGAAACATCACACATGAAGTGTTTAGCACAGTATCTGACACTTAGTAAGTTCTCATCAATGTGAGCTATTTGTTATAATTAAATTGGCCCCCAAGTCCTCCCCACAGCTCTACTATCCAAAGGCAGCTGTCCTGATGCACAAGATGTGCATCAAGTGTCAGGAGACCACAGCAATTGTGAGTTGGAAAGTACCTCAGAGGTCTTCAAGTTCAACCTCCCACATTTCACAGATGAAGAGACTGAGACCCAGGTCAGAGAAATATGGTTCAAGAGCACAAAGTCACTTACTGACAGAGATTAAGGTGTAGGTTTCCTGACTGCCAGACACATTATTATTTCCTGTAGTTTGAGATAAATTGAGTCCCCTCTTATAAGGTGCTATATGCGGCAGAGTGGTGCTTCACACCATGTATATACTGCCTTATCTGGGGAATTCATTGGTTTTAGGTCCGGGGCTTGAGTTGGCCTCAGAGTATACCTCATAGGTCAGGCTGCTGATCTGAAGGCTGGAGTGGATGTTGGGAGCCAGAGCCTGAAGACGTTCTCTGATGTCTGGAGAGGGCAGCTAGAACTATCCTTTCAAAGCACATATCAGATCTTGCCACTCCACCATAATTTTCCTGTAGCTTCCCATCTCACGCAAAACAGAATCTTAAATTCTAACCATGCATGCAAAGCCTGGAATACACTGGTTTCACTCACCTCTTTGATGTTGCCTTTTACTGCTTTCCCTCTCCTTGTTCTGCTTCAGACCTTACTGGCCACCATGCCAACCTTAGAACAGACCAGGTACATTTCACCCGCTGGGCCTTGATTTAACATTCCCTCTGCCGGGCCGCCGTCTCCCAGACATCCATATGGCTCTGCTTTCACTTCATTCAAGTCTCAGCTCAAACGTCATCTTGCTTCAGAGGCCTTCCATGCCCTCTGCTATACAGAAGACCACCTCTGTCCCTGCTATTCTCCTTTCCTCTCAGACTGCTTTATTGTTTTTCGTAGCACTGATCCTTAGCTGACATTTTGGTGGATACTAGTTTATTGCTTATTGTGTGTTTCCCCTCTAGTCAGCTCTACAAAATCAGATATTTTTGCCATTATATCTTCAGAGTCTAGAAAACTGCCATGTACACAGGAGGCTTGCTGGGTTTATATGAAATGAATGGAGTAAGAGATGCAGGTATTAAGGGTTAGAGGAGGCATCTGTAAGTTTAGCAGACTCTACTGAAGAATTCTGAGCTGAAATGTAAGCATCAAGATGAAAACTTAAAGGGAGACAGCAGGCATCCTCTTTCTTAATAAGTCCTTACGCACTCCCACAACACTTGCTTAAATATATGTGCTTATTTTATCTGCCTCCTCTCACTCTTTTACAAACTGTGTGAGAGCAAGAACTTTGTCTGGTTCTCTGCTATGTTCCTAGCACTAGACCAGTGCCTGGTATTTGGTTGGTGCTCAATAAATTGAATGAATCAATAAACAAAGTTTTATAAAGAGAAAGGGACAAGAAAAATAACAAGGACATAGAGTACCTAGTATAGGTCTTGAATATGAGCCAGACCCCCAAACAGGCAATTTACAACTTTGGCCCTGGTAAAACTAAAAAAATAACATTAATTTTCAGAAATTGAATTTATATAATTTTTTCTTTTCTTTCTTTCTTTTATTTTTTTGCTATCTGTGTACCCTGTTGCTATTAGTAGATCTTATTTGGATAATAATTCTCTAATATTCCCTCATCTATTCAACAAATATTATTGGAGGAACAACTGTGTGTTGAACACTGTGTTATAAGCTACAAATATAATAGTGAGGAAAAGAAACACAATCCTTGCTTTTATTTGACTCACAATCTTGTAGAGGGAAGAAATATTAAGCAAATAAGCACGTAAGTGATTTAATCTCATTGCTGATTGTGTAAACGTTCTTAAAAAAAAGACAAGATGCAACAGGAAAAATAAAATAGATTTATGTGAAACACATTCTGGCAAATACAGTCTAGAGCTGTCCCTCTCTCAACCATGAAACCATACCTGATGTATGTCCTGTGGTTCTAAGAGGTAGTTTTAGTACCGCTCACCTGAATGGGGTTCTTTACTGGAGCATCAGACTCCAATGAGCCACTGTAGAGGTCTGTTAATTTGATATGAGATATTTATCTGAAACCTATAAGTGCTATCTGAAACTGCACACTCTATATCAGCCAAAGCCCTCAACTTGGAAAAATAATAACCATAATTACAGCTGACGTTTCTCTATCCCACACTTAACGACAGGCAGTATTGTCAGCTTTTTACATATATCAACTCTTTTGTAGTTATAAAGTAGCTACTAATATTATCTTCATTTCTCAGGTAAGGGATCAGGCACTAAGAGATTAAGTGACTTGTTCAAGCTCATACGGCTATTTTGTGGCAGAACTGGGTCCATTCATAGTTCTCAGTTGTTCATCTTTTGCAGATTAATAACCCTGGTGGCTCTGGAAAATATAGGGAAAAGGCATAAGCTCCTTTTTGTATTCTCACATTCCAAACAAGTTGGCATTGCCCAGCAGGTACTACAGGTCTTTCCACTCTGTATTTAACACAAGGATGAAGGCTCTGGCTACAAATATTAGTTTTCTACCTGCCATTTCTAGATTTGACACTGAAATATAATTGTACTCTGAAATACAATTCTCTTCTCTCATTTTCCTATGTGAACTATTCCGAGAGCACCTGAGGCTAACACATTTCTCGCCCACTACACTGCCACTCTGAAGACACTCACTGACCCCATCAAGCTCTCAGAGGTCTGCAAGCAGAGAAAGTGGAAAGTGAAGCAATGTTTCTATCAGTGTGACAATTTTCAACGAGAAAGTTCTTCTTATATGTTATTTTTTTTTACCCAAAAGCCCATACTATTAGGACAGAGAAGAGCAATAGTATAGAAGGCAGTATATCTGGTAAGCTATAGCACTGACTAAAACCCTAGCGTGTGCGCGCATGTGCATACACACACACACACACACACACACACACACACACACACACACACACACACACCACTGTCTTATGGGAAACTTTGGATGTGTGTGTCTGTATGACTGGTCCTCAAATTGGGGTGATTTTCTCCTCAGGGAGACACTTGGCAGTGTCTAGGGACACTTTTGACTATTAGAACTTGAGAGTGACATAGGCATCTAGTGAGTAGAGGCCAGGAACACTGCAAGGTGTCTTACAAAGCACGCAAGTTTTTCTTCATACTCACGACAAAGAATTATCTGGTCCAAAATAATAATGATGAGGTTGAGAAACTCTGGTCTATAATAAAGTACTTATTTTCAGTGTTTGTAAAATGAAATCAAATGAAAGTTTATTTACTGAGCATTTTTCATGTGCAGAGTCCTGTGATAGTTCTTATAATAGGTCCTTCAACTAAAAGATCAAAAGGAGAGAAAAGATATAAAGCATGTGACAGACTTCTTGTTCTGGGATATAAAATAGATGTACTTTTCGCTATTCCTTTCTCTAAGTACAAGCGAAACCCCTCGACCTTATATATTAAATAAACATAAGATGACTTGAAGAGGAGAAGGCAGACTGGCTAGGGACCTTGAAGCCCAAGGAACAACATGATGGTGACTTTCCCAGAAATAGAAATGCCAATAGTCAAAGGGGGGAAAAAAAGAAAGAAAGAAAGTGAAAAAGAAAAGGCCCAGGAAAAGCCAAAGGAACAGGAAAGAAATAGGATAGCAAGACAGAAAACTTTTAGATAATAATCTTCTTTACTTCAGCCAAACACCACAGAAAAGACTCTAGCTTCATCCCACTCCATGCCAACAAAGACTGAGTGGGGAGCTTAGACCACCACTACCACCAGGCTGAAATGAGGTACCCCAACATCCTTTCAGTATGTTCTCAGAGAAGGCCATGTGAGGAGCTGAGACTCATCTCTGCAAGCTAGTTACAGAGCCCGCTATCTGCCAGAGTGTCAGTGGAGACCAGCTGAGGAGCCCGAACTCCCATCTCGCCCTGCGGTAATGAGGCATCTCTTCCCTCCTCAATGGAGTGTCTTCGAAGGGGGCTTAGTGGAGAGCCAGGACTCTCACCATTGCTCAGCAGTAACAAGGCCACTTCCACTGCAGTATCCATGGAGATCACGCAGGGAGCTAGAACTCACATTTCCTGTCCAGCGGTAACAAGGAACACCACTCCTCAGGTGTCAGCTGAGGTCAAGTGGGGAACCTGGACTTCTACCTACACTTGGTAGTAGTAACAAAATAGTGCCCCCCACTCCATGGAGAGTGGTAGAAGGAAAAGTCACATAAACAGGAGGTTTAAATACATCCTCTCTTCCATAAAATAGAAGAGGATGGAAAACTTCCTAATTCACTTTATGATAATATTAACGCTTATACTAAAACCAGAAGAAGACAATACAAACAAGGAAAAGATGTTTTTAAATGTTAGAAAATAGAATTCAATAAATATAGAGAATTATATACCTTAGACAAGGGGAATTTATTCCAGGGATCAAAACTTGATTTAATACAGTCACGCGTCACTTAAGGATAGAGATACAGTCTGAGAAATATATTGTTAGGCAATTGCATTGTTGTGCAAACTCGACTTCTTATTGCTCCTGTAGTACACTTACAGTGTGTGCTTATTCATGTACTTGAAGGCCCTGGGGTTCCGGCTGTGCCAGATCACAAAGGGTTTTAATTCATGGACTGAAACATTGCCCCAAGCAAGACTGTTATCCTGTCCTTAAAAGCCTTGAAACCTGACATTGACTCAGTCTCCTTTGGATGAAAGTCCTTTCAGACATCCATTTCCAGAATAAGGAGGTTTCATGCATATCAAATATATGCTGTGTCAAGTAATTTTCCTCCCGAATCAGATTATTTAGAGCTTCCAAAAATTCACATCAGCACTCATGGACTCATTACTTTCATATTATATAATGAATAATGACTCTTGAATCGTTTAAACCACCCAGCTAGCCCTAAATTCAGCATTGTAGTGGGTCTAGCCTTTTCTTTCAAAACTGCAAAAAACTCTTTGCTTTGGACCTGATCCCCATGGTGCTGAGAGGGATACATTGCTGGTCTTCAATCCAGGTCATCAGAAGTTTCTGCATGTCTGATGTATGCCCTTCTTGAATTTTTGTTAGTCTCACTGCCTTTAATAAAGATCCTTTAACAGTTTTTGCCACTTTGTTCTTGTTCTTCAAGATCATAGATATGATGAAATGATCATTTCTGACTGGTGAACAAAAACCATTACTGATTTTCCAACTTTGTAATTATTATAACTTTAAATTTTGTTTTCAGGTCAGTCACTCAATGTCTCTTACTGGCAATATCAGCAGTGGATTTTGTACATTGATGGGCCATGAGGAACAAAACAACATGAAATTAAGTCAAACGCAAGAGAAAATGATGCAATCAAGATGCCCAATAAACATGAGATGTCTGAGGCTATCACTAGCATAACACAGCACACCGTTTTACAGCAAACTCTTATGAGTATAAAGACTACAGTCTAAAATAATGATAAAAGGTATAGTATAGTAATTACATAAATCAGTATCATAGTCATTTATTATCATTATCAAAATTATGTACTGTACATAGTTGTATGTGCTATACTTTTATACAGCTGGCAGTGCAGTGGGTTTGTTTACATCAGTATCACCACAAACACATGAGTAATGAATGCATCGTCCTACAATGTTACCATGCCTACATCACTAGGTGATAAAAATTTTTCAGCTCCATTATAATCTTCTGGGATCACCATTACATATCTGGTACACCACTGACCAAAATGCTGTTATGCTGCACATGACTGTATTTGAAAATCAATCAGTATAAGCCACCATATTAACAGGCTAAAGAGACAAACCACAGAACCTTACCAATCAATGCAGGAAAAGGCATTTGACAAAACCCAACAGTCATTAATAATAAAAATAATAAACTTAAATAATATGAATAGAGAGGAACTTCTTCAACAAAGAGAATCTACAAAAATCTTGCAGCTAACATTAAGCTTAGTGATGAAATGTTTTTTTCGTAAAATCAGGAACATGGCAATAATACCTACTCTACTTTTATTCAACATAGTGCTGGAAGTTCTAGCCAGCTTGGTAAGACAATAAAATGAAATAAAAGGCATACAGATCTGAAAGGAAGAAATAAAACTGTATTTGTGGATGACATGATTATCTATGGAGAAAGTGCCGAAAACTCTACAAAAAATCCCCAAAATTATTAAGTGAATTCATCAAGGTCATAGAATATAAGATAAACATACAAAACTTAATTATATTTCTATATACTAGCAATAAACACATGGACATCAAAATTAAAAATACAATACTGTTTATAATTGCTCAAAAATGAAATAATTAGTCGTAAACCTAACAAACCATGTACAGGACTTCTATGATGAAAACTATACTGTGTTCATGGATTGGAATGCTCAGAAGAGTAAAGATATCAATTCTCCTCAAACTAAAACATAAGTTTAATGAAATTCCTATCAATATATCAACAAGATTTTTTTTTTGTGGATCTAGACAAAATTTTTCTAAAATTTATATGAAAACATAAATGAACTAGCGTCTGTAAAAAAAACTATTTTGTAAAAGAAGAATAAAGTGGGAGAAACCAATTTCAAGGCTTATTCTATTCGAGTTTATAGTTAGACTGTGTGATACTGGTGGAGGGATAGACACATTGATCACTGGAACAGAGTAAAGAATCCAGAAATTAACCCACCCAAATGTGCCCAAATTATTTTTGGACAAAGTGCAAATGCAACTAATTGGAGAAAGGATAGCCTTTTCAACAAATGGTGCCAGAGCAATTGGATATCCACAGAAATAAATGCATTTAAAAAAATAAAATAAAAAGAACCTCATCTGAACGTCACACTTTATACAAAAGTTAACTCAAAATGAATAACTGACATAAATATAAACCTATAAAAAAAGAAATAGGAGAAAATCTTTAAGATTTAGTGCTAGGCAAGGAATTTTTAGACTTGACACCAAAAGCATGAGCCATAAATAAAAAATTAATACATTGTACTTTATCAAAAATTTATAACTTTCAATGCATGCATTTGGAGAAAAATCTATACTTTAGAGACCAATGACAATAACTGAGAGTTATAACTGAAAGCCATATCTAATTATTCAATCTTACATTCTCAATATTTAACTAGTAGTATGCAAATAACTGTCGGTTGAATGAATATATAAATATGTGCAGAGTACTTTTTTAAAACTTAATCTGCTATATGTGATGTGATTCAATTCAGTGTTCATTGAACATCTACCTTTGGAAAACTCTGTGTTAGATCCTGAAGCACTGAATTTTAGAGAAGGAAATGGAGTGAGCAAATTTCAGGGTAAGGAAAAGCAAGCACAGGACTTGCCCTTTAGATAATAAACATCACCCTCTGGAAAATGAGCCAGAGCAAGTCCTCTAGAACCAAGCATTCTAAAACTTTGGCGTTTGGGGTGGGTAAGCTTACCTCTGTCATCTTCAACACCTTGGTTCTACGAACTAACTATAACCCTTTAAAACGGGACTGCACATGCTTGGCATGGTTGTAACTTCTATCCCCTAGTATGTTGGTGACAGATATCAGTAATGAATATCAGCACTGTGTAGATCTGTGCCTAGATGTGGCTTTGGAATCTATCTCAGTATAGTGCTCTAGGCAGCACTGCCAACAGATCAGTCAATTTTAGAGAAAAACCTATTGTAACCTCTGGGTTTAAAAGGTGACCTAGCATAAGAGACACGTGTGAGATGAATGTCTCACTGCCCTGCTTCTGTGGAGAGTGGCCTTTCAGGTTTCTGGAGTTTAATAGGAAGAGTAGGTATAAGGCTTCAAATGGGTCATCCTACTTCAGAGACTGGCTCTCAAACGGAGTATTTTTCCTAGTCCTCAATAGACACGTCACCACTCTCCCTACCTGCTGTCTCTGGCAGAGAGAAAGGGAGAGACAGGGACGAAGGGCTGCCATGGATTCCAGGTGTCCCTTAATGCAGTCCAATGTGGCCACCACAGGACCTCTCTGCTTGCCCGCAGATATCCTTTTGAGCGTTCAATTAAAAGGGACATTTGCTGACGTCCGTAGGTGGTGTGCATGGTGCTGGCAGTTTCAACATGTTGGCTTCCAGCATGGATGTTTATAAGATTTGGGAGATTTTTGTATGTGTGTGTGTTTAAATGCAAAAATTAATGTTTATAGGACCTGGGCTATTTTGTTTATTTAAAGCCTCTGAAATAACAGGGCTACTTTCTTTAACAACCTAGATAATATTTTGCAAAAGTTTTCCTGCAATAGCCACAGGTGTTTTAGCATTAAAATCTGAGGTTCAGAACCAGAAACAAAAAATAACCTTCACAAATCTCCCAGTAAAAAGTTTGTGAAGTGACACTGAGGAGAGGAATTCATTTGTTTACTCTCTGTATTATATTCAGAGAAATCTTCGGAGTAAGGGAAGACTAAATCTGAATCCTGGATTTCAGTTTCCTCACCCATAAAATAAGGCTAATGATGCCTACTTAGGGGATTGTTGAAACAATGAAGGTAATTTGGAATTTCCTTTATAACTTCAGAGTGGGGTAAGTCCTTTTTAATAAATACTCGAAATCCAAGGATCATAAAAGAAAATTTGATACATTCAAATACATTTAAAAAATAAGCAAATAGAATCTTGAAAAGAAAAACTAGAAATGGTATCTTTGTATTAATTCACAAAGAGCTCATTTCTTTAATATATAAAGAGCTCCTAGAAATTGAGAAGAAAATGGCCAAGAGGTTTATGAATAGACAGCTTACAGAAAAAAATACAAATAGCCCTTAAACATATGAAAAGAGGCTCAATTTCACTCAGCACAAGGGACAAAATCAAGTGAAATTACACTGAAACAACATTTCTCACCTATCAGATTGGCAAATACCCAAAAGTTTAACAACACACTCTGTTGGCAAGATGGTAGAGAAATGGGCACTCTCATACATTGCTAGTGGGAGTGCAAAATGGTACAACCCCTGCAGAGGACAATTTGGCAATCACTATCAAAATTTCAAATGCATTTACCCTTTGACCCTGTAATTCCTCTTTTGGGAATTTATCCTACAGATACACCTCATAGATATAAAGCAATGAATATATAGTAATGTGTAGATTAATTAATAGCAAAATATAAGAAACAATTCAATGGTCTATCAACAGGAAACTGATGAAATAAACTATGGTGCGTGCAGACTGTGGAATATTATGCAGCTATAAAACAAAGAGTAAGGGTGACCTCTTTCACTGATATAGAAAGATCTCTTGCACTTCTTTGTGGGGGGAAAAAAAAAAGCCAGGAGCAGATACTGCATATAATAGGCTACCTTTTGTATAAGAAAGATAAGGAGTTGAGAGAGAAAATATATTTGTTTTAATTTTTGAAATGAAATATATATACTCTCCAAAAGAAATTAGTAGAAATAGAGTCCTTATGGGACACGGAGCTAGAAATAAAATAGAAACAGTGGCAGGAGCCATACTTTTTGACATTTTTAAATAATATTTTGACACTTAACCATGTGAATTTGTTATCTTTTAAAAAATAAACATTTAGGAAAAAAAATTAAATCCAATAAATGAACATAGCATATTTAGCCAGTATTCCAGATTCATCTAGGTATAAATGTTAATGGTTGATATAATTATAAAAATTACTCTCATAATTTTTGAATTGGGCTGTGCAGAGTTCTTGGGCTGTTTCAGAACACTAATGTCAGAATTTTCTGTGATATGTATTAAAAATGAAAATTGCTGGGCCTAACCCTATACTTACACACATAATCAAATCTCTGGGGATGAGGCCCAGGAATAGAGATTTTTCTAAGCTCTCCAGGTGATTCTTATGAATCTCAAAGTTTGAGTACCCACCTACAATCTATCTCTGGTACAAATGGTGGTAGAAGAAGCAAGCATGTAGGAGACCATTCTGGCCATGACTTCAATATCATAACTAGGCTGCCAAGTTCAAAATATCTATCTCTAGCCTTGAGCTCCCAATTTGGATATCCAACTGCCTATCGGCATTGTCACTTGACTGTGTAACAGGAATCTCGAATATAACACAACAAAAACTGAACTTAGGTTGCATTAGACATGGTCTCCTGCAGTCATCTCTTCTCTTACATGTTCTTCCTGTAGTTGTTCCTGTCTCACTAAACAACATCATAACCCAACCTGTTGCTCAAGCTCAACATTTAGACATCTTTTACTCTTACCTTTGTGCTCTTCCTATATCTAATCCAGCAGCAAGTCTCATTCTCAGTAGGGACTCTACCATTTTGCACTCCCACCAGCATTGTACGAGAGTGCCTTTTTCTCTACTGCTTTGCCAAGAGAAACTGCAGTTGGGCATCTTTTCATATTTATAAGAGCTGTTTGTATTCTCCCTCCCCCACTGTGTTTCCCCTATAAACAGTCTACTCATGAACTTTGGTTTTTTTCAATGAAAAAACCTTGTTGGTTTTTTCAACTCACTATCTGGGTGCTCTTTATATGTTTTCAATGGCTTCCCATTGTACTCAGGTTAAAACCCCGTTTTCCTTACTATAACCCCCCAAGGCCTAGATGACCTGCTCTTTCCCACCTTTCTTATTTCATCCTGTGCAGCTCTAGCTTACTCTCTGTGTCCTAGCTACACAGCCCTTCTTTCTTTCTTTGAACGTGCCACACTCACCCCTGCCTCAGGGCCTTTGTGTTTGCTAGGTCTTCTGCCTAGAATGTTCTTTTTGAGTCTCCCAAGCTTATCCCTTTGTGTCACTAGGACTCAAATCTCACCTCCTTAGGGAGAGCTTCTCTGATCACACCAATCCAAAGTAGCCCCCTAGCCCACCCCACCCCTCAAAAATTACTCTATCATCTCTCCCATTTTGTTTTCTTTATAGCACTCATCATTATCTAATATCTTTTGTATCTCTGTAACTCTTTGTTGCCTGAATGTCTCCCCTAGACATAAGCTCCATGAAGCTGGGGCTCTGCCCACTTTGTTCACTCCATGTTCCCAGGACCTAGAACTGTGGGTGGCATACAGAAAGTACTCAATAAATGCCAAAGGAATCAATGACCTTCTGCTTTCCATGACTCTTCACAGCACCTCTTCCACTCTCTATTTCAGTCCTACTCAGTTTCACAGTCTTGCATTAAACTACTAGTGTTAATGTCTGTTTCTTTTCACCGGTTTTTGATGTAATTCCTAAGGTAACATCTGATAGATCCAGCTCATCTTTTCTCTCTGGCCATAGTTGGCTGTCTTGATCTAAATCACATGTGATTGTGGATGGGTGGTAGTAGAACCAGAGTTTGTGGTTTGCACTGAAGTCTATGAAGAAGACTACTGCTTCACCTAAAGTGATATATCTATAAAAGCTAGAATATCGAGGACCTATAACAAGTATGAAAGGAGAGGGTCCTAGCAAGATAGAAGGGGACAGAAAGGGGAAACTGGAACAAACTTTACCAAATTCACAATCTTCAATGTATTGAGGCTTCTTCTGAAGCTCTGTCTCTACTCTGTCCTACTGGGGTCCAGGTCATTATCAAGAAAATCAGATCAGGAACAAATAGGACTGGGACTGAAGTGGAATTCACATCTTTTGTTGGCATGAACACAGACGTCAGTGGGCCAGACTTAGTGAACATGATGTGATTATGATCTGTTGCTCAGTGCTATCCACAACAACTCTTTATCATAATTAGCAAAGGAATCTGGAGTTTAACAGAAGAAGCAATTCCCACTTTAGTGGGTCATGGAAAGAATCTAAACTCTGCTTTATCTTGGCCTCTTGGACTTTGGAGCAGAGGGGCATTGCAGTCCATTTAAAATCAGATCAGCATCTCCTTTCTCCTTTGTAAAACTCATCCTTCTGCAAACTCCTATAAAATAAAACCATCAGATTCCCAGAAGATAAAAAAATCCATTCTCTCTCTCTCTCCCGTACATATAAGTGCACCCTCACGTACTCACAGGCTTCTACAGATTTTAATAAGGTCCCTCGTGTGGGTCTCTTCGAATACAGGCAAAATACTCATAGTGAGAAAATGTCACATCTAATCAAGGGTGCTATAAAGGCAGCACTGTGGCAGGCAGGCGGCTCACAAGTGGCTTGAACCGAATCACAACCTTTGCCTGTTGGTAACCAAAATGGAAGAATCTCATTTTGGGTCTTCATATTGGCAACTTTAACTAAGTATTTAGGATTTAAAACAAACAAACAAACAAACCCTATATTTGTATTGGGCAAACAGCATAGTCAGCTAATGAGAGACACTCAGAACTTTTATTTCTTGGGAGAAAAGTGCTTTAGAAACCAATGTTTGTTTTAAATATAAACACCTAAATACACAGACACAACCACCCCTCACTCCCATAGCATCTCAAATCTTTTTTGACCCTACGTTTCTGCTTACATTTCTATAAACTAGATCTTCAGCTTGGATTTCTTTAGTCCTGTGACTTAAGGCAACATCTCATGCTTTGAAGGTATCTAAGCTCTTCCTGGTGTCTCTGGAGGGTTTGGTGTAGGACAGTAGTTCTTACCCAGGGAGATTTTGCCCAGAGAGGATATTTGGAAATGTCTAGAGACATTTTTGGTGTTACAACTGGGGAGAGCAGGGTGCTACTGGCATTTAGTGAGTAGAGGCTATGAATGCTGCTACACATCCTACAATGTGCAGCCCCCTACAACCAAGAATGATCAGGCCTCAGGTTTCAATTGCACCCAGGCTAATAAATCCTGTGGTAGGGACTCAGGTTTCTGCTGAGGCACTCCACACTGCAGCTTGCTGCTCAGTCATCACAGGGTCCAATCTGCAGTCCTTGGAGCTACATGAGGCTTGGACCTGCACCTCTGCTGGTTTCACTGTCTGCAGCTCTGGGATTTTGTCCTTTCTCTGTGTGATGATGAGCAATGAGAGGAAAACATTACACTCCTCTTTATTGGACTGTCTCTTCATTCCATTCTCACACAAGCTGTTATCATCTGGATGCTCTGAGGAAGAATTCATGTGCAAGATCACTCAGGTTGTTGGTAGAGTTAATTCCTTATAGCTGTAAGACTGTGGTCCTGTTATCTTGCCAGCTGTCAATGGAGGACTGCTCTTGGCTCCTACAGGTCATTCTTGAGCCCTTACCATGGGACTCCTTTATCTCAACAACAGAGAACCTCTCTTGCATCAAATTTCTTTCAAATAAAATCTCTTTGATTTTTCCTTCTGCTACCAGTCAGAGGGAAAAAAATAAATAAAAAAACTCTCTGCTTTTAGAGGGCTCATATGATCAAGTTAGGATAATCTCACTATCTGAAAGTCAAATCTGCCATATAACATATCCTAATCACAGAAGTAAAATACATCATTTTCGTAGTTCTGAGGCATGTGCACTGGAATGAGGGAGATCTAGGGGACCTCTTAGAATCCTGACTACCATACCAGGTGTTATGGACCATACATGTCCACCCAAATTCATATGTTGAAACCCAATCTCCCAATTTGACTATATTTGGAGATGGAGCCTTCGAGGAGGTAATTAAAGTAAAATGAGGTTATAATGACTGGGCCCCAATACAACTGGACTGGTGTCCTTATAAGAAGAGGAAGAGATACCAGGAGTTTTCATTCAAAGAGGAAAGGCGATGTAAAGACATAGAGAGAATGTGGCCATTTGTAAGCCAAGGAGAGTGGTCTCTGGATAAACCAGACGTGCTGACACCTTGGTCTTGGATTTCTAGTGTCCAGAACTATGAGAAATAAATTTCTCCTGTTTAAGCCACCCAGCTGGTGGTATTTTGGCAGCCCTAGCAAACTAAAGCACCAGACAGTAATACCAATGAGAACCTAATTTTAAAAAATTTGAAATTGAGATGACAAGACCGTTTGATAAAATTTGATAAAGTTTGAAATGCACTCATATACAAACCAATAGAAACACTCATGTGCCAGCCAAGGGGGACCAGAACATGAGATAACATGATATAACAATCTATATAGAAAGTCCTATTCACTAGAAAATCACATATAAATACAACTTAGTATAAACTATTGGTTTAAGACATATACAAAGTAGAATAGGACAAAAAAAAGTTACCTGCTATGGTACTTAGATGCCTTCACAGATGAATCACATCTCATTTAGCAGGTTAGGAAGATCTAATATGATTTAGAAGAATAAGCTATACTTTGTATAGATACGGTTCTTGGTAAATATTTGTGATTGCCTTTATATTGACTGAAAAACACTGGTTCAAAAGGAATCATTTTTATTAAAAAAAAAAAAAGGATCTGAGGGATACTACTAAGAGGCAGAGAGAAAAAAACAATATTTTTTTTCCATTTTACATTTCTGTCCAATTTGAATTTTTACAATGATTATGAATGGTTCAATAATATAGTTCTACAAAAGACAGCAAATGAGTATTTTAAAAGACACATATTGATGGGTTAGTTCTATTTCTGCTCTTCTCATACTGAACTAGGGATATCTGGATTGTGATGATGACATCCCGCAGACATAGCTAACAACTGTCAGACAGACTTCATGTGAGTACAGTTAGACATATAGTCTAATAGATAGACTGGTTTTTATATTTGTTGTTTTTTATCTAGTTGGACTCCATGGAATTTGCTCACACATTTTAGAAAATAGGGTTGAGTTTTTTAGGCTTATTATTTCTCCAATTTAAACATTAACACCTTTAGAGGAGAAATGCAAATCCATGATCTTTTTATTTTTGGAAGCTAAAATATAATCAGTTAAAAACTGAAGGTCCCAAGATTTCTTCCTTGCCTTTAGAAATATAATCAGGAATAAGCAAGGATCACAAGGTACACCAGCAGATCACTTCACAGAATAAATTTCCAGCTATGAGCCTGAGACACAGTTCAGAACTCTGAGAAGTCTGATATAATCACATATGTAAAGTGGCCAGAGTTTTTTTTTCTTCAAAATGACTTTAAAAAAGTGCTTTATTTTGAAATTAGCTATAAGAAAGGTGGGTGGAGAATGGCAAAGGTTATCCTGCATAAGGTGTACTAATCTTCAAACTAACGTCTCTCACAAGGTAATGATCTTACCCTGGGCCATGGGGGTTGCCACTTCTTTTATGTGTCTTTGAGTCACATGTTGTGGGTGAACCCATACTTCAAAGACAAAGATCAACTAGAGAGCATGTTTCTGGGTGTAAGATTTCCCACAAATGGGACTTACATAATTTCATAGCATAGGGCTCATAAGAGAAAGGCTGTCTCTGCAGGGAGATCTTGGAGTAGGCCCCTTGAAAGAGACAGTTGAATATTCCGGCTGATTTAAAAGAAATAAGCAGTTGATTTCCTAGATAGCTTCTAGAGTCTCATTGCCTTTTCTCTTTCTCAGTGGCAGCCAAAGTCCTGGCCAGCCTCCATGGCTTGTAGAAATTCATGTCTCATAAACAAAGCTTCATGTCTATAAATTGATGACCTTGAAACAGTAGCTTTTCCCTAAATTCTATTTTTCCCAGAGGACAGGATTTAGATATTGCTAGATGTCTAGATCTCTGACTTTCTTCTTCCAGAGGGAGTTACAGTTGATCTCTTAGCCATTATCACAGCTCCCCCGCCCATTTCTAGCCAACAGCTACAGCTGTAAATTTAAACTGATACTATTAGCTAGAAGTATGAATGGATGAGTGAATGAATGAATGAATATTGACTGGCAGAAGCCCATGACAAAACACGAAACATCATTGTCATACCTCCATTCAATAGCTTTAAGAGTGAGTTTATTGCCACCATTTTTGTCCACTTCCCAGCATCGGGCCTCACAAAAATGAAAAAGAGCTTCTATTCATGAAAGATTGGGATTAACTACCTTAAACTGTGTAGAGAACACTGATAAATGCATAATAGCTTTCAACTGCCAGGTTTTAATACTTTCTTTGCCATTTACACATAGCTTTGTATTCTATGTGTGATAGGGTATTTTTTCTATTTTGTTCTTTTGAACTCTTATTAAATATGTTCATTTTAGGGATCTGTATGTTTATACTACAGTAAGTTTGCATGATAAGTTCTATACATGTTAGCTAGAACCATTTATTACATTCAATAAAAAGGGAGGAAAGATAGTTTTGTTCCTACTATTTCTTAAACTGTACAAGACACATGGGTCTTCTACATGACAATTTCTCTCCCCTTCGCAGCAACATATAAAATTTGTGACATACCACCCACAAAAGCAAGATGGCAGCTAAGTTTCTCTCATTTGCTGTCCTTGTGGACCATTTTTAAACTAGAAGAAGGAGTTTAAAGGAGTAGGATTTAGTTTCCCCTGCTCGAAGACAAGTTTGGGAAATGGAGGGTAGATCCTCCCCAGCTGGACTGGTGTACTTCTCAGCCCTGTGCATGTGACCACAGCTCCTGCAAAAGGCAATCATGTAGCCCTTGCAACCAGCGTTTACTTAAGGTTGAAACTCGAAACTAAAGTTAAATGAAACCAGAGCCCATCACAACTGAGAAAAAAAGAATAAAGGAAACAAAGGAGTTCATGTGGACAGAAACTGTCAACTTTCCTATTGCTTATATATGTCAGCATCACATCAGAAGTCCCCACCCACCTACCCTTCCTCCCTCCTTCCAAAAGTGATGCTGAGGGAAACGCGTGCAAAAGTAATAGGAACACATACATGAGAGAGAGCACTGTAGGGCTTTGCTAGAATGATTGTGACCACAGCAGATCATTTATTCAGTATTGCTAATACAACTAGTACCTTTAACTTACTCTCCTTAGAGTTAAGTTTCAGCACCTGGCAAGTGACATTTAACTGTGCCTTCTTTGAAAGAGCACCAAGAGGCCATTACCACCTAGTCCCCAAGCTGCTTTCAAGACTTGAACTTATGTGAGAACAAAGGGTAAGCCACATAGTACTTTACCTACCCTACTTTCCCACACATGGGAACCTTGCTCAAGCTGGGCTAGTCTTTTGAGAGCACCTTATTTGTTTCACTGCCAAGGGTATCCATTCCCCAGGACTTACAGCGTGTCAGGCCCTGTGCTAAATACTGGATAAAGATAAGGTCATTTAATCCTTATAACAACTGTGTGATATAGAGAAAACTGAGGCACAGAGAGGTTAAGTGAGTTGCCCAAAGTTACTCAGCTGCTATATGGAAGAATCAAACATTCTCACTCTAGAGCTTATGCCCTAAGTATATTCCATAGGCTCCATATGAATATTTGTGCAAGTGTGTGTATGTGTTTGTGAGTGTGTCCGTCCAACGTATATACAAATGGGTTTTGGAGCGGAGGTGCAAAAGTGACTCAAAAGCAAAAAGTAGAAAGATGAGAGACATCTTTAGAGTCTTGAAACAACTCTTAATGGGCACCCCTTCCATGTATACTCTAAAGGGGTGCTTTTAAAACACATCAACTGCAGGATGCTGGCAGAATATGTAACAATTTCTCACTCTGTCCCAGTGACAATTTGAGAAGGCCAATTAATAAATATCATTCATCAATTACCGGGGTTTCTAAAGAATATACTTGGGAAAGATGTGAATTGCAGTAAAACATAAGTCCAAGTCTTTTCAGATCCAAAAGCTTGTCTTCCCCAGCTTTGTTCTAAGAGGGAGTAGGAGTGGCAGAAAGTGTTGAGAAAGAGTGGAAAAAACAAGAGTGAAAAAAATCCAAAATCCAGAAAGAATTCTTCATCTCACTCTATCTTATAAAGAAAACCTTAACCATCCTGCTTTGATGTTTCTCCCCACAGTGATTTCTATCGTCATTGAGACTTTATAGACAACAAATCTATCTCCTTATTAAAACATGAGCCCTTTTCCAGAAAGTAGCTCATTTTGACACATTATTAGGGAAAGTAAGATATCCCACCCAATAGCAATCTTGTGCATTTGCAAGATTAGTACTCTGAAGGTCCATTTGCCATCTCTCTCCTTTGTTCTTCCTCCATAGAACTTCCCCTAACCTCAGAGAAAGTCCTGTGTGGGTGGAAATAAAAAAAATGAGAACAGAATCCATTTTATTATATTTTTATTAACTTAGGACCAGTAAAACCACTGCTAGATGAACTTAGACATCATTTAGTGCCATCTTTTTTTATTTTTTGAACAAAGAGAATAAGACCCAGATATGAGCTCTGAATATCCCCAAAGACACATGTTCTATCGAACTCTGAATCTCACTTCATTCTCACTTTTATTGCAAATTTTACATGCCCCCATTTGATTAAGATGGCAATACACCAGTCAACACAAGACATGTGGTTCAAAAGCCTTCACTGAATCAGCATACTAATTTTAGAGTAGCATTCTTCATTCCAGTGTCTTTCTAAAGAGATCTAAAACAATAATCATTTTAAAAATGTGTGACCCTCTTGGCCAAACTTAGCTCTCAGCAAAATCCTACTTTGCTTTCATAATACAGTACTAGAGATAGTTTCAATGTTCTAGTAAAACAGTTGCTTAACTGCATTGATTAGTGTGTTTCTTTACTGAGAAGAACTGAGATAAAAAAAGCAAAAGTAGAAGTCAGGTCCTGGTTGCCAGCATGAAGCCACAGTGACTATAGGCCCTATGAGGGCAGAAAGCTTGCCCATTTTATGTACCACAGTGAACCTAGTATTAATAGAGTATATGGTGACTGATAGGCACTCAATACATTTTGCTTAAATAAATTAACAGAAGGGTAATGAAAGGAGGGGTTCCTTATACATTTCTATATGCTCCAGCTACCATGTTTCCCCAGTTGCCCAGAGACAAAGTATTTTTGACAGCTTATGGCACATCTCATACAGCTGGATCAGATCAGGTAGACAGCATCTTTTAAAAGAATGGGACTGAGAAGAAAGTACCATTCGGTACTTATACAGTGTGAAGATACTCACATGTACAGTGATGGGAGAAGTACAGCTGGCTCCCAAGAATGGTCTTCCCCTTTCCTACTTTATCAATTCTGTAAACTAAATGTTATGCTTGAATTGACATGTTATCTCAAGATTGCCTTCTCTAAACCTCAGATTTCTTGTCTGTGAATTGTCAGTAATTCAGGTTAAAGATGGTAAATTTTTAAAAAGGTGCCACTTCTGGGTCAGAAATTTTGGAGATATTTGGAAGAGAGAAGAAATAATTTATTGATAGAAAAAAAACAATGCATGGACTGGCAATTCCAAATTGTGCAGGATACTTATCCCACAGGTAAGGGATACTATCTAAGGCAGTAGAACCCTTCTCAATAAAAACTTAGCAAGGGCTGAGTCAAGTGATGATCTCTGAGGTATCTAATTAAAGGTCAGCTGAATAGCCATGCCAGTGGATCTTCACCCCCGTTCATCTCCACATATCTTCAGATTCAGCAGTTGGCTATGGTTCTGTGCCTAGGTTAAAACTCTAAATAAATTGGGGGCTTTGTTTTGAGGTTAAAAAAAAAAAAGAGCATTGGAACAGGAGAGAAAAGTGGACTACAACTCTGAATTTGGATATAAAACAGAAAATGCAGCTCCTTCTTGAAGTGCAAAGCATTAAAGCGAATTGCCTCCTATATTTGGCAGCCAGAAATGGAGATACCATAATCTTGGCCTACATTTTTGAGAAACTTAAATTCTGTCATTCTCTGTCTTCTGAAGAGAACATTCCCAGTGAGAACAGAGCCCCACTGCAGATGTAATGCTTCATATATGCTGAGAAAAGCCCACATTAGCTGCCTATATTAATTACCTCAGCCTTCAGTTTATATAATGAAAAGGACAAATGAGAATCACTAAACATTTGAGTGACATAAATAGTGAATAAAAAATCAAAATCTGGAACTAAAATAATTCTAGGGAGAAAGGAAGAACTGAAAGTATGTCAAACACACCTATTTGAAAGGTGTGGGTTTTATAAATATTGATTTATTCTGAATAAGAGGAAAATATAAATAAACAACGTTAAAATATATGGCTAAACAAGACATAATTAGAAATAAGGTGTAGAGCTTCCAAAATACTGGTGTAAGACACAGCAAAACACAAAACCAGAAAAGAAACAAAACAAAAATTCAGTGAATCCAGCGAGAGGAATGAGAAGACATAGCAAACAACAACAAAAAAATAGATCGAGTATGCATATAATCACAATAAAAGCAAATGGCTTGAACTTACCCATCAAAAAACAAAAATTGCGCCTATGTAGTTTATGAGGAAAATAGTTTAGTACCGGTTTGAAAAGATTGAAAATATGGAGATTTATAAACATATCAAGCAAAGGACAAAGAGGCAATTTATAAGGAAGGAATGTAAATGGTCTATAAATTTATGAGAAAATACTAAACCTCTAATTAGAACTGAATCTAATAATGAATTGAAAGAACCATGAGATACTATTTTCACCTGTCATAGGCAAAATTTTTAACAATTGATATAGCTAGGGTTGGTGAGAATGTGGGAAAACAGGCTGCAGGTACTACAAATTGTTTATGGTGGGATACTGGGAAAGTAAAATGGGATGGCCTCACTGAGTCATCTCCAGGATGAAGACTGGGGGCCGGATCATAGGTACTTAGGTATCAAGTTGTGTCAACAAGTCATGTGATCAAAAAGAGTAGAGATCTCAACCCAGATTTGATCCCTATTTTGTTCTCTAGTAAAAGTTCCACACAAGAGTGTGCTCAATTTCTCCATCTGCCTTACTGCTCTCATAAGATGAAATAAAGTAGTATATATAAAATGCTTTTCAGAATATAAAAAGCTACACAATGTTTGATATTATCATTTTTAAAATAAGAATAAAATATATTGACATGAGCGCACGAGAAGCACAGGAAAAATGAAATGTGTATAAGAGTGAACAAAATCTGACTGCCACAACCTGAATATTTTTATTCTGCCTCAAAATTTAAAAAAAAAAAAAAAAAAAGAACCACCAAACAACAACAACAACAAAAACTAAAAGTATATTCAGCATCCTTGGAAAGATCCAAATAAACAATCAGCTTGTTTTCTTTATAGAAACGCAACAAGATGTTCCCCTGCTCCCCCACAGCTGTGCCTGTCTAAAACATTCACCATCACTGGGCTTCTTAGGGAGCCCACTTAGGGGAAACCAAAGAAAGTGCTTTTAGCAGCTGGGTCTCAGACTCAGGCCACAGGTCTCAGTGTAGCTTGTCAACCCTGAAGTGGGAGGCAGGGACTCAGGACATTGGTTATACCTTCCATTGTCTGCCTTTTACTGTCACAGCTACTACTGTTGTTAAGGATGACATCTGAATAGACTTTTGACACTGAGGAGAGAGAGAAGACTTCCATAATCCAGGAATGACAGGGTTTCTCAAAGGGAATGAAATTTTCTCTAAGATCTTTGGTATAATCTTCAAAAGTCAGCTGTTCCACAGAAAATTTCCCTTAATCCAAGACATTCTATTTGAGAGTCACCCCTCTATAAATCAAACCATTAAAAAAAAAAATCCGGTATCAGACAAATATCAATATATTTCAGGAGTAGTTAAGATACTAAGTTGGAACTCTGGATCTATCTCTTATTAGATCTGCAACATTATATGTATAAGTTATTTCAATTCTTTGTGCCTCAGATTCTTTTTTGACCCTCTTAGCAACTTTCAAATATGCAATACAGTTTAATTATCTACAGTCACCAAACTGTACATTACATACCTATGACATTTTATAACTGGAAGTTTGTACCTTCTGACCCCCTTAACTCATTTCTCCCACCCCCTACTTCCCATCCCTGGGAACAACCAATCTGTTCTCCACATCTATGAGCTTGGTAGGGTTTATTGGGGGGGGGGGAAGGGGGATTAGATTCCACATATTAATGAGATCATATGGTATTTGTCTTTCTCTGACTTATTTCACTTAGCATAATGCCCTCAAGTTCCATTCATGTTGTAGCAAATGGCAGAATTTCATTCTTTTCTATGACTGAATAGTATTTCATAATAGATAGATGATAGATGGATGATAGATAGATAGATAGATAGATAGATAGATAGATAGATAGATAGAGATGGATATAAGATGTGTA
>NW_011888782.1:13231272-13240260 GCF_000151845.1 Pteropus vampyrus
GATTTGCAAATATTTTCTCTCATTCAGTAAGGTGCCATTTTATTTTGTTGATGATTTCCTTTGCTGTGCAGAAGCTTTTTAGTCTGATGTAGTCTAACCTGCTTACTTTTGCTTTTGTTGCCTTTGCTTTCAAATCACATACAAAAAAACCCAGACTGATGTCAAGGAACTTACTACCTATGTTTTCTTCTAGAATTTTAATGGTTTCAGGTCTTACATTCAAGTCTAATCCATTTTGAGTTAATTTTTGTGTACAGTGTAAGATAGTAGTATTACTATCTTTGCATGTGGCTGTTCAGTTTTCCCAACACCATTTATTTTTTATTTTTATAATGAGATAATAAGAGTACCTACCCATAGGCTTATTATGAGAATCAAACGAGATAATACAATATAGCACTTGCCACATACATGGTTCTGGTATGTGGCAAGTGCTTGATAAACAGTACCGCTGTTTTTTGTTATTATTTCATTCATACTCTATTATTCTTTTACTTCCATTCAAGCAGAGTTACCAGTTCATGAGCACACAATGTTAGCAGAAGAAGGCAGTAGGCAAGGTAATATTTGGTCACCCAGGAGGAAAAGACCATATGGCCTAGGTTATATTTACAGACACACAGCCAGAAAAAAAGCGGGGCTGCTGTGAATAAGATAGTTTGAAAATGTGCTATAGTAATCAGGAATGAGAGAACAGGTTTAGTATCAAGCACCAGTTGTTGAGTCAGCTGAGGGACATAGCTAGGAATCAGATCCAAACTAGCTAGATTCAGTCTAACTTCCTAAGGCTTCTTTAAACTAATCTAGAAGAAAACAACACCTCCTTTTCTGACAGGCCAAGTTCAGATCCACAGCCCAAAATTGCATGATCTGAAAATTCTGCTAGACTCTAAATGGAGTCTTCTCATTCTCCTCCTGACCCATTCCCTAACCTCCCACACTTTTTAATGGTTCAGAGTTCTACTGTGGCTTAGGATGTAAAAAACTAGAGAGAATATCCCTCCTAACCTAACAATGAAAAGCTGAACAAATTACAAAATCATAACTTTTTTTGAACTCTTCAGATCGCTGAGGTTGCAGGACAAACATGTAGCCTGAAATCTAAGGAAAGAGAAGCTAACTCCAAGGAAAGATGGAATAAAAGCTTTGGCTTTTAACCTAGACTCTGATCTAGACTCTGATCTATTCTAGGTTGACTCGACCCACACATTAATGGCTTACCACCAAAAAAAAAAAAAAAAAAAAAAAAAGGTCTTGAAGAAACAGTTGGACAAAACCAACTGCATCAAAATATTGCCTGCACTGGCCCTTCTGAGCATACTTTAGAGAATCGTAAAATGGTGATTAAAGGAAATGGCTGATTTCATAGGGTATCCCCCAGCAACTTATGTTGATGGAACATTTTTCTCATAGTTGGCTTCTTTATACCAATCTAGGCAGGAAATCCCTTGTGGCAAGCGTTCTAAGTTCATATTAGGTCAGAAAGTTTGGTGATATATTCTCTGAAGAATTTCAGAATTGACCCTTCCTTATTATGTAATAAATAGTAGCCTCTTGGATTTCTATAGTAAATTTCTTTCAAAGTTCTAAGTATCTTATATTTACTTTTCTTATTAGTCTCCAAAATGTTTGCTTCAAATAAGGAAAACAATGAATGTATCACCATTTACCACATGTAAAAGGTAGACCAGTGATAGGGCTGGGTTATTAATTGTTTTTCAAACTCAGTTAAAGAAAATTTCCGCATTTAGAAGAAAAGATGATGGAGACTTGAATTTTGTTGAAAATCCCCTAGGCGAGGGTCAGCATCGTGTATGTGGTGGGAGTCAATGGAATATGACCCTTTATTTACCAGAAGCAATTTGTTTTTAACAGCCTCATTAATTTTATCTTCTGAAAAGAACTTGGCCGTCAGATTTATATCAAAAACCAGAAGACTGTCTTTTGTTTTTGAAAGGTGTCTGAGTCACTTAAGAGTCACAGAGTTCTGTGCTTGGGGAAGACCTTCTTTGGTGTTGAAAGATGTCTGAGTCACTTAGGATATGTAGAGGGATGGCTCCCTGCCAGCTCGTGGGTTATCTAACATCTGAGCAGCCCAAAGTTCATGTTGGCTGTTTGCATTAATCACCGTAATTTGACTAACAAGCCCGAAGTGACGGCTTAGCATCAGCCTGGCACTAGGGCCACTAACTGAACAAAGACAAAGAAAAAGAAAAAGGGAGAGTTGGGAGGCAGAAATCCCCTATTTCTCTCCATGGTGGTTGAGAGTTTCCAAAGTGTCAGTAAAGACATCAACAATTCGAACTCAAAGAGATGGCGAAGGGAAGCTCAGGTGAGAAGAAAACAGTTTTAACTTCTTGCTCTCCTAGCTATGTTTTTACTTTTTTCTACAAATCTTAGCCAGTGTCCCTCTGACTTTTGGCTGTGGCTCTATGTATGGTACAACTGTGCTGGACTCCAGGGTTCCTCGGCTTCCTTTGCCATGTTGATCAAGATTTCAAGCTAGGCACCTTTGATTTAAAAAAGTCAGATATTGTTATTTTCTGTTAAAGAAAAAAAATAAGTAATCTACCTATCTCCAAGACCTAGGTAAGAATAGGTTTTTGTTTGTTTGTTTTTTAAGAATTTTGGCAAAATAGAAATGAATACTTTATTTACAGGGAAACTGATGGCAGAGCTGCACCCCTCACCATCACCACCACCACCGCCAAATTACCTATTTCTTAAATATCTAAGTCAAGCAATTGATTGCCTTGCTTTCAGGGCAGGACTCTTTTCCATAATTTTTCAACTCAATATTGTCTCTTCCAGTTTGCTTTAAGTACTTATCTGGCCAAGTATTATTGCTGTACTATTAATGAAGCACACACCTTTGATTCTTTTCAGTGGAAACTCAACCTACTGGTCACCACTACTGGACCATACTCTTCTTTTCCAAAAATTCTCTTCCATTTCTTGAACTGAGTTCACTAGTTTATGAGAATACTTTTTGGCAAACTTTAACAAGAAACAGGGCTCCTCAGAACCTCTTGAATGTTTGTGTGCTTTGTGAATCTCCACAAGCAGATATGGCATGCATAGTTTCCCAAACTTATTTGAAAAAAGAGCCCCTTTACTTCTCTCACCAACGCCACCTGTCGTTTCATAAAACACAGTGTGAACATTTCTGTCAATTTCATAAGTTGATTTCCCCTTCCAATAACAGGGGAGACTACTTTTTATTCTAAAACCCAACATTTCATTTTATCCTATGATCAGAATCCCACCTCTAGTTCTGAGCTTATTTGCCAAACAGGCATAATTGACACAGCCTGAGTCCAATCCCTCTTACTTGAGTTACCATTATCTACATTTCTCCAGGTGTTAAAAAAGATACCTCTCTTTACAGAAGAGTGGACTTTCAGAATTAGATTTATTACGGTTATACTTTATGATTATTTCTCACATATGGTAACACCAAAAAAAAGTGTGACTCTCACATTCCCCCAAGTTAATTCATAGGTCAGAGACATAGTATGTTATCCCCTCTCCAGATAGTTGGCTTGGTTCTTTCTGCTTTGATTTAACAAACTATCATTTTTAAATTCATAGCTTAGAGTGTAGCCATAACACATACTTCACAAAAGAGCCTAGATATTTAGTAAAAATAGTATGCCCATACTTTTACGCTATAGCCAATCTTCTTGTTCATAAATTAAAGCCTGATTTAAAAGAAAATCAGATTCTCTTCAGAACTACAAATCTACCTTATCATATTTTTATTTTTGATTTGTGAAAACAAGAAATATAGTATTATACTCTTCTTCCAATTGCAAATTAAAACTTATGTCAGTTTTTTTTTTAAAGTAGAAGTGGATCCAGTTAGGAGAAATATTTATTTTGATTAAGTCAGAAGATTCTGTACATGTTTTTTTTAATAATGTATTTTTTTTTTTTAAAGTGTGGGTTCTTTTGGAAGAAAACAAAGGTCGCTGCGAGCTGGAAGAGGTGTCTCCTATTTTCACAGCGATTTCAAAGCTTGAGTCATCCTTGTCATTTTCAGACTCAACTGCCCCAAGCTGAGTCACAGAGGCAAAGTGAAGAGGGGTTAAACTGAGTTTTGAAATCAATCCAACAGTTTTGATAGTGGTCACTTATGACATCACCCATGGAGGCTGCTTCATTCATTGCTACCTCATACACCTTTTCCAGTTTCTTTCCATGGCTCCCCAGAAAAAAAGTGTGTTGGATTCTGTTCACTTCCCAAACATGTCTTTTCCTCTTAGAGATAATGTGCTTCCTGGCAAAAACAACTCCAAATATTTGGATTTGCACAGATTAATACCCACATATCCTTAAGTTCTCAGTGTAGAACAGTAGTCAGTTTATTAAAAAAGATTGACCATATTTTATCCTTACATCTCTCAGAGTCGTTGTGAGGAATAAATAAGTTGGTATATGTACAACAGTTTGAATAGGGCCCCATACAGAGTTAGTGCTACTTACCAAATGTAAGTAATAAAGGTCACCTGTTATTAATACTACTATTATTAATTCCACCACTACTGCTGCTATCAATGTCTCATTCAGTCTCAGAAATCGAACCTCAGAATGACATGTTTTAGATCCTTGTGGTCCACGTGGTGTGCAGACCAGCAACAGCATCAGCACCAGAAAGCTTGTTAGAAATATAGATTCTCAGGCCTCAGCCCAGACCTATGGAATCAGAACCTACTTTTTTAGAAAGATACACAGGTGATTCTTGTGTACGTTAATGTTTCAGAAGCACTCTCAGATAACAGAATACTCTGGTTATCGGGACTTGCCATGTTCACCACGTATAGATATTCAATTTTCAAAGATTTAAACAAGAATTTAACAAAAGAAACTTTTTTTTTTAATTACTAGGGACAAACCCAAGACCATAAAGGTCTGCTTACTGTTCTGTATTCTAGCATACTTAAAAACAGAAAGAAGACATGACAACCACCAGTGCCTGTTACCTACTGGACATTTCACCTTGTATAATCCTTTGGCACCTCAAATATGACATGTTCTAAGCCAAACTTATAGACTCTGTTGTAAGTTGGATTCTCCAGATGCAGATGCTGAGATGAGGATTCCTGCGAAAGTGATTTATTAGGAAGGGTTCCCAAAAAATCTCATAGGAGAGAGAAGTGGGACCAGGAAGAAAGGGAAGCTAGGCAAGAAAGCAATATCAGGAAACTTCCATGAGTAATATTGATTCAATTTCTCAGGAGATTTTGGAGACAGTGGTAACTACTTGCAACACAAAGTGTGGTTCATGGACCAGCAATATCAACATCACCAGAAAATTTGTTAGAATTGCAGAATCTCGGACACCACACTAGTTCTACTGAATTGTAATCTGCATTTTAACAAGATGCCTCAAGCGATTCATAAGCGTACTACATTTTGAGACAGACTGGTATAGGTCTTACATCAAAGTTGTCCCAATTAGGAGCAAGAATGAAGTATTTATATCCATTGCTTTATCAGTCTTTGGGGGACTGGTTCTAGGCTCCTTAATTTCTTTGATAAATTCCAAGCCACTTTTCTCTCTGTGTGCACACAGACAAAAGAGTTTCAAAGGGCCAGGTTTGGCCCCTGACAGAAATCCAGGTTTGGCTGCTTCCAAGTGGTGGCTAAGAAAGCTAATACACCTGGAGTGAGTGTGAATGAAAATGGTAAAGAAATCTCCGGGTATTATAGGCAGAGAACTAACCAAGCCTGCTGTAGTCTCCATTTACCTTCGTCCTTATTCTGCCCTTTCTCCTGCCTTCCCTTGCATACAAATCATCTGCCTTCCACAGAACTCCAAGATTACTTTTCCTTACTTGCCAAGACTGAATAGGTAACCAGTTCTCTCAGATCTACCTGTGCAAATGTTCTCATATTTCTCTATTCTCCATTCTCCTTGCCACTGTCCAAGTTCAGAGTTACCATGCCACACTGCTGCACTCCCACCAACTGCTCTCAACTGCCAAACTCTGTCTGTCACCTACATCTTTCAATGTACAATAAGAAAGTCCCCTGCTCTTCCGTGCCTTTCCTAGTACTTCCAGGCAGAAATGATCATCTGCCTTCTGTTCCCATAGCAACACTTCTGTACATTCTAGTGAGGCAATTGTCTTATTTTGCTAGTGTTAGTCATTTATAAAATCCAGCTATTCAGATAGACTCTGAGCCACTTCAAGATAAAGACTGTGGTTGCAATTCCTGTGTGCTTAGCACATATTAAGTGATCAACACATATTAAATAATGAAATTATCGTCTCTAAGGCATTTTTCAAGTACTTTCACCTCTGGACAGGTGCCATAAATCTATACTTATATTTAATAAACTCAAGGATGCAAAACCTACACAAAGTGAAAGAAGGGTGAGAGAAATTATACATGAACCTTTCATGCTTTCCATAGATGAAACCTCATTCATTTGCCACCTTGCAGATTCTTTCAATGCTTTGGAAGAATTTTTTTGGCATCTTTAATGCAAACAATTCCCTCAAGAATTAGTCACACACATTGGATTAAGTGCATAACAGCTAAGGCCAATCACTGTTTATTATTTTAGCAATTAATAATCAATTTTCATATCCATAGTGGACTTGAAACTGTTTCCCAAATCCAAGCCTTGAGAATAGATGCTGTTTGCTTTTACTAGTATCATCCCGAACAAGTGCAACATTTGTAACTTGAGTAATTAGCATCCGGTCTGTTCTTTCTAAATTGTGAGTATCTCCCACTCTCTCGCTAGTGCTCTATCTCTGGCTTAATTAATGCTAATGCATACTGCCCTACAAGAATTTGCAAGCTGTACCGAGAAATAATTCAGTGTTAGTTTTGTAATTTAGTGCACAGAGCACATTTGTGCAAAAGCTTTGTAAACTGGGCCCATGGTCAAAGGGAGCAATTAGCACTTTGTTAGTATGCAATGATGTACTAATCTGTGCAGTCCCCAAAAGCAATTGTCTGTTCCATTTTGCCCTCATGTGCAAATTTTTTCCAGTGTATACATCACTGCTCCAAAAATAACATATTGCACTTCTGGTGCTGTAAATTGGGTTCATGATGATGAAGACATATCAATTAGAAAATATTTGTAGAAGGGAAATGCACACTAGTTTGGCCCTGCAATTTCTAGCAAAACAAGGAAGTTGGTGTGCAGCCTTCCAGGGGAGCTATAGTTCTCTATTCTTCCTTCAGATTTCATAAGCGAAGTTGTCTTCATATTTAGAGAAAGACTATGGGAAGGGCATTTGGTGGGAAAATAAGACCTCAAATCAGAATAGTTAACCCAAAATCACACTGACGTGGACTTTGTTAACACTGCTGACTGATTTGCATTTAAACAGACGCCACCCGTTCCTTTATTTAAATAGCACACGAGAACCATATATTAATTTGTGTATTCTTTGGACTTCTCAAGTTCTCAGTGAAGCCCATGACAAGTAAAGTTAATGATAAAAATAACAATAATGTCTTATATTTTTACAGTGATTCGCAGTTTTCCAAGATATCTTAGGTACATCGGCTCATTTGAGTCTCACCACACATCTGTGTCTAGGCATTACTATTATCACTTTGCTGATAAGGCAATGTGAGCTCAGAGAGGTTGAATGACTGTTTCGAAGTCACACAGGAGGCAGTACTTTGTATGGTTCAAAACATGAGCTCTGAAGCCAGGCTGCCTGCAGGCACTTTTCCATTCTGCTTGTGTCTGACCATGTGAAACTGGCTTCACCCCTCCATGCTCCAATTTTCTCATCTCTAAAATGGGAATGATAATTATAGTACATGCCTTAGGGGGTTATTGTGAAGATTAAATGTAAAACACTTAGAATATTGTCTGATACAAATAGGTGCTATATAAACATTAGCTACTATTATTATTCTTATCATTATTATTTAGTGTAAGTAAGTGACAAAGCTAAGACTTATTCTCAGATATGGTTAACTTTAAGAGGATTCAAAGGTATCTAGTAAATATAACTATCTTTTGTTCTCAGGGATTTATTTTTCAGGCTAAAAGATGAAAGAGAGCTGAAGGGAAAATTAGTGCCATTTACTTGAGGAAAAGCTATTGTAGGAAGTACAGACAATATTGTTCTTTGTTATCATCGAAGAAAGATATAATAAACTGGAATTAAGCTGAAGCATGATTTTGATTTTATACAGAGAAATGGTCATGATAGTGAGAAAAAGGGTTCTCAAGGAGAGTGGCAGATTACAAAAATGACGACAATCCAGCACCTTTCCTTGTATCAATGGCTCTCGTGAGGTACCTTTGTAGCTCCTGCCATCAAGAGGTGGAGCCTATTTTCCCACCTAGTGACTCTAGGATGGCTTTGCGGCTTGCTTTGGCAAAAAGAATGTAGTGGAAGCTATGATGTGCCAGTTCTGAGTCTAGGACCTCAAGACACTTTACAACTGCTGCTCTTGTCCTTGGAAAGCTGACCAGTTAGCCTAAGCTAGCACGCTAGAGGAGGAGACAGAGCCCAGTTACCCCCTTGCCCCAGGGGACAGTTAGCAAACTCAGAAGGCAGCCAGCTCGCTCACTGGTACTTGACTGCTGATTCCAGAAGAATCACCCAGCTGAGACTACGCCAAATTGCTAACCCACAGAAATATGAACAACTAAATCCGTATTGATGCTTCGAGCTGCCAGGTTTTGGATGATTTGCTACACAATGAAAGCTGATTGACACAAGAGACTATGGTATCTTTGGCCTTAAAAATCCTTGAAGACAGAACAGGTATCTCCTCTATTTAGAAAAAAAAAAAAAACTATATGGGATAAAAGGATGAAATAGGAGACTAGAGGTTTTGTTGCAACATACATGCTTCTCTGAGTTTGTGAACTGGAGGTTTGAGCTTCAGCTAAAGAGCTGTTTATAAGCAAACGGCATAATCTTTTAATCATGCATATCATAAATATTATTGAGCACCTACTATGTGTCAAATACAAAGAAAATGCAGTGCTTTCTT
>NW_011888782.1:13241100-13241990 GCF_000151845.1 Pteropus vampyrus
TATAAGCAAACGGCATAATCTTTTAATCATGCATATCATAAATATTATTGAGCACCTACTATGTGTCAAATACAAAGAAAATGCAGTGCTTTCTTCACCAGAAAAAAAATTTTAAAAATAAAAATTGTGACAAATGTAATTTAACTATATTTTTGTTCACTAGTTGATGTTCAAAATCAAGGTTTTTGAAAAGAAATAAATTACATTTCCATAGTAGTCATGTAAACTTAATGACAATATTGCATGAAAAACAGATATGTTATAAAAATGTTCCTAGAGCATACACAAATGTAATAGCACCAACTTGTAAAAAGTTGAAAATCTAAAATCAGGCATTTGATCAGACATCAGGCCATGTCATCCTTTAATTTTCCCCAGTATAATTTAGTGGAGCACGTCTTAACACTTTATAAGAACTTTTGCCAAAAATGTATATACCAATCAACATTTCTTGTCATACAAATTTGAAACAAAGTCTGGGCTACCTCATATTCTTTTCTCTCTTTGGCATTTGGTAACCATAATTTTATTATAATCCTCATTCTAAAGAAATTTCTCCTCCTTATACTTGTTCTCCTGTGTATTTGTCAGCTGCAATTGAGACCACTTCCCTTCTCTTTTCTGGTCTTGGTGGTGGTGCTATTTTCAACTGTGGCACCATGCTGGCTTTGGGACCAACCTCCTTACACTCAGAGTATAGCAGGATGGCATGGAGCTCTCTCAGTTTTCTCACCGTTGGTTTCACATGGGAGGCTTGGTGTCTCTCATAGTTTCAGAACACTTATTCAATTTTTCTAATTGCCTGGAGCATAGTACATAACCCATAGTGTTCTCTCATTCATCCTCTTGTTCATTCACTCAACCAATAACTATTAATCTAGGCAATATGC
>NW_011888782.1:13243285-13255608 GCF_000151845.1 Pteropus vampyrus
TAATTGCCTGGAGCATAGTACATAACCCATAGTGTTCTCTCATTCATCCTCTTGTTCATTCACTCAACCAATAACTATTAATCTAGGCAATATGCTGGGCATTGGAAGACACAAATATGAGCCAAATTGAACCTTGTCCTCATGGAGCTCATATTCTAGTGGAAGAGTCAGACTTTTGCCAAATAATCACAAAAACAAATGTAAAATTGCTCCTGGAACAAGTGCCACCTGGTATATGTGTCCTTTGTGATAGCCGAGGTCAGAAAGGTCTTTCATAAGGAAATGTTACTTGAAGTGAAATGGGAAGCCTGTGCAGACATCAACTAGAAGCAGGAAGCAAAGAAGGATAGGCAGAGGAAAACGCAAGTGCAAATGCTCTGTGGCAAGGAGAGGCATAAGGAGAATGTGGGAATAAAAGACAATCAGTGTGAGTAGGATCAAGGTCAAGTTGAAAATGTGAGTGGGATGAGGAACCAAACTGAGTAGTCCTTATTAAGGAGTTTACCTTGATCCCAAACGCAGAGGAAACCAACGAAGAATTTAACAAGGCATCAACATGGGCAGTGTGGCGTTTCGATAAGATTACTTTGGCTGCAGTGGGGGATAAGGATACATGGAGTTTCTGTTCCATAAGCTGTCCCCCCAAAAGTCAAACCCCAGCTACATCTGAGTCCTTTAGACCAAGGAATGAAAAGGAACAGCAGGTGGAAGATGGTCTAAGAAAAGACAAAAGCCAGAGCTGGACTAGAAGAGAGAGCAATCAGCACTTTGCCCACCATTTGTAGGACCGCATCAAAATATTCTAGATAGTCTGTTAAACATGTAGATTTCAAGGCCCCATCCCACAACTTCTGACTCTGAATCTCTGCAAATGAGCCCCAGGAATCTGTCTTGGTATTTTGAGTCAACTATGATTAAAAATTGTGCTGTTTAAGGCAAATAGATAAGTTAGAAAATGATGAGGCTGAAAGTATTCAAAATTCCATCAACTCTTCAGTATGAGCTCTCCTACAGGCTGAGTTAATGCATCTCACCACGCCCTGGACTTTGTCACAGGACCTCTCTGCCTGTTTTCCCACATCTGTACCACACTTCCTAAACCCTTCCAGCAATTAATGCCAAATTCTAAACTAAACCAAATAATCACAAAAACAAATGTAAAATTGCTCCTGGAACAAGTGTGTTGGTTCCTATTTGATAGTAAGCATTTTACCTTCATTTCATTCTGATTGCCAGTTGAGACTTGTTCGCAATACCTTAAATCAGGGGTTGGCAAATTATAATTCATATGCCAAATCCATGACATAAGAAAATTATATAAAATTCAAATTTAGTGTTCACAAATGCAGTTTTATTGGAACACACAACCGTGCTTATGCATTTAGTAGATATATGGCTGATTTTTCTCCATATATACTCTACAAAGGCAAAGTTGAGTAATTGCAATAGAGATCATATCAATAAAGGCCAACAAAATCTAAAATATCTACTATCATTTTTTTTTAAAAGAAAAAGTTTCTGACTTGTGCTTTAAACTCTCAGCCTCTTTGCTTCAAATTGCTAATAAATTACCAAGCAAGCTCCTGTAAAGCAAATAATCTGTAATGCAAACAATTGTCCCATAATTTAAATCCTTCATAAACTTGACTTTTTACTTTGAATTTGCTTAAAGCTAGACCTGCCTTCATCTCTATGTACTCTAACTAACTTACTGTAATTTGAGTAAATCAGAAAATGTATGATTTTATGAAGGATCTAACATAATTATCAGTCTGCTGTATATTGCCTATATTTCTCTAGAAGTAATACGACAAAACCAGCATATTGTCTCTACTCCAATTCTAATCTATTTATTTGAAACAGAATTACTTTTGGCTTGAAATCCACTCTGAGTTAATATTGTAAATTTGAATGATAATATTTTATAAATATGCAAAATGCTTTTGGAAACAGTAAAAATCAAATAATTCACACCAATGACAAGGAGGATCAGTACAGATTAGCACATTTCTTAGGAGGGAGGCTTAATTGAAAAAAAAATGATGTAAGTTTATCAAATCACTCTGTAAATTGTGGCCAGAGAGACAAAAATCTTTCAGTAAAGATACCATAACATATTTGGTAAACATAATGGGAGTTGCACTTTACTTTCAGTAAAGATACCATAACATATTTGGTAAACATAATGGGAGTTGCACTTCCAGCAGACCTCATTACAGCTCTTGGCTATGAAATCTTGGTGGAGAAGCAAGGTGAGACTGCTGGGTCTTCTGTGAGAAGCCCTGAGTTTGTGGATTATTAAGGAGGTGAGAACCAGTAAATAAGTGGGTTTAGGCTGCACAGCACTATTTCAAAATTCATTTTGTCTTTGATGTTTAGACTGCTAGAGACATTCATTCCCAGATTCAACTGGAGGCCAGGAACTGTCTTTTTTAAAACAATTATTTTTTTACTTTTATTTATTTATTATTTATTTTGTACTAGATACCACTCCTTATAGCAGCAAAATCTTTTAAAGAAAATAAATTGAACTCAGGGAGCAAAAAATAAGCAGACTGCTAATAACCTTTGGATGTCACGTTCTCTAGCTTCTAATATTTAATAGGCCCATGAGGGAATAGGAAATTTTAAAACTCAGTAGGAAACGAAATTAAAATTACTTCCTCTACCATGGGCCAGGCCTGTGCCATCTAATACAGAAATCAATATTTTTTTCTTCCTACTTCTACTCTTCAATCCATGCCATTTTTTTTCCTTGATCATCAATTCAACTAGTATTTACTGAACACTCAAAAAGCACCAGTTTAAATCTCTGACAGGTCTACAGAAAGCTATAAGACTTAGTGCTTGCTCTGTTAGAGTAGGAGAGATGCTGTAACAAACAATGCCAATATTTTGTTGAACTACCCCAATAAAAGTTTCTCTCTCACTTATGCAACTTTTCAGCGTGGAAACTGGGTCCCAGGCTCCTTTTATCTTGTAGTGCTGTCATATCCTAGGCTTTCAGGGCCTTCATTCATATTCTTTTCAGCAGGCCAGTAGATTGGGGAAAAGAGCGCTAAGGATTCTGTGGGAAGTTTTCCATCAATCTAGCATGGAAGTGGCACATATCACTTGTGCTCCTACCCCATTGGTCAGAGCTCAGCCACTTGGCCACAGACAACTGTAATGAGAAATTTGAGCAATGTGGTCTAAATCTTTCCAGAAAAGGAAATGAGTTTAGGTAAGAGATTAGCCAGTGTTGGCCTCACCTGCTTTTGGAAAATTTACTTTTTCCCACGTGCCAGCCATGAAGCATTTTGCACCATCATCTTGCATGGATGGATTGACATTCCTTTCACACTTTGTACCACCCAAGGGTCTAAAATCTTTCCGCCTCTAAGGATCATTGGAGACAGGAATAAGAAATGTTAATGATTAGAATAGGAGATTAGTTGATAAACTACTCTATGCCATTAATTTCATTTTATTAAAATAAGTAAATTATTTTAATATTGTTTAACCCTTTGAAGCACTCTAAAGTGTAGGTTTTATCATCAACATATTTCCAATGACAAACAAGATGCAGAGAGGTTAAAATCTTTCTAGAGCACGGGTTCCCAGTTCATGGGTTGTGGATCGATTCCGGTCTATGGCCTCTTAGGAACCAGGCCACACGGTAGGAAGTGAGCTGCAGGCTAGCAAGCGAAGCTTCATCTGTATTTGTAGCTGCTCCCCAGCGCTAGCATCACCTCTCAGCTCCACCTCTGATCATCAGGCATTAGATTTTCATAGGAGCACTGGTCCCTGGTGCTAAAAAGGTGGGGGACCACTGTTCTAGAGGGACTGGGGTTCAATCGAAGGTCCACTGGACCCCTAATCTAGTGCCCTTTTACTACACTACTGGTTCCCAAACTTGAATCTTTCGTGCCCCACTGTAATGCTGCTTATCATACTAACATCCTTACAGTTCTATTTAAAAGATCCATTCACTGAAACTTAGTCTAAGCCAAAGCAATACTCTCTGTGATGTGGCAGGAGTGCACTATATTTTCTAGTACATATTTCATCAATGGTCAACACCTCACACCTTGGCATTCAGCTTATTGCCTTTATCTTCATTATTAATCATTTAGGACAATAACTTGATAAATAATTCTGAGCAAGGACAAAAGACTGGTGATTCTACAACCCTTTCCCTGGTGTCTTTGCATTTTTAGAAAGATGTGCCATATTTTAACCAAGAGGAAAGGGTCTCTAAAATGACATCCCTCAAATTAAACCACAATGAGTTATTACTTCATAGCCACTGGAATGACTAAAATTTAAAAGGCAAATTTAAAAGGCAAATTTGACAAGGATGTGGAATAACTGAAAATCTCTTAAGTAGCGAGAGAGAATGTAAAATCACATAACCACTTTAAAAAACTGTGACAGTTTCTTTTAAAAAGTTTAACATACATCTATACCTGACCCAGAAATTCCACTTGTAGGTATTGACCCAAGGGAAATAAAAATATATGTTCACATACCCTCAAAAACACCTGTACAAAATGTATAATGATTCACGAGCTTTTCATCTTGAGACCCCATTACAGTTTTAATGATCACTGAGAACTCCAAAGAGCTTTTGTTTATAGGTTTTATCTATCAACATTTACTAAACTAGGAATTAAAACTGAGAAATTTTAAAAAATTTATTCATTTATTTAAAAATAACAATAATAAACCCATTACTTATTCACCTAAATGACATATTTTTATGACCAATAACAATATTCTCAAAAAAAATCAGTGTGAAAGTTGCACTCTTTTACTTTTTTTTTTTCAAATCTCTTTAATGTCTAGTTTAATAGAAGGCAACTGGATTCTCATATCTGCTTCTGCATTCAATTTGTTGTGATATCACATGTTGTGTAGCCTCTGGAAAACTCTACTGTATATTTATGAGGGGATGAAAAAGAAAAAGTCAAATAATATCTTAGTATTGTAATGAAAATAGTTTTAATCCAGCAGATCTCCTGAATGGGTCTCAGAAACCTCTAGGTATCCATGAACCACACTTTCCCAGAACCCCCTAGAACACTTTTCCACAGATTTAAGAATCTTTAACATATACAAGAATGTTTATTTCACTATTGCTTGTATTGGGAAAAAGTTGGAAATAATAAAATTGTGCATTTAATAGGAGGAAGGATAAATTTAGCACATGCAATGCTAAATAGCAGTTCAACAAGATAAACTTACAAGTATCCAATAGATAAATCTCAGAAACATAATATTGTCTAAAAAGAGTAGATAGAATGGCACATAGTATAAAACTATTTTTATAAAGTAAGGAAACATGAAGAATTGTTCTAAATGGTATTTTGTAGTAAACACATATAAATTGCATGGGAATTATAAACTCCAAATTCTGAGTAATAGCCTCTGGATGAGAGAGGAAAGGAAAGAGGGGAATGAGACTGAAGAGGAATACTGAGGGGTAATTAAATTTTATGTAAAATGTTTGATTTTAAAAATCCAAAGTAAATATGGCAAAATACTCAGATTTGACAAGGCTGGGTAGTTGGTACATGGGCAATAATTATTTTATTTGTTATGCCTTCATGCATGATTGAAATATTTAGAATAATGTTAGAAAAGATTATGTATGAGCACCTTTGGAAGTGAGCTAAACAAATGTCCTGATAATCTATCTTTTAAACATTATTCACACTTTGGCTGTTTCAAAAGTTTTTCTCAAGTCTTCAAATATAACAGGAAGAGGTGAAATTCAATTCTTGCACAGTTTGGATTTTTTAAACTTTTCTGAATTTTGAATCTTTCTAAATTTTAATGGAACAGTCTTTTAAAAAGGGGGAACCTATTTACATTCATCCAATGAAAATTCATTATGACCCTATACAAAGAAAAAAAAAGAACTGTAGAAGATACTGAAGGGATACAACAATGACTGTCCACATAAGCCGAGAATGCAACAAGGAAAGCCTTTCTTTATGCCTGCTTAGTTCAAAGATGAACTGGCACTCAGCAAACCCTGATCCTGGGTGTCTGTCCCATAGAAATATGTCCACCAGTACATGCTACACGTGTACAAGAGTCTTTGTGGATTTTATTGGATCATTAGTCATCATTAGTGGTTGAAAAAATGATGGCGAGCAGTATAATGGCATAGTTTCCAGTGCTAGTTTACAGTAGGTATTGACATCTGATAAGGTGATACCTCTTTGTATAGTTATTTTGATTATTCTTAAGGATTTAGTTTTCCTCAGAAATTTTAAAATAATTTTATCTAAAACCAAGGGAGAAATTTGATTTTTAATTTGAATTGCGTTAAAGTTAAACAACAGTTTTGAGAGAAACGTTGTTAAGTGGTTTTTTTTTTTTTCCATTTTTGTTATTATTGAGTAAAAGTTTTTCTGTTCCTGTTTTCAGGAATTCAAGGCTCCAATCAATGAAAGCTGTAGATTAATTAAAATATTTATCATATATGTAACTACTTTATCAAATTTTGTACTAATTCTATTAATTTTTTTAAATAACAAAGGTTTGCTATATTCTTTGTAGCTTCCTTGGTAGGTCTGTTTGACCAATGGCAGCTCTCCCACCAAGAGAAAGTGAAGGGGTTTCACCCAGCTTCCTCCAGTTGGCAGCACACCCCCTGCTGAGACACGTACACTGAAGAACATTCCGGCTCCGCGATCTCTGTTCACTTCAATACTCAGTTCTCCTGTTCAGTTCATTCTTGGCCTCTTAGGGACCAGGGATACCCGGTACTCTCATGAAAGGCCAACTCACGCACCATAAAAACATAATAAAATGGCTGTCTTTTTAAGCCACTAAATATTGGTGTGGTTTGTTCTGCAGCCATTTATAACCAAAATATATTTTAACAAAGAAAGTTGGAGTAAATAAGGGAACTTTTAAACCCACACAATAATTTATGTTCAGAGCTGGATTTTCCATTCTGTTCAATGGCTTCATGTCTCTGACCAGAGCCTCTGCCACCTTGTTACACTAAGATACAAATTTTATTTCACATGGAAGATTTTTAGGACACTCCTCACTCCCAGGGATTTAAGAATGTTTCTGTTTTAATTTTTAATTTAAACTTGAACTTCCTTGAGATCCACTGGAACCTATAGCAAAGAATGCAAACAAAAGCAGTCTTCCAAGGTGCGCTCCCCAACCTATATGCACTCACTGCCGAAAGCTTAGAAACTTGTTTCATTTCTTAAAAGCATGAGGCTTTCTAAATCGGGCCTTCAATCCAGGGAAGTGTCTAAAAGAGTAAAACAACACACTCACAAGGCTCGTGAAATCATAATAATAAAAAAAAAACCTCAGACTTTTTTTTTTTCAGCTGTGAAGCAGCACCTGCCATTAGCTGTGGTGGTTCCTATTTTCATATTGTCTGACAGTAGCAGTTGGATCAGGTTTGAGCTTCCACAAAGCTGAATTTAATAAGATGAGAACAGCATGCCAAGATGGGGAGCTCCCTCCCTAACACTTATCCTGACACCAGCCCCTCAGCAGGGCCGTATTGCTACGGTAATCTGGGTGAGCCGGACAGAGTGTCCTGCTTACAAGTTCAATATAATGGAACAGCAGGGGGCGAAGAGCTGGCAGAAAAGCTTAGCAAAGTTAAAGCCTATTACTCTATGCTTGAGGAAAAATGAGTCACAAAATATTACACCCAGAGCAAGACTTGAACCTGCCAAATGCAGCAGCAACACACACTAAGCTTGTCCATAATGGTGCATTCATTATTCTGAGGTCCAGGGTAATGTGGATTTAAATGTCTTTAACCGTAATGGAAATGTATATGCAAATCTCCTTTAAGCCCATCCCTCCCTTGCTTTTCTTTTGCCCTGTTTGAATCTGATAGGCAAGGTGACTATACTCTACATCTGTCAAAGAAAATGATGCCTTTTTAATCGGACAAGAAGAAGGCAAGAAACTGGATAGAAATCTTGCAGCTGCATGTTACGGCCTGTGTTGTTGTTTTATGCCTTGTGCGGTGATGAATTTAAAACTAATGGGAGGAATAGCAAACAAATGGTCCTTGAGTTTAGGCCTGTTTGAGACTTAGGCTGGCTTAGTTAATTTTAATAACAATTCTTCAATATAAGTGAGTTCTAATGTAAACTCTTTAATACTAGATAATCAAATCAAACTCTTAGATTTGGAGAAGACTTGCCTCAGACTTTCAATCAACTGATGCCCCAAGAATCAATCTAAGGCTCCATCTAACTAAAAGATCATTATTTAAAATCCTGAACAGGAAGCTGCTCTAGGACTGGGTTTTTTTTTCAAAAGAGTAACAGTAGAACTAAGATGTGATTCCTTCTGTTTCCCTTAGACCAGCTACCACAAGTTCTTGTAACAGAGTCCACTCAGATCATCAGGTGTGGTATCAGTGACTGTAGCCACCAATACCTGAGCTCTTACTATGGACCAGGTGCTTGGTTGAATGCTCTATAGCCATTATCTCTAATTCTTATGTAGTGGGTTATATATTGTCTCACACTGCTTCCCAGATAGACAAAGAAACTTAAGCTTCTTTATTTATGACTGATCAAATTTTCATCATGATCTTCCAATGGAAAAATAACCTTAAACCTCGGACTCGTCAAATCGTCTTATTCCCTTCCAGTTTCATCTGTTTGGATGTGTGGTATCTCTCAGATATATGCTCGGTCATTTTGATTTCCTCTCCTTTCTTTGCTCCTTTTGAAGATGGTGTCTGGATTGCTTCTGCCAAGAGCCAGTGTAGAACGGGGACTCCAGACCTACATGGTAACTTCTAGATCCCTGCAGGCCTCTGCCTTGGGAAGGTGGGTTTGTTTGGCTGCATGGACTGACAAGGCCATTTGGAGCTTCTTGCTGGCTTACTCCTAGAAGTTGCCTACTGATTCTATTCATGAATTCCTCCCACACATAGACTCTGACCATCCTAAGGTTTATTCCAGGCAACTTTCTGTCTCTAAACATTTGTGTCCCCGCATCAGTACATGTAGGAACATTGGGATACCCTTTATGCCAGGTGCAGGCCAGGCAGAGCAAGCCCACTTCCTCGGGTTCATCTCTCTAGTTCCTCTGTCATGAATGGAATATTTTCATTCCCATTCCATGAGGACATGGAGCAGAGATGACTATGAGATTCTGCTAAAGAACTTGGCTATGAATAGGGAAGTAGACAACTAACCTTGGTGTTGTGAGGGTTTCCTAGAACCATCTGACCATTTCTATTTTCCTTTCATTTAAGTTCAGGACCAAGAGTGAGTGAAATGGGAATCTTAACAGTTGATCTCCTCTCTTTATTTTCCTCAACTTTCTTCTATTCTACATGCCCTGGGCCCAGAAACAGGACTTGCCTGATCTTCTTCCTGCCTAAATTTCATTACTTCATACCCTGAGTTCCTGTTGCACTACAACTGTCCTAATTTAGATTCCTCAGAAGTGGACAAGGATCCAAATAGACCTAGTTTATTTGGAAGGGTCAGGAAATATCAAAAAGGAGTAGAGATGTGTGAGAGAGAAAGAAAGATAGTGAGTAAATAATGCATTATAGGCAAGTTACAACTGTGAGCAAATAGATCTTAATCCCATGGGAGAACTCTGGGTAACAATATAAAGCATATGTTCAGTTATCCACCAAAGAGTTGAGGAAGCTGCAGCATTTATACATCAATTCCTGTCACCCATTAATTGAGGACCACTCCACCAGGGATGATGAAACTGTTCTTGTGTTAAAACTCATAGAACAAAGATGTACAAATGGCAAGTAAGCATATGAAAAGATGCTCAACACCATGTGTCATCAGGGAAATGCTAACTAAAACAATGACAATGAGATACCACTACACACCTATTAGAATGGCAAAAATCAAAAAAAAAAAAAAAAAACAGTAACACAGAATGCTGGCGAGGATGTAGAGTAAGACATTTCCACAGCTAGTCAGAATGCAAGATAGTACAGATATTTTGGAAGAGATAGTTTGATAATTTCTTACAAAACTAAACATACTCTTACCATGCGATCTAGCAATAGAGCTCCTTGGTATTTATCTAAACAATTTGAAAACTTGTATCCACAAAAGCCTGCACACAAAAAAGTCCATGGCAATTTTATTCATGATTGTCAACACTTAGAAACAACCAAGAAGTTCTTCAGTAGGTGATTGGATCAACTGTGGTATATCCAGACAATAGAATATTATTCAGCAGTAAAAAAGAACTGTGTTATTAAGCCATGAAAAGACAGGGAGGAAACTTAAATGCATATTACTAAGAGAAAGAAGCCAATCTGAAAAGATTACATACTGTGTGACTCTAACTATACAACATTCTGCAAAAAAGCAAAGCTATAGAGATGGTATAAAGATCAGTGGTTGTACAGAGTTAGAGGGAAGGGACTATAAACAGGCAGAGGGTAGTGAAACTATTCTGTATGATACTATTCTCTATGATACTATAATGTATCATACTTCACTATATGATACTATGGTGTATGAGTGTCATTATACATTAGTCAAATCTGACAGAATGTACAGTGCCAATTGTGAACCGTAATGTAAACTATGAACTTTGGATGGTAATGATGTGTCAGTATAGGCTCATCAATTATAACAAATGTATCACTTTGATGGGTATGCTGATAATGAGGGAAGCTGTGCTTACGTGGGGACAGAGGGTGTACAGGAAATCTCTGGACTTTCCCTTTAATTTTGCTCAAAAAAATAAAGTTTATTTTAAAAATTCATGAAAAGGTATAAAGAAGAAGAAAGTCAAAATTTACTATATGTAAATTTTTTTAAATGAACAGGAAAGAAGGCAGGAAGGAAAGAAAGAAGGAAGGGAGGGAGAGAAGGAGGGATGAAAAAAGAAAGGTAACTTTGAGGTCAGAAGATTATCAATAAGTTGTTTGCTCCAGGTGGTACTTGTTCTCTCCTCTGAGATAATAAGCCTTTTAATAAAGCCTCGAAAATCAAAGATTACAAAAGATCATGATTTACAGGAAGATAACCATTCTCTGATTTAATAGTGTCAAATCATTATCTCTGCTACATTTACAAATCCTGCCAGGTAGCCATTATTGCCCTCATTTTAAAGACAAGAAGACCACAGAACAGATAGGTCGAATGACTAAACCCTGTTGGTAGGTACTAAGTATGTACACTGAGTCCAGGTTTATGTGATCTCAAAGTTTAGGTTCTAATCACAAAACACAAATGTGAATGCTCAAGACCAGCTATTAATAACTCAGGCATTTGAGTAATATTGTATCAAGAAAGAATCTTCCCAGGTGGAAGGGTGGTTGGGGAAAATGAGGAGGAAAAGGAGAAGGAGGTAGAAACCAGGGATAGTAATCAAATTACTAGCTTCCCTGAATATACCACGCTTAGAGAATGAGCTGGGAGGTGATTGGATAAACTGTGGTATATGGGAGGTTTTGTTTGTTTGCTAAGTTATTATTATTTTTTTAGCTTCTAGTAAAGCAGTGGTTAATATTATTCTAAATACTGATGACAACACAGATATTAAATTTCTACTTCTACCGGTCCTGCCAAGATGCTGAATAATTAAAACATTTGTTCTGCATTCATTCCAAAGAAAAGTATTTGTTTATTTAGCCAAAGTTTAACAGAACATCACTTATTTGTTGTTGCTTCAAGCAAAGCCACTGGATCCTACCAACAGACTATCTAATTGCAAATGACAGTAACAGTTAAATCCTGAAACATTGGAGACTTGCAATTTTCCTAAAAATTATTTCATGGACTTGGTGAGCTTTCTTCTTCTACCTCTTGATTTGAAACAAACAAACAAACGAAAACCATTATAATGTTCATTCTAGTTCAGTGAAAGTGATGTATAAAATGGAGAATAATTTGATTGAGTGTTAATTTAACAGGAAATTTATTATTTTGTAGAAAATAAAAATAATTTTAAATAAAATTTTAAATAAAAATCCAATTAATACATTTGAGCAAACTGAAGCAGTTACAAAAAGAATTTTAAAATAATTAATTTGTTATAAATCAAAGTAATATTCCAATTACCCTTGAATGCCATACTTTCTTTCATCACTAGGCTTTCGCATATACTGGCCTTCTCTTCCTCCTGCTACCCCACTTCCCAGCATCCTGTTCTTCAGAGTCATCCTTCAGGTATCGCTTTCATGCAATTTCCTCTGGGAACATTTCTCCCATTCTGCCACCCCACTTTTCGATTCCCAAGAAGTTACTTTTACTCATAGCACAAGGTAATGTGACCTACCATAGAATGCATCCATCTATGCAGTAATGATCAGTTTTCTTCCCTGAAGCCCACTAGCT
>NW_011888782.1:13255658-13270683 GCF_000151845.1 Pteropus vampyrus
TAATAAGCCTTTTAATAAAGCCTCGAAAATCAAAGATTACAAAAGATCATGATTTACAGGAAGATAACCATTCTCTGATTTAATAGTGTCAAATCATTATCTCTGCTACATTTACAAATCCTGCCAGGTAGCCATTATTGCCCTCATTTTAAAGACAAGAAGACCACAGAACAGATAGGTCGAATGACTAAACCCTGTTGGTAGGTACTAAATATGTACACTGAGTCCAGGTTTATGTGATCTCAAAGTTTAGGTTCTAATCACAAAACACAAATGTGAATGCTCAAGACCAGCTATTAATAACTCAGGCATTTGAGTAATATTGTATCAAGAAAGAATCTTCCCAGGTGGAAGGGTGGTTGGGGAAAATGAGGAGGAAAAGGAGAAGGAGGTAGAAACCAGGGATAGTAATCAAATTACTAGCTTCCCTGAATATACCACGCTTAGAGAATGAGCTGGGAGGTGATTGGATAAACTGTGGTATATGGGAGGTTTTGTTTGTTTGCTAAGTTATTATTATTTTTTTAGCTTCTAGTAAAGCAGTGGTTAATATTATTCTAAATACTGATGACAACACAGATATTAAATTTCTACTTCTACCGGTCCTGCCAAGATGCTGAATAATTAAAACATTTGTTCTGCATTCATTCCAAAGAAAAGTATTTGTTTATTTAGCCAAAGTTTAACAGAACATCACTTATTTGTTGTTGCTTCAAGCAAAGCCACTGGATCCTACCAACAGACTATCTAATTGCAAATGACAGTAACAGTTAAATCCTGAAACATTGGAGACTTGCAATTTTCCTAAAAATTATTTCATGGACTTGGTGAGCTTTCTTCTTCTACCTCTTGATTTGAAACAAACAAACAAACGAAAACCATTATAATGTTCATTCTAGTTCAGTGAAAGTGATGTATAAAATGGAGAATAATTTGATTGAGTGTTAATTTAACAGGAAATTTATTATTTTGTAGAAAATAAAAATAATTTTAAATAAAATTTTAAATAAAAATCCAATTAATACATTTGAGCAAACTGAAGCAGTTACAAAAAGAATTTTAAAATAATTAATTTGTTATAAATCAAAGTAATATTCCAATTACCCTTGAATGCCATACTTTCTTTCATCACTAGGCTTTCGCATATACTGGCCTTCTCTTCCTCCTGCTACCCCACTTCCCAGCATCCTGTTCTTCAGAGTCATCCTTCAGGTATGGCTTTCATGCAATTTCCTCTGGGAACATTTCTCCCATTCTGCCACCCCACTTTTCGATTCCCAAGAAGTTACTTTTACTCATAGCACAAGGTAATGTGACCTACCATAGAATGCATCCATCTATGCAGTAATGATCAGTTTTCTTCCCTGAAGCCCACTAGCTCGTGAGGTCATGAAGTAAAGGACCACTTCTGGATAGCTGTAACTTGACACCTAGTATGTCTTACATGCTCACAATGGTTGCAGAATGAATTACACCTCTGTTTATTCCCCAGGAAGGCTAGCCTACTTTCTCTTTAATTTTGCTGTGAAGCACGTAGAATCAGAAAGGCCTAGGATAGAATTCTAACTTACCTGCTCTGTGACTTTTGGCAAATTGCCATAACCTCTGTAATCTTCTGTTTCCTCATTTGCATTATGGGAACATTAATATTTACCTGTGAAGGATGTTAAGCCAATCAGTGAGATATTGTAAGTCAATTGCTTGGCATTTTACTTAGCAAGTCATAAGCACTCAATTGCTGGTAAGTGGATTTTGCTCTTCTCAACGGAGGCTACTTGGAACCATGTGAATATGTAGAATGTATTTATTCCCACAATCACTCCAGTCTAAGAGGCTAAATATATAAAACAGTGGTTCTCAAATCTTAATGTGCATTAGAATCATTTGCAAAACTCACCAAAACACAGATTGAGCAGGCCCAGCTTTAGAGTTTCTGATTAAGTAGGTCGAGGGCAGTGTCCAAGAATTGGCACGTCTAACAATTTCCTGGGTGATGTTGATGCTACTGGTCCTGGGAAGTGAGAAGCAATTCTCACTTTCCTCCCATTCCTCCTCCACCCAGGAAGCAGACACTGGAATCACTTAAGCTTTCAAAATTATTGATGCCTGAGTCCTATACTATGGGTTTCTGATTTAATAATAGGTCTAGGGTAAGGCCTGAACATGGCTTTTTTTAAGGCTTTCCAGATGACTCTAATGAGAAGCCAAGGCTGAAAACCATGGCCCTAGATACATGCCTGCAGAGCTTTGCATCTCAAAGTGCGGTCTTCAGGTCAGCAGCATCAGCATTACGAGGGAGTCTGTTAGAAAAGCATAAACTCAGACCTCACCCTTTCTTAACTAATAAAAATCTGCATTTTTAATAAGATCCCCAGAGGATTCCTGTGCACACTGATGTTTAAGAAATCCTGAAACAAGGAGACTTCCCACCCAACTCACATCAGAGGAAGCATCATCAGATCTCACCTTTTCCCCACTTAAGCTCCTCTTTCCTAAGATACTAGGAATTAAGACAAAATGAGAAATCCAACACTTCTGTCCTTCCCCCACAGGCCAGTGTGTCTTGCCTTCTCCTCTGCAGGCAAAAACCTGAGGAGTCTTCACTCTTTACCCCACCCTTCTCTCCTCTCCATCTTCCCAGACTCAGCTGCCTTCCCCACACCCATTTTAATGCCAAGGCTTTATACTTGAATTCAATTAAAGACAGGAGCAGGATCAAGGTCTTAGTGGGATTCAAAAAAACCAAAACTTTTCTTCAAAAAAATAAGTTAGCACCTGGTTTCTCCCTAAATTACTCTAACTCAGAGATGTGTTGAGATGGTATTAAAATAGAATCTTATCCACTACAGCATAGAAAGTGAAAAGTAGCATGGATGGGATATCTAATGATTTGGAAAAAGAAAAAGATCCAACTGCATTAGTGAAGAAATTATGAGGTGTCTATGACCAGAAAAACCTGAAATGTGCTAATTGAATGCCCTCAGATGCCATTATCAGTGCAGCTCCTCCAGAGCCAGCAGCACAAGCACATCTGAGCAGAAACCTGAGCTAATAGCAAACAGAACTGTCTTGATGGCTTAAGAAGGGTTCTACGTGCATGAGTCAGCAGATGAGAGTCCTCATGTAGGTGGGTTCATCAGGAATCCTCCATAAACAAGATGGAAAATTTCCTCTGGTTGAGTATGCCATGCCATGTTTAAAACTCAGAAAGAAGACAAGTTTGGTTTTTAGCGAGGACAGTAACAGCCATCATAGGAATATGTGCATGCACACATGCACATACATGCACACACTCCAGGTCACAACTCTTGCTACACAAAATATGCTTCATGAACCAGTATCATCAGCATCATCTGGCCCCAGTCCCACACCTACTATTTAAGAATGCATCTTAACAAGGCCCCCAGGTTATTTGTATGTACATTGAAGTTTGAGAAGAATTGCTCTAAACCAGTAGCTCACAGCTTTGGCCACACACTGGAATTACTTAGGGATTTCGATGTGCAGTCAATTTTTAGAACTGCTGATCTAAAATCATAGATAAAAACATGCCCTTTTTTTTCCTTCAGATTGAACCCTTTGCCCAGTTTAAAAACAGACAGTGATGTGTAAGAGAAACACTTCAAGACGGCTATCCAAAGACCTGGCTTATAACTCTTCTAAAGACTAAATTGATTCTGTTCTGGTAATTAATTATCTCTCTATCAATATGCTTTCTGAGACCAGGGGCCATGATTTTTTCTGTTTTATATTAAACTTCAGGGCAACCAAAGGGCTTGGGCCAGGGTAAGTGTTCAAATAATGTTTGTAAGTTAATGATAAGCTAATGATAAAAAATGAAAGTTCAAATACTGGTGTCTCTACGCTATTCTTTTTTTTTTTGACATTGCAATTATTGAAGACATTGTTAGGATTACGTCTCCCCATTAAGACTACAAGCTCATTGAGTGCAGAGACACATTTAATGCTCTCTACTCCTCTTTCTATCCAAATATATAACATATTAATGACCACAGAGTCCATATTTAGTACTTATAAATTACATTGAATAGCCACAAGTGTTTTCATGCAATTGGGAGACATGATTTTACATGAAGACAATTTGAATCTACGTAATCAGGAAGTATGCTTTACTGGAAATTTTCTGTATTTTACATAAGAATCCTTGATTAATGGAAACTCGGTAAGCAAGTTAAATAAAAGTTGATGTCAGAAATAAGTTTTCTTAAACCTAATTATTTCTAAGAATGTCTTAGATTCATAATACATGCAGCAGAACATGCCATACTTTACTGTCCATAAATCTGTGTCAATAAATAAATAAAACACTATCAGTGTTTATAATTATTATACTAGACAAGGGGTTGGAAAACATTTTCTGTATATGACTAAATAGTAAATTTTTTGGCTTTATACAGGCCATGAAGTCTCTGTTGAAATTCTCAACTCTTCTATTGTAGTGTAAAAACAGCCACAGACAATAAGTAAGCAAATGGTTGTACTTGTGGTCTGAAAAAACTTTATAAAAACAGTTGGATTTGGCCCACAGGCTATAGTTTTCCAACCCATGGAATAGGAGACTGTAAGAACTTAACTATTTAAAAGAGTGAACTGTACTTACAAAGACAAAATAAATTTGTTTTGAAAAAAACTAAAATATAAACAACTGTACAAAAATGCATGCACACATAGATAATATTTTCCCACAGAAAAGTGAGCTATAACTCCTTACTAAAAGTTTTAGAGGCGATGTTGGTGAGAAGCTGCAGAAAGATGCTCTGTTAACTTTGTAAATTAACAGAATGCATAATTAGCCAGAGCCTGATATTCCTCATGTAGTCAGGTTATTCAGAATTATCTTCTAAAGACTGTAGCACCTAGGAAGATTTTTTTTTTTCATTATAGGAAGAACCATGTGATAAGAACATTGAGGAGGTGAAATGAAACCATAACCCATTTTAGTTGTCCAGAGGAAGTAGGATAATGAGAAATCCAGCCAGGAGCTGATGGAAACATATACTTTTAAAATTAGATCCATTCTACTTCAAGGACTCTTAGTCTTTTGATCTGTGCAGGGATAGAAGATCATTTCAGGTTGAGACTGTTCAGTTCTAAGTGGATATGTAAAGAGCTTCATGTTTCCTGGTAATTTCAAGATTCCTTCCTTCAGAAGAACAAAAGCCCAGAGGAAACAGTCAAGCCTAGGATGCTGTTGTGGGCCTCTTCACAATGTCTAGCCCACTGGCCTTCACCACTCATGAAACCAAATGTGCCCCCATGAGAATCCATTTCTCTAGCAAATAAAACATGTTTAAATATTAGCTTGGTCTAAGGCAGATGGTCCTCCAAGTTTGATCCTTTTTGATAATTTTAGAAGACATAAATTTAGGCTTGGTTTAATTATTAGAATGTAATTGGGTAAAACATACTGGATTTCAAAAAGAAATTTAGTTTCAATCAGGGATTCAGGAAGCAGGTGTCATGTTTCCTTTTTTTGCTGTGGTGGTGGTGGCGACTTTCCTTTGGGGTTTGGTTTAAGACTCATTTCTTAAGCTTTTTATCAGGTCCTTCTTAATCCCCCATTCTAGAAGTATCCCTCCTCTGAAGCAGTAGATAAATAATCAACACTTGCTAATTAACTAGAAAGAAACATTTCCCAACTCAGTATCGGGCAAACATTTCAGCTTGAGAATTAGACTTGGCTTTAGAAGAGAAGGCGTATCCCCAAGGAAGTCTCTTAGATTTAAATTTCCTTTAAAACTTTGTGCTTGTGTAAAGTATGGAACAGTTTCCCTTTCTGTGGCATTCTGTGGACATTGCTAATCAGAGTGCTACTGCAGAGGGCCATCTACAAACAGGAATCGGAGTAAACGCATGTTCCAATTTGAGTGGGATGATCTCACTTTTCACCTCCTATCCCAATAAAATTATTAGATTGACACCTTTCCAATCTCAGGTGTCCAAACTGGACAATGAATTATATGGCCACTCTAATGAGAGCTGACTTCTATTGACCTCTTACCTTAGCTAAGCACACTGCTAAGCACTTCTATGCAAATTATTTTATTAAATCCATGCACTTCCCTCAGAGATGATACCACTATTGTTTTCAATTTATAGATGAGGAAACTAAGTGTGACAGCTGAAGTTATATGAACAGTAAACAGCAAATCCTAGACCTTAACCCAAGAGAATGATTCCGAAAGTCAGAATACTAAACCACAAGGTTCCATCTATTATTAAAACTTGCAATTAGAGCAAGGGGTGAGAAAATTGTCCTCTCTGCTTGGGAAAAATTGTGTTTGGAAGAAGGTAAGAGACAAGAATAGATAGAAAGAAAGGTGGAAGCTGCATAAAGATAATTTTAAAAGCAATGTTAGTTTCCCATCTTTCTCTTCCTTAGCTTAGTCTAACATATGATATAAGGTCAAAACATACATTTCTAGAGGGGTGTGTACACACATGTACATGTCCAGACATATGGATAGAGACAAAATCATTAAGAAATTCCAACAAGTGATGAGGTGGCATTTGCAACTAAGTCTATAATGAAGGTTATATGTTCCAGTTTGTATTTGTTATAGATCAAACACTGTCTTTTAATTATTTCAGGGCCTCTTCCCCCTTTCACTCTCAAACATTCCCTGGTATGGGGAATAAATTATGTGACAGCCCGATCTATAATAAAATATTTGTATATTTTCATAAATTCATTCTTAAATTTATTTCTATTTAGGTGCTTGCAATGCTTAATTATCTTAATAGATATTTTAAAATATTTCTTGGACTATTTCCTTTAGAGGACAACAAACGTGATCATTTATTCAAACGTTTATTGAAAGAACTAAACCAAGCACTGGAGAGTGGCACTGAAGCCACAGATGAGCACGGTAATTGATAAATTATGAGACTATTCTAACAAAGTCTTATCTATAACAAAAGTAGAGGTAAAGCTATCTCTGGAAAGGAAAGCCATTATAAAAGATGTAATTTTATCCTGGACATGAAAAAGGTTATTTGGTGGTTAGTGCAGCCAGGGAATATTTCAGTGTAGCCAGCCCTCTCTACCTCCAGTGCAAAGTAGAAAGAGAACAGAGGAAAAGAAAAAAATAATGAGAATTTTCCCTATAGTTTCTCTGGTGAGATAAAAGTTCTCCTTCTTTGGAGGCTTTGGGTGCCTGACTACCCATCACTGCCATCGCCACCACCACCTCAGGATAGCCTGAGAGCTGAGGTCGTTAAAGAATAAAAACAGGGCTTTCTTCCTCTCTCTCTGATCTCAAGGGTCCCCTTTCTCCCTCTTCAGATCAAAATCAAAAGACTTCTCTTATAGTTCTTTATGTCTGTACTTGGTGCATAATTTCAAGTGTCCATCTGTCTTTGGGTCTAGAGTAGGAGATACAATGGGGAAAAATGGTAAACTTACCACTGGATTAGTGGTACTAGGAGTCTGGTTTCTTTCTCTCACTGCCTGCCACTGCTACCATTAACTTTTCAAGTTCCATGCATTCCTTCTAGAATTTTTAACTGCATTCACCAAAAGAGATAGAATGGAGTATATTTACTCTGACTTGACTGGAATTGGACCAGAAAAAAACAAAACAAAACAAAAAAACCCATCTAATTACTGCGATGAGACTGACTCTGTGACTAAAAGTGTCCCGAAAACTTCTTACCTGAAGTTGGAAAAAGTCACACCTGTCCTAGATGTCACCCAAGAACCGGGGTGACCAGTTGCAGGTGCTATGCTGAAGAATAAAGTTGTTTTATGGACAATTTTTTAACTTAAGTGTCATATAATTAAATTTTCATTAAGAATATTTACAGATATTTCACCTTCAGTAATCAATTCTACAGAGCTGGCAGAGGGAAAAAAGTCAATCTGAAAACACTTGTAATGCTTAATTATTTTGCAGAGTAGAGAGTACAGAAGAAAAAGGTCAAGATCCTAACTTTGGCTCCCCACTTCACTGAATCACCAAAATAAAGGCAAGTCTTCAGCCATCGCCTCAGGTTCAGGCAAGATGGGAACTTCATCATGCCAGTGCTATTGTTGGAGGGCTGATTCAAAAATAAAAGACCTAAGTTTCAGCTGGTCCCAAACTATGATAAATTTTAGCCACACAAAGCTCCCATTTGCCAATGCAAATCTGGTAATTGGACACTTAATTACCCTATTTGCACACATAAATAAGGGGTGTGCCTTCAAGAAATCCGAGCCCACTCTTAAAACTTTGTCCCCAAGCGATGAAACCACATGCTTTTATCAACAGCTAAATTGATTAGAATTGTTTATTTCTGCTCGTGTTAGTCCACATGTATTTTCATTGAAGCCTGATGTCTATTGAGTTAAAAGCTTAGTTTTTTTAAAAAAAAAAAAACCTACGTTATGCAGAAAACCTATATAGTAATTGCCAACTATGTGCCAAGAATCCTTTCATTTTATAAAGAATTCAAGGTCTGAATAAAAAGAAATATTCTTTGCAACCTCATATGCTTGGGCAGACTCAGCAGCCTTACAGTCATAATAAAGACAGAAGGGCCTTTTAAACGAACACTTTAAACAAAATTTCCAGCATGGATTACTCTCTTCAGTCAATGGTTCAGGCATTGAATTTTCCCATTTCCCTAGGGCAGGTACAGGGGTGAATTTTCTCTGAATATCTTCTAGCTAGACAGTGTCCTACAATATCCTTAGGGAAGAAATGTTCTTTGATTTGGAAGCATGTATTGTGAGTAGGTCCATCTGGGTTTCCTCCCCATGAATAGAAACATCAAGATTTGGCTGTTTCTTGATCTTTGATTTTATATAGACCTGAGTTCTAGTACTGGCTCTAACTCAAACTAGCCAAGTACTACTGGGGACAGATTTAATTTCTTACAGTGCTTGAATAATGGTGAAGGGAAAAGGGAAAGCTTGTCAGGGAGGGTCAAGCAGTGTGTCCGTGAAGTGGAGGCAGGCCATGAGAGGCCAATAAGGTGTCAAAGGTAAGGGAGGATGAGCAGTAAAGAATGGTCAATGGATTTGGTGATTTGAAGATCAATAGTAACTTAATCTTTGTTTTGGTCACCAGATGCTCAATAAGTACTTGTTGAAAGAATGACTTAATTATCAGCCATGTTTATTGAGTCATTTTGCAAGGAGCACTGAGTGATGAGTCAGGAGTAACCAGAAAAAGAAAATGGCACCCTGCCTACAAGATTCTTGAAGAGTACTCCTTGTGGAGTAAAAACTCACTACGGTACAATGATATTGAACAAGATCAAGTTGAAAGACTCAGTGTGAGAATCAGGGGACAAGAGACATTTGAGTTCTTGCTCACCAATAGGACACCTATAGAAGAGCTCCCTCTCAGCCTGAGCTCCCCTCCCAGCCTGGGGTTCAGGGGCTCAAAGTATGGAATGACTGGAGCTGACTTGCCTCCACCACTGCTGTAATCTCCTCAGGTTCAGTAGATGCCAACCGATATAGAAGAACTATGCACCAGGGACTGCCCGCATTAACATAGCGAAAACCAGAGGACCCAGAAGGCCTGAATTTTGGATGTCCAGAAATAGAATGCTTATCTTCATCACTTCTTTGGTCTGTCTGGATTATGGGACATCAGGCACTCTTGCATGGGCTCCATCTTCTGTTATTGCTCATGTGAGATATATAGTTATCTCAGGGAGATTATCTATCTATCTATCTATCTATCTATCTATCTATCTATCTATCTATCTATCTATCTATCTATTTATCTATCTATCTATCTAATCTCAGCTATGAGAAAGAATTCCCATTTATATTCTCCTTTTACTTCTAAAACAGAAAACAAATCATTGCTTGAGAAACTATGCTTCTGTGTTTTATTTCCAAGACTAATTTTCAAAAATATTCTACAAATAGAAAGAGTTATATGTGGAAATTGTTAGTTTGAGAGCAAAAGCAGAAGTACAGGCCCTGTCAAATTCATTATTATAATAAATCTCCTCACCACCCCAACCCCTCAATAAAAAGTGTTTTTTAATCTCTATCACAATTTTTTCTTCTTTTTTGAGAAGTTGCAGGTGCTATTCTGATAGGTTTGACCAGAGTAGTTCAAAAAGTAAGTGACTCTATTCATTGGACACAGAAGACACAGTATTTAAAAATGCATTATCAGTGGTTAATCAAAACTCTGACCAAACTTGAGAGGGCAAGGGATGAGGAAAAATATTTTTCACTGTTAAAAATCTATAAACTTCAGCTGGGTCCTGTTGGTTTAGAAGCTTAAGAGAGAATGAGCAACTAACATTTATTATCCACTAGATTCCAGGCTCACAGACATCATTTGTTAACTCTCTCCACCATTTTAAAGTAGTGTTAACATTAATTTTACAGATCAGAAGAGTAATGTTTAGAGAAATTTGGCCTAAGATCACCCAGTGAAGGAAAAGAATCAAAAGGAATGTCCTATGACCTCAAAACACATATATGATATTGGTGTATTTTTTTAGCTGGGGATTGGAAAATCAATTCCATGTGTCATGACTAGCATTTTTAAAATTAAAAATAGACTAGATTAGATTAGATTAGATTAATCAGATAAAAGGCAATAAAATATGACAAAAGCTAGAGTAAATGAACAGCATTTTCTATAAATTCAGTGTTCTAGAAAGACCACCTCTGTCTCGGGAAGTCAAGGAGGCAAAAGACGAAGTTGAAAAAGTATATACAGATGAAAAAGTATATACATGGCCTAGAGTCCTAAAAGAACATGGCATATTCTGAGACTGGTAGAAGTTCTTACATAGAAGCACTGGAGAATGTTTGGAATACAGACTGATACAAAGCCTGAGTGTAATCACATAGGCAGCAGCCAGACCTCAGATAAAGTCAAGTGTAGGATGAAAGGAATCAGGGCTTTATTTTTTTTCATCGATGGAAAGATGATAACGTCATAGAAGCATGGTTGACAGGCTGTGATTAGAAGTTTGTGGTACTATGTCAGGCAAGAAGTGTATTTCTGGGTAGAGAACCCAAGGAACCTGAGGTGAGAAACAGGGGCCTTATGAATAATTCTCTGAGAACTCAGTAAAAACCCTGAAATACCAGTAGAGGTGGGGATGGTGACTGCCCTCAACTCTGTGAGAGCAGAAGCAGTGTCAGGGTGAATGCCAAAAGCAAAAGTTAGAAGGTCAACAGCCATGGAGTCAAAATGCACAGTGGTTTTGACTTTTGTTTATTGTCTGATTTTTTTTTCAGTGAGCCTATATTACTTCTAGAATTAGAAAAATCTATATAAAGTTAAAAACTTCACATGAAAGACAAACAAAAAGTCAGTCTATTGGTGGTTAAGGTCAGCCATTAGGTATTCGAGATCCTATGAGGCTAAAGGAAGTGGGCTGGGTGGGTAGGATAAGGGAGGGGAGCATGAAGAGTGGTGATCTATCTGAGGTTAGGGTTTCCAGAAGCAGGTCCTGAGCCAAAAATTAATATGTACACTGTTCGTTGCAGAAGCAACCCTGGGAGAAACCATCAAGGAAGTAGAGAAAGAGGGACAGGAAAATTTGATGATGTTCTATTTATTTTTTCTTTTGTAGTCTATGCTTTGGATATCTTATCTATAATAAAATGTCTAACCCAAGGCCACAAATATTTGTGCCTCTGTTTTCTTCAAAGATATCAATTTAGATCTTACATTTAGGTCTTTGATCCATTTTTTCATTAATTTTAAAATAATTTTAGATTTACAGAAAAGTTGAGCAAATAGTATAGAAAAATTACCATAGAACTCACACATTGTTTCCCCTATTATTAACATTTTATATTAGTATGGAGCAACTGTTATAATTAATGAACTGGTGCTGATGCATTATTATTAACTAAAAATAATTGCTTCTTTGGATTTCTTTAGTTTTTACCTAATGTCCTTTTTCTACTGTAGGACTCCATTCAGGATACCTCAATAATACATTGAGTTATCACGTCTTCTTAGGCTCCTCTTGGTTATGACACTTCCTTAGACTTTCCTTGTGTTTGATGACCTTGATACTTTTTAAAATACTGGTCAGGTACATTGTAGTATGTCTGTCTATTAGAATTTGTCTGATGTTTTTCTCATGATTGGACTGGGGTATAGATTTTGAAAAGGAAGATCACAGAGTTAACTTTTGTAGATAGTGTCAGGTAGGGTCCAACTTCATTCTTTTGCAAATGGATATTCAACTGTTCCAGCACCATTGGTTAAAAAGATAGTTTCTTCCAATTAAATTTTTTTGTTGTCTTTTTGAAAATCAATTGACCATAAATGTAATGTTTTATTTTTGAATTCCCAATTCAATTCCATTGATCTATATATCTTTTCTTATGCCAGTACCACACTGGAGTTTTGTAGTAAGTTTTGAAATGGAGAATCATTCTACCTCAAGCACTTACCCAAATCAGATCTCATCATAAAAGAAAAAAACATACAACACTAATCATTCACTGAAAAACTATTGAGTACCTACTATGTTCCAGGGCAAGAAAGATGCTGGAGATGAGGGAATAGAAAAGATAAACATTGCTCTATCCTCATGTGATAACTCAATGTATTATTGAGGTATCCTGAATGGAGTCCTACAATTTATAATCCAACAGAAATTGAGGGTCAGTTCTGTACTATTTTGGAAGTACAAAATTGAACTGCTTACGAAAGTAAAATTTTACTCATGAATAAAGATCAAATTAGTGCTTGTGTGGTAGTATCCTCATAGTCCTAAATTTACTTCTTAAATTTTTCTAAGATTCAAAGATGAATAACACCTTGATTACATCCTGGAGATTTTAAGTAAGGAGACAGATAGGTATTTAACTTACAAAACACACCAAGCAGTGCCTGGCACAAAGTAAGATGTTTAATAATAAAAACAGATATTATTATTACTATTTACCAACTATAAGGTGTTCAGCACTACAGTGGGTTGAGCTGATGGAAAGGATTCAGGACAGAAGACTCAGAGCCAGACCAGTTGGTTTTAAGTTCTACTTTGCTCAAGCATGAGCCTACTACTTGTAGGAACATGAAGACTTTAACCTCTCTGATCTTCCATTTCTTTGTCTATTATAATAAAATGAGAGTAAATATACCTTCAACCCAGAGCTGTTCTGAGGATTAAGTGCAATGATGGATTTTAAAGTAGTGAGAAAATACGTTATGTAAATGTGGGAGTTTTTGTTGCAACCCAGCAGGACAATTGCTGAATTCCTTTCACATCTATTAGGTTATCTCCCAAGACCTGGGCTCTGTGTATTCATGTGAAAGAACTGAGTTTCCACATCAACTATGCCTTCCTTTCTTCCTCTAGCTTACTCTCCTGTCCCCAACCAATGTAAATCCAACATTGATTATTTGTATGAAATGGAATCTAAGTGTTGTGCATTTTCCCATTTGGAAGCTTAAGTCTGAACTTGGCTAATTCTATATTCGCCCCACAGTCCCCAATTCCCATTCCCTCTTTTCCTGCCCATCAATTTGGTTTAATTCTTTTTGTGTTAAAGTCACATGCACCAACTGATCTGTTCCATAAATTGTCTCTCTCTTGTTGCATTCATTTTTATCTCTCAGGGTTTATAGCAGAGTGACTTGCAGGAAACTAGTGCGTGATATTACAGCTAACAAAATACAAAGAAAACATCATTTTAACTAACGATGTCTGGTATAATTATTTCCAACATTGCTTGGTACAAGCGTCTCATGCTTTCTGATATTTCGTAACTAGGACCCAAAATTAGCCAGAGGTGCAATCCATTAGTTCTAATAATGTTCATTGAATTCAGACTACATGATACATGTTGGGGACACAGGAGTGGGCAAAAATATGCCTGTCTGTGCTCATGGAGATTAAGGTTTATTTGTTGTGCATTGTAAATGAGGACATTACAAATTGTAAATGAAGACAAAAAAAAATCAAGAGCCAGCTTGGCTTTCAACGAGAACACACAGGTACAGCTGTTTATGTGGCCAGAATCCATTCCGGTCAGGGCGTAGGCCATAACTTTTAGAAATTAATTTTTATCACTTCTAACTATGTATAAACCTTTTAATTAAAAATGTCTGCTGCAAAATAGATTAAAAATAAAACGCCACTGATGTGGTCACCTGCAAATAGAGTGTTTTTAATGTCTTGGCTTATATTGTTAGATTTAAGATGACTCCTTAGCCGATTGCTGAATATGTTGCAATGCAAATGCAGATTCATATCCATAGCAAATGTACCCACACAGATAATCTCTTTAACAAGGACAAAGGCCCAGTGTCTGTCTGGTTCAAGACTGCTTAACTCTGTTTTCAAAGATGTATACTTTGTAAACTAACTTCAAGAAATGTTTTTCAAAAAGTGCTCCCTAACCAAATTGAAGAAAAGCTTCATATATGAGAGCACATGAAGGCCCTGAGAAGTCCTGCGAGTTAAGGAAAAAAAAAAATCTATTTGACATGTAATGCAAGCATTCCCACATTCATTTCATCATAGAACCATTTTCCCAAAACACGCATATAAATATACTAAAAAACATATATTCCAGGGAAGATATTTTTGGAATACTCTGGTTTAACAAATGTAGATCCTACTCTGAATTAACCATTATAGGAACTTTATAAATGTATAGGGTTGTTCCAAGTCCATTCTGATCAATTATGTCACCTGCTGAACTGACAATCAAAATTGTATTTTGTCTTTTAATAGAGAAAGCAATTAAGACGAGAACCATAACAGTGTTTTGTTTTTTTACCATCAGAAATAGCCACAGAATGGTACTATCTGGGTATATACAGGGGCCTGCAGAGGATTCATTTCACAGGCTGACACACAATTCATTTTTATGCCTTCATTTCATATTTATCTTCTTTGTGTTTTCTTTTGCTTTGGCAATCTTAGATACATTTCTAATTTTCCAAGATTGCCTGCAGCGAAGTCCTGTCCCCAGAGATTGTTTTTTTATTAGTCTCTTAAGCAAGTTATACAATTCAAATCACCTCTCCCTGTCCACCCATCTGCTTGTTTTTGCTTTTCTTCCTCT
>NW_011888782.1:13270733-13307159 GCF_000151845.1 Pteropus vampyrus
GATATTACAGCTAACAAAATACAAAGAAAACATCATTTTAACTAACGATGTCTGGTATAATTATTTCCAACATTGCTTGGTACAAGCGTCTCATGCTTTCTGATATTTCGTAACTAGGACCCAAAATTAGCCAGAGGTGCAATCCATTAGTTCTAATAATGTTCATTGAATTCAGACTACATGATACATGTTGGGGACACAGGAGTGGGCAAAAATATGCCTGTCTGTGCTCATGGAGATTAAGGTTTATTTGTTGTGCATTGTAAATGAGGACATTACAAATTGTAAATGAAGACAAAAAAAAATCAAGAGCCAGCTTGGCTTTCAACGAGAACACACAGGTACAGCTGTTTATGTGGCCAGAATCCATTCCGGTCAGGGCGTAGGCCATAACTTTTAGAAATTAATTTTTATCACTTCTAACTATGTATAAACCTTTTAATTAAAAATGTCTGCTGCAAAATAGATTAAAAATAAAACGCCACTGATGTGGTCACCTGCAAATAGAGTGTTTTTAATGTCTTGGCTTATATTGTTAGATTTAAGATGACTCCTTAGCCGATTGCTGAATATGTTGCAATGCAAATGCAGATTCATATCCATAGCAAATGTACCCACACAGATAATCTCTTTAACAAGGACAAAGGCCCAGTGTCTGTCTGGTTCAAGACTGCTTAACTCTGTTTTCAAAGATGTATACTTTGTAAACTAACTTCAAGAAATGTTTTTCAAAAAGTGCTCCCTAACCAAATTGAAGAAAAGCTTCATATATGAGAGCACATGAAGGCCCTGAGAAGTCCTGCGAGTTAAGGAAAAAAAAAAATCTATTTGACATGTAATGCAAGCATTCCCACATTCATTTCATCATAGAACCATTTTCCCAAAACACGCATATAAATATACTAAAAAACATATATTCCAGGGAAGATATTTTTGGAATACTCTGGTTTAACAAATGTAGATCCTACTCTGAATTAACCATTATAGGAACTTTATAAATGTATAGGGTTGTTCCAAGTCCATTCTGATCAATTATGTCACCTGCTGAACTGACAATCAAAATTGTATTTTGTCTTTTAATAGAGAAAGCAATTAAGACGAGAACCATAACAGTGTTTTGTTTTTTTACCATCAGAAATAGCCACAGAATGGTACTATCTGGGTATATACAGGGGCCTGCAGAGGATTCATTTCACAGGCTGACACACAATTCATTTTTATGCCTTCATTTCATATTTATCTTCTTTGTGTTTTCTTTTGCTTTGGCAATCTTAGATACATTTCTAATTTTCCAAGATTGCCTGCAGTGAAGTCCTGTCCCCAGAGATTGTTTTTTTATTAGTCTCTTAAGCAAGTTATACAATTCAAATCACCTCTCCCTGTCCACCCATCTGCTTGTTTTTGCTTTTCTTCCTCTCTGCTGGATTCGGTGTAGAAATCCTCTATGCCTCCTCTCTCCCCTCCCTGTCCACTGCCCTAAACTCTCCCCCACCGTTCTGTCTATCCTCTCTGTCAGGGTCCAGGGGCCCCTTCTGTTCAAATGGCGCTGGGCCCACCTGTACCGGCCCCATCTGTCAGCAAAGCAGCCCCAGCATCCCACAAACCTGGTGGAGGAAATTCTCCTCTGAAGAATTGACGTCACTAGGTGTTCTCCTGAGAGTTGTGCCCTGAAAAATTAGCTACATTGAGGAAGAATAAAGGGCATTTCAGCCTGGAATAGAGGCATTCATTCCATCGGCATTAATAAAATAGTTCTCCCTCATGAGACTACATTTCAGTCTTCTGTTTTTGATATTACTTAAGATCAACCAGAAAATTAAAGAGAAATAGGAATTGAAAAAGATAACACCTTCAGGCTAATTAGATATTTAAAAATATTTATATTTTGATCCACAAGAAGATCAAGTAGATAAAATCCACTTTCTAAACCTGGCATGACCAACATATCTGTAAGGTTATTTCCTTTCATTCTTCCAATTCCAGTAATACAGCAACCTTTTTTGGGAGAAATCATTCAGTTTTTGTTCTTTGGCACCATTTGTAAAGAAGTCAAGGAATCATATGTCAGAGGAAACATTTCTTTGAAAGAAAAGTTTATTCCTAATATTTAAAATACCTGGTCTTCTATAAAACATATATGGGTGAGGAGGATAATTTCTACAGTTGAATACTATAGTAAGCCTTGGCTGTTCTTTTGTCTGAAATTTGATTCATATTTAATCTAGATTTGTGTGTTGATTTAGAGGCTAAAGTGCCAAGAGGACAGCAGAATGGTCACAGCCAGCCATGGTAGAGAGTATTTCGTGCCAGGACTGAACAAGGTCTAAAAAATATTGGTGGCACCTGAGACTCAGACAGTAGAATAGTCCCTTGATGTATAAGCCGGCCTCTTGGTTCTGATGTTCCCGTGCCTGTTTCCTGTGTGTGAGCGAAGCACTGCAGCAACCCTGTTTATCTGGCCCCTGCACAACATTGTCAAGACACATTTCCATTTTCCAAGTGACTGCTGCCACTGGGCCGCAGTCTGTGCTCATTTCTCGAGTAGCTAAACCCTTTGACACTGTGGTTTTTAATTAAAATTACATTAAAGTTAATCAACCAGAAAGAGGCTGCTGTAGAAGGCAGGTTTGATTGCAACCTGCAAAGGGCACGGAGGCTGCCAACTTGCTAAAGATGTGCCTGCAGATGCCAATCTGCCTGCACGAGCCCCACGGTTACAGAGCTGCTGATGAGAGGTCAGTTCTGCTTGCACTTTCCCTGGGACTGTCAAAAAAAATCACGGTGGCAGTAGCATGGCACAAAGTTAAAAAGCAGACAAGCCTCTCCAAAGTGCACCATCCCCACATTTCTGCTACTGCCCCAAACCACTGATGCGAAACTGTCACATCCCAACTGTTTCATCTTCAGGCACAGTTAGGCTCAACCTGGAGTCATTAGGTTTGCTGTTCAGGGAGGATACGGATACTCTCAGACAACCTGTCTTCTTCTATAGGCTGGTTTCTGGCACACAGTGCTGTGTTTAGTTTTTCTTTGTTTTGAAGGGGACAGAGAAAATATTTGAATACTTCAGGATTCCTCATTCCTCTCCAAGTTCTTTCCAAAAGGGCTTTATTGGAAAATGAATGCAGACAGCTTAGCATTCCGAACCAAGAGACTATCAAATAAAAATGCATATCTAAGATTTATTCATTATTTCACATTTACTAAATGGCAGTGCTGTTAAGTCTAAAATTTAAGCTTTATTTCTGTTCAGTTTTTATATGATAAATTTACTTAGTATATCCAGGTCTTAACCAAGTACCTGACACTTGGTAGGAGACTGATTCTTTTTAGATAAATGAACAGATGGATGCATGAAGTAAAAAGTACATTGTCTATCACAACTAATTCTATTTATGTTTTTTTCTAAAGCTACAAAACCACCATTGGTACAAAAAGCTTGGTGTCATCCTGAGTGCCAACTCTGATCTAATAGCAATTGCTGCTTAAATCACTATGTTGAGAAGGATTATGAAGCTATATACAATTGAGCAGAGAGTGATCTCAGTCAAAGGCTCTGAATGCTATCCTTGTTTTGAGGTTTTGGAGAAATATAAAGATTATGTCAGAATTCTATGGTTGCTTGAAAGTAATTTGACAAAGACTTCTCCCTTCATTTACAAGGGAAGAAGAAACTATGAGGAGTTTATTCTTTATCAAGTTTCAAACTTTCTTTTAAAGCTGGCAAACATTTTATTTTATATATCTCTGAGTGGCTTCTTGAGTCCACTAGCTGATTCTAATCAAGCCATTTGTCCTATAATAATTGTTATACTCGTCTGTGCATATCTATGTCATATATAGTATTTGCCAGAGTGCTCTGCTCAGTAGCAAGTTTCTTGAGTCAGGTGAGTCCCAGGTGCCATTCACATCCTAGCTGTGAACATTAAGGACTGGCAAAGTGTCTCCCTATAAAATGCTATTTATAAAAACAGATTATTTTCTTTTTAAAAGTTAATTCTGTTTTCTACAATGAGATCTAAGGGGAAATCTGCTAGGGAGAAGATATGTCCTTCAAATATAATTTTTTCTCTAATAAAAAGAAACATACCCCTGCAATGAGTTCTTTTTTGCTTCTTTGACAAGCTTACTATTTCCTTCCTGTGAATGTAGCCATGATGAGTGGGACTACAGCAGCTATCTTGTGACCATGAGGCATCAAGACCAAAAAAAAAAATATTCTGACAATGGTAAAACAGAAGAATTTTAAAGACATTTTTGAACTGCTACTCCAAAACTGCAACCTCTAGATTCCTTGTCATGTCAAATAACTAAATGTTATAAGGCTTAAACCACTAGTTAGAAAATCTTTTACTTGCAGCTAAAAGCTTTCTAATTGATATAGTAGTCTTATTTTCCAACATAGAGAGTTAAACCTTCCAATCTTGTAGTCTACTTCATTTCTTTCACTTTAATATTTTGATCATGCTATATCTTTGTGGTCACAGTACATCAAAAACCTGTGTGTTTCTTGTAGAAGTCTCCAATGGAGAAGCATATCAAAAGTTAATTTTTCTTGCCTGAGCAGATTTTTGGAGTAATATTTCTCTCTGGAAGACCTCAAAAAAACCTTCCCCATTCAATACTTAGATGTTTTCTAGCTTCAAATCAAACAGAAGGTCAATTATCTACTAGAATGCAAGTTTCTCATAAGAAGGTGGACACTTATTTGATGCCTCCATGTGAATAAATGAACCAATCAGATCTTCTCTGAATTTTGAGAAAAGGCAATAAAAAGGCTGAGGACCTAGGCTGATTAGGTGGGCAGACTGAGATTTATGAAGGAGAAAAAAAAGATTAGGCTATCATCAGCAACCTCTGCCAGCCCCATGACTGCTCCAGGAAAGATCTTGAGTCCTGCAACTACTCATGTATACTTGCCATAAGAATATCAGGAAAGCTGGCCAATATAAAAACCTACTCTGACAGATTGAATTTAAAAATATCCACCTATATGATTTTCACAAGAGACATCCCAAGGAGATAAAGACACAGCATAACTGAAAATAAAAAGAATGTAAAATAATAGACCAGACAAATACAACACATCAAAAGTTAAAATAGCTATATGAGACCAGATGTTAAATTAAGAATTCAATTGGAGTGCTCAGATATGATAAATATTCTGTCCCTACTGAACATCTAGGTGACTGCATGCCCTCCAATAGCTGGAACACAGGGCAGTGTTTCCTTTGGGAATGGCCCTTTCCATGCTTTGACCCTGGAGAAGTTTCGAAGCTCCAGTTAGCCAATTGAGGAGGGGTGAAAGAAAACAGAGAGGCCACCATTTCTCTTTCCCTAAGGCAGTTGGCACATCTGTCTAGGTCCTAGCTGTTGGTGGAGTCGAGGCAAAATTCTTTTTTTATAAAAATATATATATAGTGAAAGGAAGACTAAAGTATTGATGAATACTGTAAAATAAAAATAACACATGATAAACACCCACTATAACACTATAAATAGAGTCTAAAAACATTCACTGGTGTAAGATATAGAGTTGTATTACTGGAATGTTAATAATATGATTAGGGTGATCCTGAACAGCTAACCCATTGAAAGTTCTGTGGGTTTGAGAGTCACTTTCCAATTGTGTCACATATGAATTTGTGTTATTGCATAGAAGTCATGGGGTGTCACAGTTTGGATTCTCTAGAAGAGCAAATTTGAAGACATGATTTGAGGTAATGGATATTTATTAGAGTTTTCATCGGTGAAAGAAAGGGGAGGAAGAAGGATTAGGCAGACAGAGATGTCTAGGAAGCAGACTGACACAGCCTTACCAACCTGGCATGGCATTCAGGCTGGCAGCATTGTCTTCTGTAGGTCTAGGTCTTGTAGCCCTGAATAGCCCTGTCATCAGATGCAGGATACCCCAGCAAGGGTGTGACCTAAGTGAGGACAGCTCTCTGTAGCTGAGGCCTACCCTAAAGGAGCTACGAGCTGGAGGCAAACTGTACATTTATATACTGTTGACTGTTTTACATAACTATGACTGTTTCTGATCTCCTTTCTTTATTGGGGTAAATAAGATGGCCAAAATCAATAGACACATAAGTTTCTCAGACCTTATTACATTTGCTAGAGCAAAGATAACCACATCCCGCATAATGGCTGCAATTAGAGCTAATACTGAGTTGTGCTAAAAAACATATATAAAATCCTAAACCAAAAGTTAAAAAAGCAAACATCACAGACAGAATATACATGAAAATTTATCACATGTTAGTCTATAAAGCAAGTCTCAAAATTTTTTGATACCAGGTCCCATACAGATCATTTTCTCTAACCACAATGCAAAAGAGGTAAACAGTAAGAAATCAATTTTTAATCTAAAAAGTCAATGCATTCGCAAAATGAAAAATACATTTTTGAGTAACTCAAGAGTCAAAGAAGATACCATGATGGAAATTAGACAAGCCATTATGAGCCATGCTAAACCAATGCCTTCATATTAAAAATGAGGAGACCAAAACCCAGAAACTCAAGTAGTTAAATAGCTTGCTCATGGTCGCACTGCATGGTGGTAGTAAACAAGGAAGCAGCAGAGAGTGGTTGAGAGTGCAAAGATTTAGGGCACAGGCCATGGAGTCAGACGAGTTTCTACTCCCCCATCACTTACTAACAGTGTTATCTGAGACAATTGTCAATACCTCTCTGAACCTGTGAGTTCAGTTTAAATAATACTCATTTTGGAGAGTGGTTTTGAGGATAATGGAGACAATGAATGTGGGGTGGGAGTGGGGTGAGTGTCGAGAAAGAGATCTGTCTTAGCAGAAATGTGAGACCTCAGGAAGTAAGGAACAGTTGTCAGTGATCCCGACAGAGCCAGGGTATAAACTCAGGTCCAAATGAGAAGTGTGGTGGAGCAGACAACACAGTGCAGACAGTACAGAAACCACAAGTTGCTCCTGGAATGAAGTGGACCAAGACATGCACAGGCAAGGCCAAACAGATGGTCATTAGACTGAAAGGGGGCATATACCCAGGACACTCACTCATGGGAACCATGGAGACCAAAGAACAGAAAAAAATAGAGCAGCCACAAATCTGGTAGCACCAACACTAGCCCTGACATGGGAGTGTTTTGGCCCTCCAGGAAAGTTTAATATGAAGCCTTCCTGTGAGACTTGAAGGGAAAATTATTCCTAATTTTTAGCATTTGTGAAAATGAAAACTTCTTTAGCCAAAGAAATGTCTCTCACATGATACCAAATATAGTGTGTTTGATGTATTAATTTACTTATTCAGATATTCAGTACACAACTATTTCTGGAGCCCCTGCAATGAGCTGGAAACAATGTTAGGCACATAGAACTCAATACTACTTGCTCAATTAGCATCATCTTCCAAGAATCTTTGCAGCCAATCAAACAAAAGTAACAAAAAACATTAAGGGCTATCTTAGTTGTCTATTGCCAAAATAATACCATGTAATGAGCAACCACCAAACCTCAGTGGTAAATAAGAATAAACATTTATTTTACTCACGAAACCATGGATTAGTTGGGTGGTTCTGGTACTCTGCTCCAGGTTCTACTGATCTCAGGTGAGCTTGCTCATGCATCTGCACTTAGGTGGCAAGTGGGCAGGTCTAGGATGTCCTTGAGTGGGAAGACTATGCTTGCTGCACATGGTCTTCCATCTTCCAGCAGGCTACTGTTCACACAGTGAGGGGTCTGAAGAAAACAGAAGTCCACAAATCTCAGTCTCAGAACTCGCACGCTGTCACTTTTTCTGTGTTTTATTGGTCAAAGCAAGTCACAAGTTCAGCTTCAAGGGATAGAGAAATAGAATTTAGCTCTTGGTGAGAGAGCAAAGAGCAAGGACAGAGGGAGGGGTAGAGAATTTGGAAACATTTTTGCAATTAATCTGCGGATTGGCTAAATTGACTCCTTGGTAGAAGCTATGACTGGGATGGATTAGAAATTAAAATAGATGTGTGTCTTCTTAGAAGAGATAGTATTCCCTTAAAAAGCAGCATGTGTTTTTCTCTTTAAAGGAATCTATACCTTCGAACGAGGATTGAGAACAAAAGACCAAGTTGATATATGAAATGATAATTGATGAAAGAAACATAAAAACAATGCTAAGATTACATAAGCTAGAACTAATCTAACTTTAGACTTGAAGATCTGAATCAAATCATTCAGCACAGGAAGACAAAATTTCTAATACCCCAAATTTTGGTTTGGTATAGAACAAAATATCGAAAGGTCAATCAATGTGAATGGCAGCATATCTTAGGAAAAAATTCTCATTGGACTACATGGCCCCAATATTTAATTAGCAGGAATCTTTTAAGTACTATTCCTTCCAGTTCTGCTTTTTGATGGGGGTATCTGAATTATGTAATAAGGCTGGAATATTACATCTCATCCAGTCTTTATGAATGTAAGTCTTTTTCTGTATTGTATATTTGGGACAAAGATACTTCTTTTATAGCCTGAGAGAGGAGAGGAAGAAATCCTTACAAGTACCGAAAGCATGAGAAATGTAATTTTAACTTTGAACACCCAAAGCTATATTATAAACAAATCTTGAAGATGGCATCAACCAACTATTCAAGAACCAGGATTCCAGAGGATCCATCTGTAGATTTAAAGAAGCAAATTTAGTTCATTTAAAGTTTCTGATAACCAAGACTTATGGTTTGAGGAACAAACCAAAAATCTTTATTTTTATGGCAATAAAACAACATATTATGAAATTTTGATTGGATTCTTGCACATCTGTTGAAACTTTGCTCTACTCCATACCTAGAAGAAATAAAAGTTATGAAATAAGTTATAAAAAAGAAATGCTTATACAACTCTTTTTCAGAAACAAGAGTAAACTCTATTATTGACAGAATCAGCAACTTAATTAAAAAGTCTGTTAATGCTAGTGTTAATAAACCTGGCATATTTTCAATTTAAATTGACACTATTCAAACTGATATGTTTCAGTAACAAAATATGTCACAAAGTCTGGATGAGAACACTGACTATCTAAATTAAGCTTTTATTACTTGAAAATATTGGAGGCTATGACAGATGTTCCATGATTGAATTATATTTTTCATAAAAATATTTTACTTAGAAAGCCAAGGTGAAATAATGGGTTGTGCATTGTTCACCTCCTGGCTAGAGAAAAATCACCTACACATAATTACCCATGATATTAAAGTTTTAAATAAATAAGCAAATTTACTTCTTTAAAGAGGAGTATGTGTACTGTTTGGATTTTGAAACTGAATGATTAATTTATTGCTATTTTCAGTCTTTAGCAAATATTTATTGAGTTCTTATTACATGTCAGGTACTTTTGTAGGGGTTGGAGAGTATGGAACAAGACAAAGATGCCACTCATATAATTTACATCCTAGTGGTTTGATTATCAGAATTTCATGAAACTTATGAAAGAATGACTGAACACCATAGTGACACAATAGCTTCTAAAAAAGCTAAAAGTAAAAATTTTGATAAAGGTTCAAGGATTTCTAGACAGTTATATCAGAGGAAACCATATGTCAGTACCTCCTTGCCCCGCCCAAATGACACACGCATGTCTTCATCCCCCACCAATTTATTTTTAGAAGCGCAAAGAAGTACCTAAGGTGTCTGGGATAGGGTAAGGAGATGATGGCTTGTATTCTCAGAACCAGCGCAACTTTCAGGTCTTTGAGTTCTAGAAGTTTCTTCTGTTACACTCGCTTCACTGCATGCAACTCGGTCCTTTCTTATTTTCTGCAACAATCATGCACATCACTTCTGAAAACTCTCCATTTTTTTACTGCTTTCAAGGCACACTAACCTGTTTTTTATTTCTCAAACACACAAGCTGACTTCTTTCTCAAGGACCTTTATGCTTGGTGTTCCCTCTGCCTAGAAAACTGTTCTTGTAGATACCTGCACAGGTTGTGCCCTCACTTCATTCACATCACTGGTGACTGTCCCATCTAAACTAACACGCACACCTCTCTCACTCTCTACCCAATACCCTGCTTTATTGTTCTTCCTAATATTTGATAGTAGCAGACATGTTGCATATTTATTAATCTGTTTATTGTCTCTCTCTCTCTGAAACTAGGCTGTGCTACATGAGATAATGGTTTAGGCATATCCACTGCTGTAACTTCAAAACCTAAAATATGTCATAGACATAGAAAGTGTTTAATTATAATTTCTTGAATAAGTGAATACATGAACAAAATGAATAAACACAAGTTTAACAGACTTTAGTACAGAATGCTGGACTAAGATGAAAGAGGGGCTCAAACTATAGCAATATAAATAATCTAAAGGGAATTAGATTATTTATAATCCACATTCTCAAGCAGGAACTATAGCTACCCACTTCTCTTTCCCTTTGAGATGCAACACAACAATCTCCTGCCCTAGTCTCACGTAGAGGACTTCCCTCCTTCAGAAGTTCTGGCATCGACTCACACTCACTCTCTGAGGCTTATCTATTGCCCCTGGCACTTCTTTATGTATTTTTCCAAAGACAGTTCTTTACATTAGAGGAAATTACTTAATATCTACCCTTTAAAAGGTAAGAATCATTGCATCAGTGTTTAAAAGTACTGTGAAATAAAAATTTTGAGTTAGGTATTATCCCAAGGAGAAACTATCTGGTTAATAGATATAAGTCAAAGACTATGCTAACTCCAATGAGTAGGAACTTTCAAAATATATTTACAGCTTGAATTTTTCTGGGGAAATAGAGACACTTAGATCAGTCTAAGAGAACAGAGACAGTAAATAAGACATTATAATCACACCAGGGGGTGGGATTGCTGGGTGAGGGGTAACACAAGGGAGTTTCTGTGTGCTGATAAAACAGTTCTGTGTCTTGATTGTGGTGATGAGTGCATGAGTCAATACATAGGATAAAAATGTATAGAAACACATACACACACACTAACAAACGCGTGTAAAAACTAAAGAAATCTGAATACTATTCAGTTTTGTATTGGATTGTACCAGTGTCAGTTTCTTGGTTTCGATGTTACATTTTTATGTAAAGTATTGCCATTGGGAGAAGCTGAGTAAAGAGTACCCAGGGCTCTTTGCACTATTTTTGAAACTTTCTGTGAGTCTATAATTGTTTAAAAAGCAAAAGCAAAAACAAAGAAAACAAAACAGATTCAAAGTATCTGCAGAAAAATTTTAAGGATCTATATAGGCCCAGATCATGAGTCTAAAGATAAATATATGAACAGTCAAGAAATTGACAAAGTAGTTTAATTTCATTAGAGATTACGAATGCAATGTTTTATGAGTTTACCCATGTCAAGACCAGGGAAACTTTTTCCTTACACCTTTAGTTCTTCTGACTGGTCGAATAATTCACATGACATATAGTAGATTAACAGGAGAAAATCGAATTTTAATATGAGCAAATTTTAATATGAGAAAATTCACATAAGCATGAAAATGCCAAAGACAGTGAGGCAAACAGAGGTATATACGTAATTTTGGACTAAGGAGAGAGAAGTAGGCAATTCACAAGTAGATGAGAAAGAACAAACATTTTGTAAACTAATTCTTGCAGGGCCACCTAGAAACAATAGAACAAAGGAGAATCTAGTGGAAGAGATTTTTGCTTGGATCCTCCCTGTGTGCCACATTTAATTCATATGTGGTAAAGTAAATATGCTAAAGTGGATATACTAAGGTGAATATGCTAAAATTTCCTTCTTGAAGCAGATTTTTCTATCTAAATCTATTTAAGGAGGAAAGGGGAAGATAAAAAAAACTTCTTGAGTTTGTTGGGCTTTAATTGCTTTCAGCTCAGAAATAACCTTCATGTTAAGGTGAAATATTCTGGAGATACTTGCTCCCAACCCCCATCCATGATTTAACAAAAATGTAGATTGACAATTAACAAAATACAGGACATATTAAGATTTTTTAAAATAAGCATCATAATTGATACTGTTTAATATCTGAAACATCAACACGCACATGAGCAATATAAACTCTTTTAAATCACCAGTTTTCCTTCAGTGTCAGTAAGGGTTATGATAGCCTCCATAATGTCACAGCTATTTTGTAATGTGACTTCTTTAAATTCAGATATTGCTCTTGAGAAACAATAGTTACCATGAGATATTTCTCACTGACAAGGACCTGTAAGAACTTTCAGACTCAGCTGTTTGACCTACTTAAGTTAGGAATAACTTTGACTACTTAAGTATTTTATGAATATCAACACACAATGACTAGTAATAATGGGTCTCCCAATATACTATACAAACCAGGCATTGCAAGGCACTGCAGCATGACATGAGTTGCCTGTGAAAGGGAACAAACAGCATCCTTTCTTTCCCTAGACAGTTCTCAAAGCTAAAGGACTTTCTTTACTGAATCTGCATTTAGTGTAATCCTGGTACAAGATGCAGAGAAGAGTGTTAGGGCTGGTTAGAGTTTATTCCCATCAATCCACAGAGATTGGGAAGCAAATTTGTGGCTACTGGTATCCTACTCACCGAACACTACAGTGCCTCCTATCCTTTTGGAGGCAGAGTTATCAAACTTTAGAAGATCATTATATTCAAGTGCTGATGTAAAATTAACCAGATGTAGTGACAAATGTGCTGATGTAATAATATTCTTCATCGTTATATTCCAAACGAAATTTATTTTGCTCTATATACCTTTGGAAAGATTGGCTGTTCCTCAAGAATACATCCTTCTTGTATGTCAAGAAGAATCAGTGTTTTAAATGAAGGTTTCAGCCCATCTTTCTAGGAGAATGACTACTACAACAGAGGGCTCACAAAACATTTGATGATACTGTACTATGATAAAGGATGCTTCATCTTTGTTAACTCCAAGTTTAGAATATGTCACCTGTGAACTAGAAATGCATTAGGAAGAAGAGAAAGAAGTGGATTGGAGTGAGAGAGAACTGGAAGAAATGGGAGAAAATTAACTAGTGAAATCCAAATAAGGTCTATAGTTAAAAGTTTCTTACAATGTCAATTTCTTGGTTTAGACAATATACTACAGTTATACAAGATGTTATCATTGGGTCTAGGATAAATGAGAACTGCAAATTCTAGTGAGTCAAACTATTCCAAAATACACACACACACACACACACACACACACACTCACACGGAACCAGTAAGCAAAGAAACTAAAAATACAGGGCAGTTCCTCATACCCACAAATTAATTTACCAAAAGTTTTATATACTGCCCTTCGCTGCATATATGTAGTAGCTCTATAGCAGATTTTATAATAATAACAATCATTATCATTTACCAACATCTTATTATGTGCCAAATACTATGCTAAATGCTTTATACACATCAACTTAATCCCCATAGCAACCTTCTCATAGGGTAATGTAATCATTCGACAAGCTACTACTGTCATTTTCATTTTACCAATGAGGAAATCAAGATTCAGACAAGTTACTTTTCCAAAGCCATGTAGCCAGTAGAGATAGTGTAGGAACTGGAGTCAATCTTCTTGACTTCAAATTCTATGTGCTTCATGGCACAAATGACAATGTTTTCTTGATACATGCCCTGTGGCTTAAAGAAAGTACATTTGGTTTTTTCCTATGAGCAATATATATATTTACTCAGATAGGCACTGGCTTATCCTTGTTCATTCTAACACTCCTGAGTGAGGAAAAAGGAAATGTCCCCTCCGAAGAAGTTGACTTCAGGTGATTTCTTTCTCATGGGTTCCTTTTGCTTGTGTTCTATGAATATGATACACTGACCATAGCTCATTGGGACATGAATCATGCTGTAACATAGAATACCATCTCTGTTGTTGAGGCTGCTATGAATCTTTAGTTTGGTTGATTCTAATGTCTATCAAATTGGGATTCTGAGCTCAATTGGGAGTCCAGCCGCCTATGAGATGGACTGAGGAGAAAACTGACTAACTGTAACACTCAGTAATAGACAGTAACTAAGTAACCCAATCGAAACTTTCTTTGAGAAATTTTGAATTCAAGACACACAAGGAGAACAGATGTACTAGAGGCAATCAGAGATAGAAAAAGACCTAAGCCCTGTGAATAGCAATAGCATAATCTTCAAGCAAGAGGTCAATGAGCACGAGCTGCTAAGGGAAAGTAAAGATAATTGGAGTTTTAGAGATGTTCATGAATCGTGAATTGCAGGTTACCAAATGCCTGATTGTGCCACTATTTCTATATATCCTCACTTATTTTGATTTTATAAAGTAAGGGCTTCTCTGCAATTGGAGAGTACATATACAGAGAAGTTTCTTGCAGTTAAGAAATATAAACCAAAAGGAGAACAGACTTCTAATATAGTATTTAAGAAAGCTTTGTCATATTCAAAAAATAGCAATAAATATCCATAATCATAAAATTATATAATCTTTTTTATGAAGAGCAATAGTTTAACTTCATTTTAATAATTTTGAACTTAAAAGAAAAATTGCAAGAATAATTCAAAGAGCTCCCGTGGATACTTTATTTAAATTTACTCATTGTTAACATTTTGCCACATTTGTCTTATCATTCTTCTTTAAATTAAATATATACATATTTTTTTCTGAACCATATAAGAGGAAGTTGCCTACATCATCCCAATTACTCTTTAATATTCATTATGCATTTCTTAAGCAATGATATTCTCCTCACATAAACACAATGCAATTATATTTGTGAAATTTAACATTGATGCATTGTTATTATCCAATCCACAGTCAATATCCCAATTTCATCAATTGTCCCAGCAATGTCCTTTACAGCAAATTTCTCTGGTTCAGTATCCAATCCAAAAGTACATTGCATTTAATTGTCATGTCTCTTAGGGCTCCTTTGGTCTATGATAATTCCTCAGTCTTTCTTTGGCTTTCATGACATTGATATTTTTGAGATTACATGCCATTTCTTTTCTAGAATCTCCTCAATTTTGACTTGTCTGATGTTTTCTCATGTTTTTAGATTCAAGTTATGTATTTTTGGTAGGAACATATGTGATGATGTTTGATCCTTTTTAATGCATCATATAAGAGGGGCATGATGTGAGCTTGAAAATCATCACTTTTGCAAACATCACAGTAATAATTGATCTAGGCAAGAATTATCAATAGATATTGAGTGAACAAATATTTGAAGAGGAACAGATAATTTATATAGTCTCAAAGTATTTTCCTATAAATACTTATTAATTACAAAAGAAGAAATAGTAGCTTTACAATAGAGAAAGCTAGCGGATACCACCTAAACAAAATGATCAAAATCATGTACTCTTAAAGATAATTAAATACATAGGGATTCCTTGACTATGTTTCTTGTTTTATTTTTTAGACATATGTGGAAAACTACATATAAAAATGAAAAATAACAAGAAGGGGTAGTGAGATAAAATATAGCAGCAAAGAAATAACACCTTCCTTTCACTTAAATCCTAAGTAAATGGATCTTATAAGGTGAGACATTTCTACACTGAGTTTCTGGACTAACTCAAAAATTAGTACCTAAAAGCCTACCTAACCAACAGGAAAGAGCATGAATATAACTCTTGCATTATTCATATGAAATAATACTTCTAGCCGCAGTGGTGAAGGGAGGGGAGCAGGGGAAACCTTAAAATGTGATGATCAGAAACTGTTGGGTTTGTGAACAGGTATCTTAAGGAGAAAAAGAACAAGGACAGCCAGAAGACCTGGCTATAGCTACAAAACCTAAAGACATGAAAAGAACATGGAAAGATCTGCTGGTCATATTCCATTTGTATCAATTAAAATGGAAAAAGCATACGATTCACTGTTCAACAAATATTTTTTAAAATGACTTCTATGTGCCAGACAATGAGATAGTGTTAGGAATCCAACGATGGGTAAAACATAAACCCTGTCTCCTAAATTTTCTATGCAGTAGGAAGAGCAGACTGGAAGCATTCGGGGTGGGGGGGAGGGGGCGGGGAGCAATCTTTTTTACAGGTTCTGTGATGAGAAAAAGTCAAGTGTTCAAAATGATAAAGTATTCAAAGAGTCCTCAGAAAGGTGATAATGGTTGATCTGGCGTATTGGAAAAGTTCATAGCAGTTAGATGTGGCTAGAGAATTATTTTTCTAATTACACTTCTTGAGCAATCATTATCAGCCATTGTCTTAATCAATTAACATGTATTAACACATATAATCTCTTATAGCAACCTAGGAAGTAGATAATATGATTATCTCTATTTGGCAGATGAAAGTGCTAGAGGAGTAAGACGGTACAGTGAGGGCTCTGCCTAAAATTTTAATCAGGAACCAAATTGTGGAATGATACATGTTCCATGCTAAGAAGTTTGAAATTTATCCTGTAGTCTGTGAGGTATTATAGATTCTTCAGTAAAGAAGTAGCATGTTTAGATTTGCATTTTAAAAGTTTATTCTGGCAGCTGTGTGAATGGTGGATTAGAGTTGGACAAGGCTGGAAAGAGAGCCAACAAGAAGAGAGAGGATCCAATGAGGAGACAATTCCAATAAATCTAGCAAGGTAAGAAGAGAACATGAATTACAGCAGAAGACTAGGACTGGAGAGGATAGTTTGATCCAGGAGTTGTCTTGATGGGATTAGTGACTGATTAAACATGAGGACTAGGGCAGGCAAGGGAGGAATCCATGATTGCTCCCAGTGTCTGGCTTAATCTAATAGATGGTTTCTAGCTCAGCTAACCGAGGTCAAGGTTACTGGTTAAATGTCCACATGTGGCCATCAGCTTGAATTCATCTGTGATCAGACATATCACTAACCAGACTTCAGTTGTATGGGACACTAGGTGAGAATTTAGATGCTGCTAGGCAAATCACTGCCTGTGATAGGGAGGAACAACCAAAACACACATTAAAAATGGGTGTGGATTTGCCAGATCAATAAAATCACCTTATTATATAGAGTACAGTATAGTAAGAGACTTTAAGAAAAGGTTAGGAGACAACTCTCCATGGATCACAGGTTTCTGCATGTGTTATGAGCCAGGCACTCTGCCCTTTTTTTTTTTCCCCCAGATGTTTATATAGTGATAATCCCAAGAAGACAGATAATGTCTTCCTCCCATGCATAGGGTAGGTTTGTCTACAACCTCGGAAGCTAATGTTTTCCTCTAGAGTAAAGGGCTGATATGCTTCTTGGCCATTATAAAAAATTTGGTTCCCTAAGCTCAAGAGGCTCTCCTGTAACACAACCTACTACATCCATCTAAGCCCATCTGTGTTGTCACTGTGGGACTTAGAGATAAGGATAACTGACACAAATATGCTCATACTCATTCTGCTTGTTGTGCCTTGCTGTGCCATGCATATAAAGTCCTCTGTCTCTGATCCAGAAGTCTCATATTTTCTGCCAGCATCCATGAAATTTTGACAGGCTTATTGGCTTATAAATAGGATAGAATTACAGACACTTCACAAATCTCGATAGAAAGTTACTTAAGATTCCTAATTGTGGTGTGCTTAATACAAAAGATTGACCAAATTGGGCTGTTTTTGAATTTAACTAATTGTAAATTCTTTTTTTTAATCTTTCCTAAGATTATATTTCCATTCCCAGCCCAGAATCTTGCCTAAGATTTAAGTAAACACACTTTCTTGGTGATTGACTTGAATTTTCATAATTTTTGAATAGAAGTGTTAATGATGAGCAAGTTTGACCTGCCAGAAATCCTCACAGAAAAACAGAAAATGATAGCAATGCTCAGACTTCTATTTCAGTATTCATTGGGGGAGACATCTTTTTTTCCTAAAGGAACAAACCCCTGGGGGAGGGGGTGGGTCTGAGGATGACTTAAGAAGTGCAAAAATAGCTTACTTTGAGATTAAATGTACAATGACTGTTATCCAAAATGAAATTCCTCTGAATTTCAACATATATAAATAGCTACTAAGCACGGAGACCATTTTTTGAATTTCTTAACAATATAAGAAGGACCAGGGTGACGGCAACTGACATTGGAAAGAATGTTTGAAATTTTTAATGAGTTGATTCTGTAAAAACTGTCATTTAAAAATTCTGTCTCTTATGAGGTCAACTAAAATTTATTTTTGAAGCCAAATGATTTTTGTTTGGGGAAAACTAACCCAATGGGATTTTAGTTGTAAGCATGAGAGAAAGGTTTCTGAAACGCAGAGATTTTGAGAAAAGCATATCCAAGGAGCTATATTTTTCTGAGAAATAATGTGAAACCTTACCTTTATTGAGGACAAAATGCATCTCTGTGGATTGAATTTTTAAAAATCATTAATAAAACTAATTATTTAGAGCAGTTTTAGGTTTACAGAAAAATAGAGTGGAAAGTACAGAGTTTGCATATATCCTCTTACCCCTCTACACAGTCTTTCAATGTTATTAACATTTTGCCTTAGTGTGGTACATTTGTTACAATTGATGAGCCAACATTGATATGTTATCATTACTTAAGTCTACAGTTTACATTAGGTTCAATCTTCTTGTTATACATTTTATGGGTTTTGACAAATGTATTATGACATATTTCTACCATCATAGTATCATAGAGAAGAGTTTTGTTGCCCCCAAAATTCCCTGTGCTCTACCTATTTATCCCTCACTTCCTCTCGCCAAACTCCTAGCAAGCACTGATCTTTTCACCATCTCCATATTTTTGCCCTTTCCAGAATGTCGTATAGGTGGTATCATACAATATGTAACATTTTCAGATTGGTTTCTTTCACTTAGCAATATACATTTAAGCTTCACTTAGCAATATCCATTTAAGTTTCCTCTATATGTTTTAATTTTTTTAGTAGCTCATTTTATCACTGAATAATATTTCATAGCCTAGATGTACCACGATTTCCTTACCCATTCACCTACTGAAGGACATCTCAGTTGCTTCCAAGTTTTGGCATTTATGAATAAAGCTGCAGGCTGATGTATGGTCATAAGTTTTCAACTCATTTGGGTAAATACTAAGGAGCATGATTGCTGGATCACATGGTAAGAGTTTGTTTAGTATTATGAAAAGAACTGCCACAGTATCTTCTAAAGTGACTGTATCATGTTGCATTCTCACCACAAAGGTTTTTTTCCCCTTTTTTAGGTATTAGTTTATACTGTCTTGTATCTGTATTTTATCGCTTTGGCTGTGAGTGAGTAAGTGAGTGAGAGAGTGTGTGAGTGTGAGTGTGAGTGTGTCTGTATGTGTGTGTGTGTGTGTGTGTGTGTGTGTGTGTGTGTGTGTGTATTCAATTGTATTCAAAGGACTAGGAGTAGACCCCAAGACAGCTAAAAAGGTATTGTGGCAGGCAAAATAACGCCCTCCAGCGGTGTCTGCACTAGAAACTGTGAATATGCTAGGTTATGTGGTAAGGAGGAATTAAGGTTGCAGTTGGAATTCAGGTAGCTAATTAGCTGATCCCAAAATAAGGAGATCATCCTAAATTATTCAGGAGGGCTCAAATGTGGAAGAAGGGGACAAAAGAGACAGAGTTACAATGGTGCAGTCTGAGAAAGACTGCTAGCTTTGAAAATGGAAGAAAGCCAAAAGCCAAGGAATGCAGGCATCTGATAGAAGCTAGAAAAGGCAAAGAAACTGATTATCCACTAGAAACTGTCAATACCTTGATTTTAGCCCAAGGAGATCCATTTTGGACTTCTGATTCCTGACCTATAAGATTAATTTGTGTTATTTTAAGCCCAAATTGTGGTAATTTTTTACAGCAATTATAGGAAACTACTAGAGATATGTTTTCTCATTATATCAAACTAGAAGAAAGATTGTGAAAAGGGACACACTGGACTGTTTATGGGTCCACATGGAATTCCAAAATAGAATGACCTGGAATTAAAAACATATGTGTACACAAAACTTGTTTACAAATGTTCATAGCACCATTATTCTTAATAGCCAAAAAGTAGAAACAATTCAATGTCCACTAACTAATGAATAAACAAAGTATGGTATAGCCATATTGTAGAATATTATTCTTCCATGAAAAGAAATGAAGTACTGATACACATTATAACACGGATGAACCTTAAAGACATTATGCTAAAGAAGCCAGTCACAAAAGACCATATAGTGTGTAATCTCATTTATATAAAATATCCAGAATAGGCGAATCCATAGAGACAAAGTAGATGTTGCTGGATGCTGAGAGCAGAGCAGAAATGCAAAGTAACTGCTAATGGGAACAGAATTTCTTTTGGGGGTGGTAAAAATGTTCTAAAATTAGATAGTGGCCAATGTTGCACAACTCTATAAATATTTTAAAAAATGCTTAATTATTATATATGTTAAAAGAGTGATTTTTTTGATATGTGAAGTATATTCAATTATATCTTAATAAAACTATTATTAATAAAAAGATGACATGACCCATGTTTTAGGAAATGTACAGATGATCAGTTATTAATTTCTGATGTGAGTTTTGGGGATACAATTTTTCATGGTGAAAATGGACAGTGAAATTTCTTGCTTTTAATTACTTGGGAGGCAAGTTTTAGACTGGTGAAAGGAAAACTGTTTTCTTTCTCTGGCCTTCAGGTTGTTGAGACTTAGATGCTGGGTGTCTCAATCAAGATAGGTTAAGTTCTACTGCAGCTAAACAAAATCAAAACCAAAAATAAAATTTAAAAATCCCTAAATTTAGTGACTTTTAACAACAGAGCTGTAACTTCTTGCTCATCCTTTGTGTTACTGCTGGTCAGCCAGGGGCACTGCTCCTTGCATCCTTTCTCTGCAATCAGGTGGAGAGTACATTCACCATACCAAAAACTGCTGTGCTCACAGCAGAGGGAATTGAGCTTTTGATATCTCGCACTAGCAGTTAAATGCTCTAGCCTAGAAGTGATACAAGCTACAGTAGTCTCCCTTATCCATGGAAACATGTTCCAAGATCCCCAGTAGATGCCTGAAACCAAGGAGAACACCGAACCATACAAACACTATGCTTTTTCCTATACACGTACAAATAATTTTAATTTATAAATTAGACATAGTAAGAGATTAATAAAAATAACTAATAACAAAATAGAACAATTGTAACAATAAAAGCAATAAAAGTTAGGTGAATACGGTCTCTCTTTAAATATCTTATTGTACTTGTACTCACCTTTTCACTTGCAGGAAGAACTTTACGGCTTCTCTTTAGCATATCCGAATTGCCAGCATCACTACTCTCGTGCTTTGGGGCCATGATTAAGAAATAAGGGTTACTTGAATGTAAACACTGCAATATCGAGGCAGTGGGTCTGACTAACAGGCTGTTGCGTATACAGCATGGAGAGTAATCTCTCGCGAGGGACCATACGGGATTTCATCACGTTACTTAGAACAGCACGAGATTTTCTTATGCTACTCAGAACGACATGAGAGTTCATCAAGCTGCTCAGAACGCCACATAATTTAAAACTTATGAATTATTTCTGGAATTTTCCCTTTAATATTTTCAGAACTCAGTTGAATTCGGTTAACTGAAACCGTGGAAAATGAAACTATGAATAGGGGAAATTACTCATTGGTCACATCTCCTGACCACTCAAAGGAAGTCAGGTAATGCCATATTCCCATTGTCCAGAAGATTACAAATTGTAAATGTTTGAAGACTAGCACCACAGATTACTATAGTAGGCTGAAAAATGACTCCCAGAGGTGATCAGGTCCTAATCTCTGAAACCTGTAAATGTTGTCTTATTGGAAAGAGCCTTTGCAGATGTGATTAAATTAAGAATCTTGAAACAGATTACCCTGTACTATCCAAGTAGGCCCTAGATGACACAATATGAATCCATATAAGATAGGCTGTGGTATTGTGATTTTTAATAAGAAATATTTATTTGGTCTTAGTCCCTATTCCTGGCAGAGAGTTCCAAAAACCCTTAGAATTTCCTGTGAGAAGAGCAATAAATGTGTCTTTTGTTATATGAATAAGGTGACTTTTGGAAAGCCCTAGTTTATGTAAAAATGGAGGCTGGTTGCCAGAGGAACCAACCTTGTAATTATAGGGATGGGGCTGAAATTTCTACACTTCCCATGAGAAGAGAGGTGCTGTATATTGAATTCAGTCACCAGTAGCCAATAAGATATATCAAACATGCCACTGTAATGAAGCTTTCAATAAAAACCCAAAAGGACAGCTTCTGAGTTGGTGAACATATGGAGATGCTGTATGAGGAAGTAGAAGCCTCAAGACCCTTCCCACATACCTTGCCTTATGTGTCTCTTCCATCTGGCTGTTCCTGTGTCATACCCTTTTATAGTAAATGGGTGATCTAGTAAGTAAAATGTTTCTCTCGGTTCTGTGAGCCACTCTAGCAAATTAATCAAACCCAAAGAGGAGTTGGTCAGAAGTATAGGTGACAACCTGGACTTGTAGTTGGCGTCTGAAGTGGGTGTCAAAATTATAGAAGCTGAGGGAGATTTGACATAGACAGAAAAGGGGGAAGCAATGTGACCATGGAGGCAGAGATTAGAGTGATACAGCCACAAGACAAGAAAGCATATAGCCAGCAGAAGCTGGAAGAGGCAAGAAACAATTCCCTAGATCCTCCAGCGGGAGTGATGCCCTGCTGACACCTTGATTTCTGCTCAGAGATGCTGATTTTGGACTTCTGGCTTCCTAAACTATGAGGGAATACATTTCTGTTGTTTTAAACCACCAAGTTTGTAGTCATTTGTTGCAGCTGCCATGGGAACTTAATATAAGTACCATATTGGGTATGGTAAATGTGTTTCAGGTACTCACTTTGGGACAACTAAAGTAGTTCCTTTTTCATAGTCATATGACCATGACTACGTTAAAGCCAAGCAAAGACACTAAAGGAAGAGGGACCTAGTAGAAAACCACAGTGGAGAAGCTTGGACCTGAGGATGGATGCACAAGAATCAAATAGTCATCCTTCATTGGACTTGCACTTCATTATCCTTAAAACCTTAGGAAATTCTCATTAAAAGTCATAGTGCTGTCTTTGTTAAAAATAATGTACAGTGGTCCAGGGGAGTGAAGATACCTGCAAGAAGCTGGCTTACAAATGACAAAAAGAAAACAGCAATAGAATGGGCCTTAGCCTGTGGTCCAGAGCAAGTTGCTGGCTGAAATGGCAAATGTCAAACAGGATAGATTTGTGGAATATATTAGATATTTCTCAGGTATTTGTTGAAATACTTAGGGAAAGAAATATAGTCAGCATGTGGATTTCCTGAGATCACGAAGAATGAGATTCATCCATTGTGATTTGGTATTTAAAGGAAGTGTGACACTATAACAAATTTAAATTTTTAAATCATAGAAATTATGAAGCTAGAAGAACCCTTGGAAAAACATCAAACACTCTCTATTCATTATATTAACAGAGAAACTGAAGCTCACAGGAATAATCTGTCTGTTTCCCTGTCTAAACAGGGAAGGTGGACAAGACCATCTTAAGTGATTCCTTAAAGACTTTGGATCCTATGATTAAATTGATAACCGACTCTAGCATTTAATGTTAGAGAGAAATCCAAGGTAATTCTGAATGCTTTAAAATTGTGCATGTGAGCTGAAATTCACAAGCATTTGTCTTTCTTTTCAAGAATATTGTTGGGATCAGAAATGCTTATTATAGAAATAGTCATCATTGTCCAGGACCATTTAATATTAACTATAAAATGGCCAATCCTTAGAAAGGCTTTCTTAAATAAGTCTTGGAACATGTGGATGAGGAAGGGAATAAATAGAGAAATGAGTAGAAAAATAAATCTCCAAAACAAAAGTATATAATCATAATCTTTTAATCTAAAATGTCTCAAAAAAAGAGCTCTACCCTCAAAATATATACAGATCTGACTTCTTCTCTTCTCACCACCTCTAGTTTCACATTGGTCTAACCCACCATCATCTCCTGCCTGAGTTATTCCAAAGTCCTTCTAAGTGGTTCCCTATTTCCACCTGCATCACCCAGCCAGAGGTATTCTATTAAAATATGTCCAATTAAGTCATTCCTCTGCTCAAACTTCCCTCCACCCTAAAGGCTTTCCATCTCATGTAAAGTAAAACCAAAGTCCTTGCAATACATTATGAGGCTCTTCTGATCCAGCTCCCCACTACCCCTCTGATTTCCCACTAATCCCATCACTCATTTACTTTGGCCTAATCATGCAGGTCTACTTACTATTCCTCAAACACGACAAGTATGTTTGCAAGGACTTTGCGTTTTACTTTCCTCTGATCAGAATGCTTCGCCCGACCCTCACCCCCGATATTGGCATGCCTCTTTCCCTCACTGCCTCCATTTCTGCTTAAATGTCACTTTTCCATTAAGGTCTTCTTTGACCATGTTATGTAAAATAGCAACCGCAATCCCTCCTCATCTCAGCACTTCTTATTCTTCCTTACTCAGCTTTATTTTTCTCCATTGTGCTAATCACCATAAGAGATACATTTACTTGTATTTGTTCATTGTCTATCTCTTTCTACTAAAACGTAGATAAGGACTTTGTTTTATTCAGCGCTGTAACCCTAGAGCCTAGAATAAGATCTAGCAGAGACTGGGCACTAAAAAAAAATTTGTCGGATGAATGAATAAATGAAAAGTAGTTTTAAAATAGGAGACTTTGTTGTATAGTGTTAAAAGAAATTCTGAGGTAATTTGCTGTAATAGCCCGCTGAAATGTGAAAGGGTTAAAGAATAATTAAAACCTGAAACTGGACAAAGGAAGTCTATAACTTAGGCCTAGTTTCTGGAACCCCTAACCACATTCTGTTAATCATGAAACTTGTAACAATGAGCTCATACGCTAACTGCCAATTTTAGCCTGTGTAACCCTGCTTGCTTGCGTGGCATGAAAAATAATCAATTGTATATAAGCTGAAAATTACTGTTTGGCCATCGCCCATGGGAACACTGGCTATTGCCCATGGGAACATAGGCAATCACCCATAGGAACATAACATTCTAACAACAAGCTTTCTGCTTCTGTACTTCCCGCTTGCACAACTGACCAGTGGGTTGAGAGGTAGTGAATAGGAGAAAGATGGACCTTTGTGTTTAAAACAGAATGAGGAATGGGATTTGGGGCTTAAAAACCTTGTATCTTGGCAATTCGGGGCTGCTCCTTTGCAAGGACAGCCGCCGGCTAATAAACTGTCTCCTGGTTAAGAGCACTCAAGTTGGGTCTGGTTATTCTGGACACAACATTTGCCACAAATCTGTCCTGGTAGTTTAATGATGTCATCAGGGACTTTCTACTCTGCCATCCTCAGGGTGCTGGCTATTGTCATAAATGTTGTTGCTTCAGGGTCACAAAATAGCTTGCAGTTCTAAATATGACATTCTCTCACAAACATTTGTATCCACTCCCTCATTTAGTCAGTAAATATGAGGAGAAACTACTAAGTACCAGGCATTGTAAAAATGGGTACATGACAAACTGTAAACAAAACAGATGAAGTCCCTGTTCTCATGAAGCTTTGTTCTAACGTTGAAAAATTAAAAGAAAAGAGGAGAAAAGAGCTTTTCTCACTCCTGTCTCTTTTAATCATGGAGAAAAATGTTTCTCAGAACTTACCAGAATTCTTCCTATGCCTCATGGGTCAGAATTATGTCACATGACTAACTCTACCTACAAGGGAAGCGAGGAAAGCAAGTCTCCAAAATGGGCAGCCTCTGTCATGACAAGTGGGTTTTGCTCTAGGAAAGAAGAGGTAGCGGGGAAGGGCTGCTGGAAAGGCTACCAAGTGTTTGCCACAAATAATGCTAAACATATGCAATCATTTGACATCTTTTTGATAGAGAGTTAAGGTCGAGAAATTATTGACCCCTAGCTAAAATTAAAAGTTTATCTTTGAGGTTTTTGTTCCTTAAGTTTCTGTCACTTCTTCTAACAGCCTTGATCATACAACAGTCCCAACATTCTAACAAGATATGCTGGATTGCTTTCAGGACTAAGTGATGGCATTTAATTTTCTCACCTAGGAAGAACTACAACTCCAGAAGAGAACATTTCTGCTCGTATTACCAATTGGTCAACCAGCAACCTTTAGGCCAAAGCCGTGAATATACATTTTCTGTCAGCCTTCTTTGTGTGTACTTCAGGACCAGGCCTGAGCCTGAAACTTCTTTTGTCCAGGAAAATTGCAAGACCAGTTCCAGACTCCTCACTTGGCCTCTCCGTGGGCAATAAAGCAGCAGTTCCATCACCATTGTCCAAATGGCAAATGAGAAGTGATGGTTCAAGTATAAGGTCCTGTCTAGAAAAGAAGAGAAAGAGGTAGTGCTTCTGACAGAGCTGTTCACACTTTCTCTGCACAGCTGGGAGACATTAGCTTGATTCCCCAGACTCGTCTGCTTTCTGGCACTGTAAGTGAAAAACCCTGAGAGCCTCCAAGGTAAGCCGGATTTCTATCATATACATTTAGCAGCTAAATCACCAAAAGTCACTTTCAAATATTCATGCAAAGCTGCATCTTTACCCAAGGTCAAGAGTTCAATAGAAGTTAGCAAAAAGGGAATTGTAGTCAGGAGGCAAGAAAAGAAAGAAAACATCGATAGATTATCTCTGTTCAAAAGGTGCTCTCTCTTTGAGGGAATTTGTGCTCAGGAAAGTAGATAGTTATGCAATGAATTGTGTAGAATACATAGCTGAAGGATAAACAAATAATATTTCTATGTATGTTGATTTCCATGCCTGCTACCCTATTGAGTGGATAGGAAGCAAGATAGGAAGGCCAAAGGAGCTATGAAATTTGTATTAAACATTTAAAATCTATTAAGCAAATTATTCACATTTTATGATGCTTTCTTCACTACACCTATATTCAGTAGTCTAATCTGCCTCTTTCAAAGGCTGTCAACTGATTTTATACAAAAGTTATATATAAAATCTATTTAGAACAAAACTTGTTTAGTAGCAAAATATCTAGTTTCGGTATGGTTTTGGTCAAAGCTACCTTGAACCAGATTCCTGCAACATTTTTTATGAATATTTTTTAAAATCTTGTGTTATTTAGATAGAGGAAGCATCGGAAAACTAAAACAGAACTTCAGAATAGAAAAGGCTGGATTCTAGCACCCCCTCATGACTAGTTAACAGTGAGATTTTGAGCATATCATTTAACCATGAGGCTTATAGTACTGTCTCCTTCATTTTAATGAGATAGTAGTTATAAAAAATTCTATTTTTCTCAAAAATAATTGATGTGTTAACAGCTTTTGATTCCATAAACCAGGTGCTATCTCTGGACCTTTTATTTATATTCTATTCCAGAAGTAATCCCAGGCTGCTCTATAGGTGAGCTTATAGAATTTTGATGTAGATCTCAGATTTTAAATGTTTTCTCTGAATCTATATAGCAGTATCAGAATGGATTTCTGAAGTGTCAATTCTACTTTTAAAATGGCTTAAAACAGGATTGTGTCTAGACATCTTTATTCAAAACCTGTACCTAGATAATTTAATCCTTCTCACTTAAATGATTTATATATTCCCTCCTGCCCCATAATATATAAAAAAACTTTTAAAGGCAGGCATCTTTCCCTGTGTAAACTTACTATTACATTATAAGAATGGTCTAAAGTAATGAAATCTTCTGGCAAATTGCCAGTTTGACAAAAAGAAAAACTCCATCTCAAAGAGACAATACTTTTAACATCTAGATTTGTAGTGTGTCTATTTTCCAGAACTGGGAGATCATGAGAACAGGGCTAGAAAAGACTAAGAAGCAATTGGATGTGACAAGTCTTGCCCCACCACCCAAAGAGGAGCATTTTTGTTGGCGGTGGTTTTATTTATCAAACTTCCACATAAACACTTTTTAAAGGAAAGGATTTCTTGATTTAAAAAAAGAAAGTCTGATCCAGGTGAAAAGAGGCAAACTAGGAGACTTTAGAGCAGACCTTGCCATGGGAAATTTTTTGGCCTATATTACATCATTAAAATTTTAAATATATGTTGCCAATGTTTAAAAGCAAGTCATTTATATAAACATCTGGATTCCTGGGTCCTTTAACAATGGGGGGTACTGAAAACATTGGGATTACATTTCCATAGACAAAGTTTACTGGCATTAGGCACTGGCTGCCCCTCTTTAGAAAGCTACACACTTTCCAATTCACTATGTCGCCACTACTTTTCATTTCTTTTATCCGCATAGATGTATTACACATTTATTTCACTTGCCTCATATCTGAGGGCATTTTGGGTGATGACCTTCATCTATGATATTGTGATATAATAAGAAATATACATTTGATCATCATCCATATTTCCTGGCACTTAGTTTTTACAACCCTTGGAATTTCCCAAGTGATACAAGCCATGAGGGCATTGTTTGTTATATTTAGTTTTTGTTTCCAATTAATGGAATAGCTCCAGATTGATAATGGTGAAATGGGTATCTTTTTTCATAACAATCTCTTTCAGTCACACCTGTTTATGGTAATAGGGTCATTTTTGGAAAGCATCCAGATAGCCACATGATGGGGCTATTTTCCATGGGAAACAACCTAATGGTCAATGATTTAATCAATAATGCCTGTGTGATGAAGTCTCCATTAAAAACACAAATGATGGTGTTCAGAGAGCTTCGGGAGGGTAAACTTGTGAAGGTGCTGGGAGGTGGCATATCCAGAGAAGGCATGGAAGCTTCCCCCATACTTTGCTCTATGCATCAATTCCATTTGGTTGTTCCTAAGTTGTATCCTTTTCTAATAAAGTAAACTGTTTTCCTTAGTTTTGTAAGCTACTCTATCAAATGATGGAACTTGAGGAGGAAGTCATGTGAACCTCCTGCTTATAGCCAATCAGTCAGAAGTGCATTTGACAAGCTGGATTTGTGATTGACACTATCTACAGTAGATAGATTGAGTTGAATCGTAGGATACCCAGCTACCATCTAAGAATTACTTGGTATGAGAAGAAAACCCACACATTTGTTGACCAGAAGTGAAGTATTCTGTGAGGAGAGTGTTCTGAGAGTACAGAGAGGGAAAAAACAGAGAATCGTTTTCTTACAAGACCAAACAACATACAGCTCATTACCATGACATTCTGGCATGCCACCCGAGATGTGCTCCTACTCAAAATTAAGCTTTCTAAGTTAGCCAAATTGAATCTTAAGGGACAGAGCTTGATAGCATAAACCAAGGATTTGTTTCAGCATTTGGACAGATCCAGGGAGTTTGGCATTTTGTCAGGAGAAGCTTGCTCTACCTGGGGATAACTTCAGGTAGAGCCAGGAGAGTGTCAGTTTTCTGATCATATATCTAAGAAAGATTGATTATAAATCTGCTTTTAAACAATAGCCCAGAGATCCTTCACCCTTCTATCCTTTACGGTGATCTCACTCGGAATTATAGCTGAGATGGAACATACTGGAAGGTTGTCTGAACAAGAACTTTCAAACTTATTTTTACCTTGACCTGCAGTAAGAAATATATTGGGCTACATGTACGTGCAAACTCACACACACACAAGTTTTATGTTACAGCACTTACCCTTACTACATACAAATATTTTATTTTCTATTCAAATCTATTTTTTGTTTCATTTTCAAACTGCTCTTTATGACCCACTACATTGATTTCAAAACCCTTAATAGGTTATAATCTGCAATTTGAAAAAAAATTACGAATTTAAGGGATATACTGTTTAATTATCTCCTAGATTTTTAAAGTTCTTTCTGCATGCCAGTTAAGTCATAAGACAATAACATGTCTATATAATATTATTTTAGCTCCTTATAGACCTGCTTAATTGACTTATGAATTAATATTTTATCCTGGCCTTTTGTCAAAGGCTGAGATAAGATATAGCCATATGCATGCAGAATGTCCTTTGTAGGGCAATGGTTTTTACGTGGTCCTCTTGGAGTTCAAGAAAAGTTTGGTCTTCCTAGTATACAGAATTTTACCAGATAATTATTATGGAATAATATCTTTTATTTCCTGTTTTTCCATGACTGTTATGAAATTTAAAACTTTAGTACATATATGTTGTACCTTTCTTAACCTGAATTTTCTGGTTTATTTCTTCCTCCATCTCTCCAAGCTCATTGCCTTTGCCTTTATCAGTTCCCATCTGAATTACTACAATAGTTACTGACCACTCTGCCTACTTTCTCACATTCTAATCCTTACTTCACACTGTTGTGAAATGATTTTTACAAAACACAAATGTAATGATCTAAAATACAAAAATGACCACTCCCACATTTCAAACCTTTCTGTGATATCCTTTAGAGTTACCTCCAAGTGCTTTGGCTGACACGCAAAGATTTTTCTGGAAACTAAGTTAAGTAAACATGCTTATATAATGTTAAAATTTGTAGTACTCCAAAAACGTTGATAGGAAAAATTATCTAAAGGGCTAATAAAGCACATGAAGGGCTAATAAAGCATGTGTGGCTATAGACTGTTGATTTTATAATTATATATTACTTTTTAGTATGCACGTATAGAAGCATAAAAAATATGATGCTTATGTATCTAGGAATTCTCTGACTTATTTAACAAAAGATAAACATCTACATATGGATCTTAAACTGGTGACTCACAGGCCAAATTTGGCCCTCAACCAGGTATAGTTTCTCATGGACATCATTTTAAAATTTCTGTCTTAACAACCTTTACATGGACACTTGCTGATTGGTGCACCACTCCCAACTATCCTACACATAGCCCATAACATCCATTTCAGTTACCTGCAAGATCCCTAATGGCTTTAGAATTTATAATTCTTGTTAGAAAATTTAAAAGTCCAGGTGAAGTGATCAAATGAAGTCCTTATCATAATCTATGTTGTCTCTCAAATACTGGTTTTGCTTCTGTTTATTGTACCCTTTCCAGGTCTGATTCTAATAGATAGATAGATAGATAGATAGATGATAGATAGTCCGTCCTTAGGTAAGGGCCTGAGGCAGGTAAGAGATTGGTATATTAGGCCAGTGTGACTGAGGCTTAGTAAAAAGGATTAAGAACTGTTAGGATGTTGAAAACATTACCAGGCTTAGATCATGAAAAATCCCATACACCATGGTAAAGACTATGGATTTTTATTTAACTTGCAATAAGAACCCTTTAAGAGTTTTATGTAGGAGAGTATTGTAATGATTCTAGTTTTGACTTCTATGCAAAGAATTAATTGTAAGGAAGCTAATAAAGGAAGCTGGGAGAACTGCTAAGAAGATACTGCAGGATACAAGATGAGAGATGATAGTGGCTCAAACCGAGTGACAGTGGTGAAGTTGGAAAAAGCAGAAGGGCTTGACATATATTTTCGAAAATAAATTGAGAGGAATTTCCAATTGGCTGGGTATGAAGGCACTATAAAAGGAACATTCAAGGATACTCCCAGGTTTAGGTATTATTAACAAAGGATGATGGTATCATTTACCATGAGAAACTTGGGAAAGAATGAGGTTGTATGGTAGTGAGTGGGAGAAGGGAGTTCTGTGACTCATTCTGGGTATGTTTGGTTTAAAATCTATTAGCTATCCACATAGATGGGATTCAGAGAAGTTCTGAGCTGGAGACACAGATTAGCATTGGCTAAAGATGGAATTTCAAGACTTAGAGAGTATAGACAGAAAAGAGAAGGAAAAATCCGATCTAAGATCAGTGATACTCCAACAATAGGAGTTGTAGTAAAGCAGGAAGAGCCAGAAAAAAAAAATACTGAGGAGCAGCTGGAAGGGAAGAAAATTCACAAGGAGAATTATAGTGTCACTAAAGCCATTTAGATAGAAGAAGCTGTTAACCTTGTTTAATGATGCAGAGAAGACAAGTAAGGTGAAGACAGAAAAACAGCCATAGGGCTTTGAAAACTGTAGGTCCCTGGGGACCTGAACAGGATGGTTTTTGGTAGAATGAAAGCCAAATGGAAAGAGGTTGAAGAGAACATGTGAGGAAGAAAAAAATGATGATGGCATGTACAGGTATTAATGGAGCTTCTCAGCAAGCAACTCTGAAACTCTGCTTTGAGCTTCTTGGATTGCTTAAAGTATCACAAAAAATATGAATCTGGGGAATATAGTTGAATTGTTTTTTTACCTTTAGGATCCCTTTCAATATGAAGAAGTCAGCTTTTCCCTTGGTTCAATCACTACCATTTTTTTTTTAATCCAGCTATTCTTTAAAACAAACAAACAAACAAACAAACAAACAAACAAACAGTTTTACTTCTTGGCTGTGATCATTCTGCTTGTCAGTGTACTTCAGGGCCTGAGGTTATCTCAAGATGGTGTGTTGGAATCTGTACAAGTTTCATTTATTTAAAACTTAGACCTGGTAAAAGAGTCTCCTGAGATATAACACCTCCCTCCCCTGGCAGGCTTGGGGAGGGGAAAAATTCATACATGGCAAATATCATTTACACCATTCTAACACATTCATAGCACTCTTACCAAATTCTAATGAGGGGAGAGAGAATGCACATGCAATATAGAAGTTCATAAAATGAGAACTATACTGTCATTTAAAGAAGATATAATCTAATAAGGAATTTGTGGGAAAGCTACTAACCTAATGTTCATTTTTAATTTGAAGAGATATCAGTATTTAGAATTTCAAGACCTGAAAATAAAATGGATTCTGTACCTCTAAACAGGAAACAAAAATGCTATTATTCCATATACTTCAAGATCTAAGCAACTATTCTCTTCTCTAATAATAATGGATGGATTGCATCTGTTTGCAGTTTTAGAGTTGTAGTGGTTAAACTTTTAATATATTCATTTTATAATAATTCTGGATCCAGCTAGAATATTGCAGTTTAACCCAACCACAAATTAAGTCTATTTTCAGTAAGAAAAGAATCTTGTATTTTGAACCACTGATTGCTGTACTATAGAATTATAGAAACTTCAACTAGAAGGAATCCTAGACTTATCTAACGTAAGTTCTCACCTAAAGAACAAGGATCATTTCGATTCTACTTGAAAATTGTATTGATGGTGTACTTATAACCATATAGAGCCAATGCCAGTTTGAAGATTTAATAGAAATTTATGATTTCAATTCTGTTCTTCTCAAATCTATCACAGCACTCAAATATTTAAAAGAAACTATAAAGTCTCTCCTTTAAAGTATTTGCTCTTCAAGGCAAATAACATTAAAAAATAATTATTACCATTTTTTAAAATATTTATAACATGTGCCTGTGAAAATTATTTTACATATTTTATCTCATTTAATATTTACAGTTATATTCTGAGGTGGTTCGGCCAGCACTGTCAGCTTCATTTCTCTTGCCTGCCCTCCTGCCCTAGAAGGTAACAAAACAAATGCTTTCTTTCCTAACTTTTCTTGAAGCTAAGAGTAGCCATAGAACTCAGTTTTGACCAAGGAGACAGTAGAGAAAAATCTGCTAGGAGGGTTCTAGAAAAGACTTTTCCTCTCTTTTAAGGAAAAGGAGTGTGTTTGGAGGATTTTTTTCTCTTCTATTTCCCTGCTAGCTCACTGATTCCAGCTTTTGGACTTGAAATTGACAGAATGAGATGTCTAGAGCTACTGCTGCAATTTTTCAACAGTGGAGAGAAATCAAAGAAATCACAGAGAGCTTAGAACCCTCATATCATGGAGTCACTGAATTATCCTAGAACCACGTACCTCTAGACTTCTTGATAAGTAAATAGGTAATGCCTTTATGGATTGAACCAAGGCTGACCAGCTTTTCAGTTACCTGAAGCCACTGTCATTGTGACTGATATAGTAGGCAGTGTTATCCTCTTTTCATATACAAGGAAACAGACTTAGGAAAATTGAGTAAATATCCCAAGTTTGCAGAAAAGGCAAAGGGCAGAAACATGACTAAAACTCAGCCTCAGAACAAGAACATAATCTCTAGCTTCTTAAATCAATTTTCACATGTTTTTCAGATCTTGCGTTATGCTGAACAGCCTCATATTGTCATAATTTGTTTTCTCAATATCTCTCCTTTGAGATTCTTAAAGCCAAATGCTGTCACTCCATAATTTGAGTAATGTAGAGGGTGAAAGAATATTAACTATCTTGTTCTGAACACTTAGATGAACACAGGCTAAAATTCCGTGAGCTTTCTACTCAGTCTCATCAAGCTCATACTGACTCATGTTAAGATTTGTTATATCCCTAACTTCCCTCTGGCCTTTACTATCCAGATAATGGAAATAACTTTGAAGAGAATTATAAGGAGTTGTTGAAGAAATATCTCCTTTAGTCATTTGCCTTCATACATATATATGGGATAACGAATAATTTTTCCTCCAGCTTTATTGAGATATAATTGACATATAACATTGTATAGGTTGGTGATACACATACATATTATAAAATGATTACCACAATAAGGTTAAAACTCCATCACTTCACATAATTACCTTTTTTGTGTGTGTATGGTGAAAACATTGAAGATCTACACTCTTAGCAACTGAGTATATAATATAGTATTAACTATAGTCACCAAGCTGTAAGATTTCTAGAACTTATTCATCTTGTAACTGGAAGCGTATACCTTTGACCAATGTCTCCCCATTTCCCCCACTCCTTAGCCCCTGGCAACCAATATTCTGCTCTGTATTCTAAGAGTTCCACTTTTTTAGATTCCATATATAGGTAAGAACATATAGCATTTGTCTTTCTCTGTCTGGCTTTTTTACTTAGCATAATACCCTTGAGGTTCATCCACATTGTCACAAAAGACAGGATTTCCTTTTTTATGGCTGAAAAATATTTCTCTCTATATATCACATTACATATATATAATGTGATATATATAAAATATTTCCATTATTCATTCATCTTCCCAAGCAAATTAGAATTTCTCATATATGTAAAGACATTCAGGTATAAGGATTCTTATATCTCACTTCACTGTTAGAAATTACAATGATTATCATTAACTGTATCAATAAAATGTATGCTGCACAAATGCAGGAATTTTTGTTCCTATGCCGTGTCCTCACATCTTACTATAGTACCTAGCACATGTTAGGCATTCAGTAAATATTGGTTGAATGTGAATGAATAGTAAGAAATTCTTCCTTTTATTCAGTTAAAGTTCTTAAGTTTATTTTCCTATATTCTTTGCATAGTAGAGACCTGTATCCTAAGGTACAGATGCTTTGCAAATCCCTTGTTAGGGGATGCATCTGTCTATACATTTAATTAGCTCTTTTTAAAAAAATGAATTGTCTGGGGAAGGTTTAATACTACTTTGTACACAGCAGATGACACTGTTTACCATGGCACTGTCTAACCAGTTATTTTTGGACCTTCTAACTGCTGATCTGCCCAGAACACATGGTTGATCAATGAATATGTCACATGGGATAAAACTGAGAGAGATGTTGGAGCCAGTGACCATACTGAATGAATGAACAAATGAATGAATGAATGAATGAATGAAAAAAGCCAAAATCTATTGCAGTTAAATTTATCTTTAATCACTCAATCTTATCTCCTTTCACAAGAGAGAGCATAGGGGGTTTTATTTCTAAAAATACCTTTTTAGAAGGTATTTTTCAGTACTCAAGGTATTTTTCAGTGTTTTTTCAGTACTCAATTCTCTTTTATGTTCAATTCCCACTATTTTCATAGGTATCAATCTCTAAGGTCTGGATTTCCTTATTTCTCCTAATAACACTTATTGCTTTCCTTTATCTAATCTTAAAGAATATCACTAGCTCTTCATGAGTACCTAATTGCTCTGAGATTTGCCAATGGGTCTATTCTTTACATCAGATTTCAGAAGAACCAGTAAATGTGAAGCTGGTTACTCACTGTCATCACTTTAATCAACTCTCCCCACTTTTGTTCAATTATCCTACCTCTTCTTCTATGGAGAACCTATTCCAGTTTTTGACTCACTTACTAGAATAATAAAAAAACGCTTTGGCCAAAAATTCTAAATAAGACTGAGATAAGCATTTCTCAAGTTTCTAGAGTTACCAAAAGAATTTGTCAAAGCTAAAACCAGGAAGAGATTCAGGAAATAATGAACTTGTAAAGAATGTTAGTATTATTTGAAGTATGTTTCTTAACTGGTGAAGATGATGTCAAATAAGAAAAATGATGATAATAGTTTATTTGAGAACATACTCAAAAATTATATTACTCTGAATTTAATCTAATCGAGCTTTATAGTGTTTGGGGGTCCTCTTCATAAGTGACATTAACAACTTGGTTTACCTCCTCGGAGGAAGGAAAAATGTGTTACTATTGACCTAGTTGAAGAGGAACCTAGAGTTTGAAGCTACACATCTAAAGTCTTAAGCTAATAGAACCCAGGTAACTATGGAAACAAAATGATACCCCATCATTGTAGAATATTACTGGTGTTGCTTATCTTTGACACATTTTATGAGTTAAACATCTAAGAAAAGACAACTTTTATATGCTTTGAAGTTGGTGCTAAACTTCCAGTGTGAGATAGGTGAAGAGATTCATCACAAGACCCACCACTCCACTATCCTCTGAGAGGCAATCACTTGGATGAACTATTTGC
>NW_011888782.1:13307209-13318830 GCF_000151845.1 Pteropus vampyrus
AAATAATGAACTTGTAAAGAATGTTAGTATTATTTGAAGTATGTTTCTTAACTGGTGAAGATGATGTCAAATAAGAAAAATGATGATAATAGTTTATTTGAGAACATACTCAAAAATTATATTACTCTGAATTTAATCTAATCGAGCTTTATAGTGTTTGGGGGTCCTCTTCATAAGTGACATTAACAACTTGGTTTACCTCCTCGGAGGAAGGAAAAATGTGTTACTATTGACCTAGTTGAAGAGGAACCTAGAGTTTGAAGCTACACATCTAAAGTCTTAAGCTAATAGAACCCAGGTAACTATGGAAACAAAATGATACCCCATCATTGTAGAATATTACTGGTGTTGCTTATCTTTGACACATTTTATGAGTTAAACATCTAAGAAAAGACAACTTTTATATGCTTTGAAGTTGGTGCTAAACTTCCAGTGTGAGATAGGTGAAGAGATTCATCACAAGACCCACCACTCCACTATCCTCTGAGAGGCAATCACTTGGATGAACTATTTGCCAGACCTTATTTATCAGAACAATTGCTAACATCCTGACTGAGGCTACCCGGGTTCTGATCAAAGATTCTATGCCACTTCCAAGAATATAAAACCAAAATCAGGCAAAAAGTGAAAAAATTACCAATGAGTCAGGAAAATGACCACATTCTATTAAATTTTTGTGTAGTAAAGAAAAATAAAAAGTGAGGAAAGTATTGGGAACAGTACTGTGAATTTACTCCCAGTCTTCCAAAGAGCACCAAGTTCCAAGAAAAATATGCACATTCGCTACACACGACTCTCACATATTCTTGGTGGGAGTGGAAATTGATGTAACTTCTTTGGAGAACGATTTGGCCAAATTCTTCTAGATTAAAAGTGTATATTCCCTTTGAGCAATTTTATTTTTAGTAGTCTATATAACATATATAATCCATGTTTTCAAAAATTGTATGTGAACTATTTATAAGAATGAAAGATTGGAAACACTGTAAATATCTGTCAACAGAGGACTGGTTAAATAAATTATGATACATTCACACAGTGGAATGCTACATGTCCTTAAAAAGTATGACTTGATATGAAATAATCTCCAAAATGTATTCTGTGAACAAGTAAAATCCACAACTTTCTCCCCCTCCCTTGTATATGCTTTGAATTTCTCTGGAAGGAGACATGCAGATGACTGTAGCTGCTTTTAGAGAAGGAAACTGAGGGATCAGGAACAGGGAAGGAAGGAAGAATTACTTTTCACTACATGAGAGTTTATATTTTTAACATGTCTATGTATTGCTAATTTAAAATTAATTTAAAATTGTACATATTGCCCTATTCACATTATCTGTGACTTTTATTATCAATAGAAATCACATATTTCATATTATATTACAGTCATTTCAGCTATCTCAAAATTGAGAAGCTCAACACAATTAGAAATTATAGTCATTAATAAATTGAACACTAATAAAGAAGCACATATATAACGATCATAAATTGGATTTTAATAACATTTTGTTAACTATATTTTAATATAGATATTTTCATTTGTAATGTTATGCCTTTTCTTCATTTAGAAATGTTATTCTGAGAGGAGATCTATAGGCTTTATCAAAAAGGTCAATGGGAAAGAAAAGATTAAGAAATCCCAAAAGGATATACCATTTCCTGAAAAGATAGGTAACTAAGTTAAGGTTTCTACTCTCCACAGAAAACTCTGGAGAAACTAAATAGCTAGAGGAAAGCTTAGTAAGGACATAATGATGAGGAGCAGGGTGGCCTATACTATAGCCATGAAAGAAACATTTTACTTTCTGCTTTTACCTCTCACCCCTACTGCCTTAGAACAGTCATTGCAGGTCTAATGACCATTTTGAGATCAACACCACAAAAGAAGTTCAGATGGCTAGTTTGGGCATAATATCAAGGCATCAAAAAACTGCTAGAGTATGTACAGATTCAGAACTAGGATATCCACTCAACCATCTTTTCCTCCAAACCAGCAGAACTGTTGGATTACAATCCTAGACACATTAGTAATAAATTGTGAGGCCTGGAATGTTCTGCCTTGGAGCTCAACCCTACCTTCAGCCTAAACTCACAAGAAGGGGCACCAACCATGGCCAAGCCTAGACTCCCATACAATGCCAGCTGGTGTTGCCAAAACCCTCAGGGGAACAAGCCCTCATACTTGAAGAGTACGGTCACTATAGAATACAGGCATACTGAGCATGTAAAGCAGATTTATAGGACCAGTGGAGCCATAACTTAATGTGAGCATAATATTCATAAAGAAATAAAGGAGGGTTTTAGTAATTTTACATAGGATACTATAGAGTTGAAATATCAGTAAGTAGCAGAAAGCATACATGCCCACTGTCAAGAGAAACAAGATGGTCAGTAATTTGCTGTCTGTCAGTCCATGATGAAAATTAAAATATTAATAAAGTGACTAACATTTATAAGGTTCTTACAAAGGCCCAGAATAATTAAAAACAATCAATCAACCAAACAATAACAACAACAGAAGAGTTAAAGTAAGTTTCAAAATCAAAGGGCTTCCTGGAGTAGGACTTTGAACCAAAGCTGAAAGATGGAGAAAAGGATTTGCTAGAGGGGAAAATGAAGACATTTAAGACAGACAATGTAGATGAAGCACAAAGGTGGGACTGGGAAAAAAAAAACCCAGACTTAGAAAAGGCAAGTAGTTTGATCTGGCTTGAATTGACAAAATATAAAAAAAGTGAGGAAAGAAGAGAAAATTGATGTAGGTTTTTGAATAAAAGAGTAGGTAGTTCAAGTTTTACATTCTAGGCAGAAGGAAGCCACTGGAGATTCTTAAGTAGGTAATTGACAGATTACTATTTTAGTAGTTTGTTATGAAGGAGGAAAAATACACTTAGAATCACACTCATGGACTTCTTTTTTTAAAATCTGGCCTCACTAATAACTTAACATCTTTTGCACAATGAAAGTATTAAAATATTACCAATTCTCTGATGAAAAACCTGGTAAGAAACACAGGAGTTTTAAGATTTCCATGATAATATATTTGGATATTTGTCATCTTTCTTCATAAATCTGAGTTTCCAGAAAAGTCATTCTGAGAAAGAGTGTTCTTAGAATCTTTATGTAATCACTGACATATTAAAATGTCATGGTCAAGATGTTAGGCTTAACTAGTATAACACCATTCTTTGACAAACTGAACATAAAATCTATTCTTTCTTAGTCAATTGGGATATTTTCTCTGCTTGCTGAATGATTTCAGGAGTCATTGTGAATTCTAAGGGTAAGATTAGAAGTATGGTTACAGTTGCTTTTAAAAAGGCACAGTTGTACTGCATTAATAATAGCTATATATTTTATGTCTTCAAATCCTCACATTAAAAAGGAATTCATATACTTATTCATTACATACTTCATACCATAGCCTGTAGACATGTATTTTTTATTTGGATGGTACCCAGATTTGGGTCCAGAGGCTTCAGTTATTTGTTTTTTAATTCTCTAACCTGGGAGTTTGATAAGACGTGGATATTAGATAGTTTGGGATTATTTTCTTGGGATCAGATTTGTTTTGTTGTTTATAATATATTTTTAGTAGATAGAACATACAAATAATTTTAGATATTGAAGAATGCTAAAAGTCTTCTAACAAAAATAAAACAGTCTCTTGATGCCTCTCTTCCCAATTTCTCAATCCTGTGCCAAGGGTAAATTATTTTCAGCTTTTTTTGTTGTCTCCTTTGGCATTTTCATCAATATTTAAAAATAATAATCACAACTTTTTTCTCCCAGTTCTGAATAGAAACCAGATGGAATTGTTGTTGACAAAATCAATGTAATTCTAATTCTTGTTCTTTTTAATGTGACCCATTTTTCTTAGGATCTTTTTTGTCCCTAATGTTCTGATGTTTCACAATAATGTGCTGTACTGTAGGTTCTTTTTCATACATTGTGCTGGCACTCATATTTTTCAATTTGGGGAAATATTCTTATGTTTCTTCACCATTTTCTCTATTCTTTTTTTCCTTGGAACTTCTGTTTATCAAATATTGGGCCTCAAATTTTCTTTTCTCCTATTGTCATCTCTTTTTCTTTTCAGTTTTTGGGGAGATTTCCTCACCTTTAGCTTCCAAAGCTTCCACTGAGTTTATCATATTTACTCTCATATTTTAAATTTCCCTTTTCATTTTCTTTAATGGTATCCTATTCTTATTTGTGCAATATTTTATCTCTTTAATGTTTTCTTTGAGGTTTTCCTCTTTTTATATTTTCTCTTTTTTTCCCCTGATTTCTACTTTGTCCTCTTTGCTTATTTAAATCTTATCTTGTTGGAGATTATCTTCAAATGCTTGGCTATCATTAGCTTCCTCTATGTTTAAGAGTGAGGCGCTAAGAAATTACCTGCAGGTGTCAGGCATCTGAATAAGGATGGACTGTGTGCTGGTGGCTGCACTGCAGGGCAATAGAGACCCATTTGCTTTTTACCTGTGGACTGTCTATGTCGGCGTCAGTATGTCTTTTCTCTAGAGTTGTTTGTTTTCTCCTCAGAATGAGAAAGTTTCCCATTTTAGAGATAAGGTAATGACAGGGGAGGATAAATAATCTGGCTGCTGCTGTTTTGGATATAGATGAGGAAAGAAGCCAAAGGGGTTTGCCCCATTCAGGATGTTGGTATTCACTTGATAACACTGTTTTCAGTATGCCACCTTTTTCTACTGACTATCCTCTGTGCCTGCTGTCCCCAGTCTGGAACCTCTATTTTGATTAATCTAGATGACACATGTTCAGTTTGTACTAGAGTAAAATAAAGGAAGCACTCTGATCATATAGGTTAGAAGTAAAGAATAGAGGAGCCCTACTTTTAAAATCTACCTCCAATTCCTAAGCCTCTCTCAGGTTCTATAGAGCACAACTGCTTGCTTCAGGTTATCACAGCACACACGTGCACACAATAACTTACACATAACCTTCCTTTTTTTACACATGATTTTTCCACCTTGTTCTATATTCATATTTTATTTGAATTAAACATCTAGTTTCATTGGCAATGGAATTCTTTTTTGTTTGTTTCTTGTTCTTCCTATTGTTTGAGGATGACTTTTGAAGGCAAGAGGTCAAATATATGTATATTTTTTAGGCAACCTTGGAATAAAAATCTCCTAAAAGTGATGAAAAACATAGATCATTTGCGGGGCTGATGAGGACTGCATAAGTTTTAGGTCAGCACTGTCCAAGAAAAATTTTCAAGATGATGAGAATATTCTATCCTGGACTGTTCAATATGGTGACTATTAGCTACATGTGGATACTAAACATTGAAATGTGGCTAAGGAATGGAATTTTTTAAATTCTATTTAGTTTTAATTAATTTAAACTTTTTAATATCTACATATGGCTAGTGGCTACTATATTGGACAGTGCAATTTTAGATAGGAAATAAGTGAGAAGCCAAACCAAGACTCAGGATAGACAGGCAGCCATCACTAATCAGGCTATAGATTTAATTTTTTCTCACTCAGAAATAATAAATGCAATTCCCAAAGTACTATACTGTACTCTACACTTCTACAGTATTATGGAGACTAGTTTATGCTTGAAGTTCTACATGTTGTCTATTACATACATGGAGTGCTCCAATGGAATGTCCAATATTTTTAAGAAATTTCAGGAGAAAAACTAACAGAATTGATTGATTACAAATGGCTCCCACCCCACCATAGTATGAGCGAACTCTCCTACTGTATGAATGTATTCACTATCTATTAAAATTTCGATGAAATTTGCTAAAAATAAGTTTTTAGCTTGAGAATAATTAATATTAAATCCACTTGTGGCAATTATTCAAGAATCCTTTGTCCTCTAAGGCCCCTCCACAGTCACAATCATAAGAACATATAATTTGCATATTAAAAGATTATTGTTCTATTTATTATAGCCAAGAAGCATATATCTAGACTATCCTACTCATTAACATACTAAATCATTGGGATATAGGATTAAGAAAAGGAAAAACAACCGGGGTGATTATTTCTTAAGTTATATAAATGTCTAATCACTATGTTGTACACCTGAAACTAATATAATATTGTATGTCAACTCTAATTGAAAAATATTTTTTAATTTTTTAAGAAAAGGAAAAGACAACCATTTTAACCTCAGTAGAACACATTGTTTCAGTGGGTTCTAATTCTCAAATTAGTGAGTAATGTGTAGGTTTCAGCATCATTAGAGCCTATATCCAGTCTGCTGAATAATTCATTACAGTTCCTGTTTCTGGAACTAAACTCCAAGGAAACATAGGTAAACATTGAAAACCACATTATATTCTTTCTGTCAGGTTTCTCCATGGAATGATAAAGAGCAAAAAAAAAAAAAAGGGATCAGTGGTGAGAGAGCCATTCCAGGTGCTTGCTTCCTCTATATAAATTATTGGCCTGGGAAACCCAGAATTGCTGTTTGTTGAGCAGTAAATTCAAATAATCCTAAGCTAGAATTTCTATCAAACTGATAGTTCAACACTTGGAGGGGTACACAAAATTGCTCTTTTATTTGTAATAGGAAAAACTGACCCTCTGATAAGATCATATCCATGGAATACTAGCTACATACACTGTTCTTCAGTAAAAATTTCTAATCACAGTTTTGTTGTTTACAATGACAATTTTGATACAAAAGTAAACAGAAATACCAAAAATGCTTTTTGCATCATTAGGGCCTGGTAGTGAGTGTTTTGGTAATGAGCCTATGAGTCTATGTAACGTTCGTGTTAAAGCTGAAAAGCTGAATACTTGTTAGTTTCTGCAATTGAGAAATATTACTGAATATCTGAATTTTTAAACTATCATTCTATTGTGAAGAAGAATAATTGGCTGGTCTAAATAAATGTTTATGTATAAATCCCAGCAAAATACGGCCTAAGCCTAGATCCCTATGCAATGTGTGTAATGTGTAAATCAAACACATTTGTGAAACCCAAGTGTTCTCTGTGTACTGAAGGATACTAATGACTTTAATAAGAGTAAAACGTTGTGCTTAAAGCAAACTGATTAACCTTGACAACAAAAGTGTAAACAAGAGTTTAATGAATATTAATTTTTCTTCTTTTCTGCCTTAGTTGTAGCTGTTGACTGATTAGCTCTGACACCTACATGGTCAAATTAACAAGCACATTTGTAAGACATTTTCACTTTTTATAATATCAGAAATATTTCTGAACTTTGGTAGGTTGTTAATAACAAGTTGTCATCATTTCTTAGAAATTTACAAAATTACCATTAAAACAATCATGTGTATGAACTCCCATACTGTAGAAGATGTATATTTTGGAATGGATAAAAATAGTTCTAATAATTTATAATGAGATTTCAGAGGCTAAATCAAAATGTAATAATTCCATTATTAGACTTACACGTGAGCTGGATTACTTATCAGCAGCACTGATTCAAGGGCAGGCTCGATGTATCCAGAGCTACTATATTGAACTAAGTGCCACTTTTCATTGTGCCCTTGCCATCTGTATAATGACATCAAAGGAGACAAGGCAGGAGCAGATGGCACCAATGGCATACAAGAGCAAAAGTCACACCCACAGCATGCTGCTGAGTAATGAAAGTGAGGTGATGCACAGGCAGAGAGCAGAAGGAAATTAAGAAAGGGTCATGGAGGTGCCTTGGACTGCTTGGGTCCCATCATCGATACAAGAGAAGCGAACCCCACCCATTCCTACCTCCTCCTTACGAGAAATGCTCTTCTACCATTCCCAGCATGAGTTTTTAACAGGGGCTGTCATTTTTTTACAGGGTCCTAATTTCCCTGGCAATAGTTGATTATTTCAGAACATCAGCACCTGACCAAATCTGGACCCATTTTTCCCAGAATTTGAACTAAGTATAAAGAGATATTCCTTCTCCAATGGTGGTGATGAAAACCTGTGAGCTGTCAGTAGTGATGTTTCCAACCATCAGAAGAAAACTAGTCTATAGTTAGAGAGACAAATAACACCAACTTGAAGTGAAAAGCAAAGGCAGAAGATATTTGTGGTTGGGATTCAGAGGATAAAAATCTCTGAAACAAAAGAGAAATGGAACTCAGACACAATTGGTTCTATTTCTCCCCAGTTATGCAAGTAAAGGTGTAAACTTTTACTAGCTATGGTAGAAATGTGTAAAAACTGTAGTATCCAACCTCAACAGCAACAGTCAGAACTGGCCAGAGAAGCACCTAGATCATTTGCTTCCCTCTCTCTAAACCTGTAAAAGAAACTAGGCTATTTTACAGTAAGCCACTTTTTCCACAGTAAGGGAAATCATTTAGCTTGTGTCCAACAATTCCTGCCACAATTTACTTCCATTCAGAAAGCTTATCTGGGATACTTGAAATGTTTCCTTCTCTTAACCCTCTTAAATCTAGCAGAAGCCAAAACACTACCATAAATTTATCCTTAGAGATTACATCCCTGGGACAGTTGGGTTCTTTGTTGTATGCAAAATGTGGGTTATCTCTACAGAGGGAACTGGAATTGGGGAGAGAGATAGTAAGCAAGAGAAACATTCAATGAATCTATATTGATTAAATTATTTTATGGTAATGATGATATTGTAATAACAATAATAAGTATCAGGTTCTTTTCTAAATACTTTATTAATTTATTTAATTCTGACAACAACCCTAGGAGGTAAGCATTAAAATCATCTCTAATTTATAGATGAGAAACCTGAAGCATGGGCAGATTAACCCACTCAGGGTCAGGTGACTGAAAAGTGGCAGTTTCTAGATTCTAGCCTACTAATCTTGGATGTGTCCTCTTAACCAATATACCCTACTATGTTTAATAGGAAGTAAATGTTACTCATGCATTGATTGTGTTATTAAAGCTAAGATAATAAAGAGTTAATTTTTTCTTTATAAATTAGGGAAAGTATACACCAAATATTGACAGTGAAAATCAATTTTTAAATATTGGCAGTTATTTTATTTCTTATTTTATTAGTCTTATTATTCATTTTTCCAAATGGACATGCTTTCTTTTGCAATAAAAAGTGTTACTAGTTTTTAAGATTACATAGTTCAGACTTTCTTGCGGGACTCTCAATACTATAAAGCATGGGATCATTCTATAAAGCATGTAGCAGCTTCCTTTCCAATTGGCAGTTGGGTGACTCTTTTCTCTGGTTGTCGGCAACAAAAGTTAGACTTTTGTAGTGATGTTGCACATGTGTTCTCCCCGCCTCCCCACCCTGGCACGGCATGCTGTTTGAGAAGGTGTGTTATAACAAGTAAATGTGAGCATGGGTGTAATAAGGTTGATTTGAAGCTGATATTGGGATGATACTACAAAGTATGGGCCAAGAGAATTTTCTTATGGTATAGTTAGTACAATATCTGTTAATTTCTGTCTGAGAAGTCATGCCTAATGCCAGTATGAAATGGCAGCATGATACTGTGAAAGAACATGAAGTTGGGACAGCTGGCTGAGATTTGGGAAGAAGAGGTAGTTTATCCCATTAAAAAGGTTTTTATCCCAACTGTCCTTTAAATGGTGTGACAGTTGTGTAAACCATTTACCCTCTTTGGCTTTTAGTTTTCTTGTAAATAGATGCCAATTTAAAAATTATAATATTTCATGATTACAAGCTAATATAGTTGGTCATATCTATAGAACTCACTTTTATGCTTTTGATTAGAAGTGAAATTTCCTAATCATTCAAAACCTGAAATTTCCCATCCCAGGGAAAGAGGCTGCTATAGCTATTTAAATGTATTTCTTTATCTAAATAAATGTCAAATATATACATCCAAAAAGGCAGAGCTGTCTGGTGGTAGTAACCCATGAGACATGAGAGTTTCAGGCTTGGTATCAACAACACAGAGGATGTCAGCTTTCAGCTTACATAGTGAAAGCAGCATTTAATATTGATAGCTTCAAGTCAATGCTTTCTGACATGGATTCTAGCAGAAAAGAAAACAAACAAGTATAAAAATTAATTTCTGCCTGAAGATAGTTCATTTGGGAATGAGATGACCTATATCTCAAAAAGTTTATTTATCCATCTAAACAGAAAATTTTAAGTAAGAGGAATCAGTTCTCAAAATCTTTGGGAGGTAAAAATGAGCACAAGGAAACTTTTGGGAGCACTAGGTATGTTCCATTTCTTGATCCCGGTGGTGGTGGTTACAAGGGTGTATACATTTGTCAAATCACTGAACTGCACAATTAAATTGAATACATTTTATTGTATGCAAATTATACTTCAATAGAGTTGAAGTTTTTAAAAAGCTCATGGAGACACATTGCTAGTACACTCAAAAGAACTCCTTCTCATTTTTTTGAGAGAAAGATAATAAAAAATTCCAAAATGCTAATTTAAAATATACTTACCGTTCAACTCAGAAATCCCATCAAGATAAATTATGATAGTAACGATGAAATTGATGAAAACTAAAATTTATAATCAAGGATGTTCACTGCAATGCTGCTTATAATAGCAAACAAAAGGATACAAGGTAAATATTTGACCTTGGTGGATGGCAGCATGATGAAGCAGTTAAGAGCCTGGATTTTAAAGCCAGTATGTTCAGTTCAAATCCTAGCTCTGTTGCTTAATAGCTGGAGATGTCAGGCAAGTTTCTTAAACTCTCTTGTCTTAGTTTCTCCATTTCTAAAATGAGGTAATAATAGCACTTACCTCATGAGGTTGGTATGAGGATTAAGAACAATGCCTGACACATAGTAAGTGAGGAATATCTAATCATTAAGTGAGCAAAGTGTTTTCCTTCACATATTACCAGAATTCTAGCCTAAAAGTACCTCATTTTAATGGATTTTTTTTCCTTCTCTGTCTATAAAAGCATTGCAATTTTATACATGATCTAAATATATCTAAATTTTAACAATAAAAATAACCAATTACTTTTATAAGAATATAGTTGTGGGCTTAACCACATAGACAGAAATGATTTTTATATATAACTTTATTATACATATTAATTATATATTATGTATTTAATTATACAGCATTAGTGGAGTATGTCTAAAGACAAAAAGAACTACAAAGAAATCAAACTATGTTTAATAATCTTATTAGTAATAATATTGGTATGATTATTTTGAAATTGTATATTGTTAGGATCAAACAAAGAAATAATTATATTAATTGTCATTAGAAACCAAGATTTTCAGCATACAAGAAAGGAGATAAAACTATACATTAAAATATATTAAATAAAAATTAGACATTTATTAGTGTAAACTCATGATGTATTTTTTCTTGAAAAAAAAATTTGCTACTTCTGTCTTTTGAAAAGGCCTGGAAACAATGACTGACACCGTGGCAATAAGCACCCTTAATGTCCAGATAGTGGTTTTTAAATACTATTTCCCACTAAAAAGAAATAGAGTTTGTGGGAGAAGTGGCTAATTTCAGACAGCATAAAATGAGCCCCTATCATGAGCTACTGAATGCATAAGCCTCAGAAAGCAATAAAACTATCAAAGATACTGAAGAAAAATCAAAAGAATAACAAAGCAACTTGAAGGGGCTCCCTTTGGGCAAAGATGGAATAACTTGTGCGTTTAAAAATATTATTTCAATATAGTAAAACATATTGCTTTTAAAAAAAAA
>NW_011888782.1:13320320-13345964 GCF_000151845.1 Pteropus vampyrus
AACCTTTGTTTCTGGCCTTAACTCCAGCTACTCTCTTTCCTGCATTCCATGCTCCGGGCAAATTGGCTACTTATTGTTTCCTGAACACAACCAAACTCCTCATTTAGAATTGCCACCTAGTAACACCTACTGTTTTTACCCTTTACTTTCCACTTCTATCCATAGTTAATCTGAAAGATCATTAAAAATTAAAAAAATCAACCCCCACAATCCTTAAATTGTCACTCCCTATCTCAATGTCTGCCATTAGTCTTTCAAAGTCATATAGATACATATTCAACATTCTTCTTCAAATTCCAAAGCCATATGTCAGTTTCCTCTCACTTACATCACTTTCCTTCTATCCTTTTACTTCCTAGTTCCTTCTTTCTAGTTAAGCTCCCATTTCACCCTGTACTTGCTTCACCCATTGTAAACTATTGTAAGTAATTACTTGTTAAATGTGTATCTCCCATACTAGACCATCAATTCTACATGGTAGGGACCACATTTGTCTTTTTCACATTGTGATGTCAGAGCTTACAGCAGAGACCAAATAAATATTTTTCAGTGAAATTCAGTAAATCTCTCAGATTTCATTTATATGTTATATTAATTATCCAATATTAGTTATCCAATATTACTTTTGTTTTCTTCTTATGTTAGTGCATCCTTTGTTCCAGGTCAGGGGCCATCTTTTTCTCTCCTTTCCTCGGTAAAAATTATTTCTTAAATCCAAATTTCCCTTACACAAGTTATTTTCAGAGATGCATGAACTCTCACAATCCTAAAATATTTTGATGAGTGTCTGCTGTTCCTTACATATCCATATCGAACCTCCAAAATAGGAAAATTATAAAATAAATGTTTGAGGAAAAGCTTAATCATAGAAAACGATATATGTACAAAATAGGTATTGGCAAATTGCAGCCCACAGGCTGAATCTAGCCTACAGACTATTATTGTAAAGTTTTATTGGAACACAGCCACTTTCATTCATTCACATATTGGTTTTGGCTGCTTTCACACTATAAGGACAAAGTTAAGCAGTTGTGACAGAGATCATCAGGTCCACAAAGCCTAAAATATTTACTATCTGTCTCTTTACAGAATAAGTTTGCTGGCCCCTGATATAAAAGGTTAGTTTTTAGAAAATTATACAGAAAGGATTTGTGATTTGCCACCCCACTGCCCACCTCCAGGGAAGATATTGCTTGTGAACACTTTGCAATATCTAGTGGACCTCTAGTTAAGTAGGGAACAGAATTAAGTGTAGTGTCACAGGGTAAAAATGCATGCTAAGGGAAAACAATTTAGTACTAGAAAAACAGCAGTAACAGCAGAGATGCTCTGATGGAAGTTTGAACTCGTGAAGCAAGTATCCAAAGGAAATTATTCCCAGCCCAGGTCGTAGCAAGTGGTGTGCTGCACCTGAATGAACTACCTGAGAGTTTGTTTTTGATGTTAAACTGTGTTTTTGGTGACATAGTGGTTGATGCTCAGGGCCACAATTGAAGTATGAGACCCAAGGATATTAGGAAGTGATGAGCAGAGAATAGAAGTGTGGAGAGGTCACATAGCTAGGTGTCCTTGGGCAAATTTGTTCACCGAAAACTTCAGGCCTCTATTAACCTCATGTGTGAGGTAGGGTATAATAATATGTTGAAAGCTTAATTAAGAAAACGTATGTGAAAGTGTTTGGCATAACCCAATAAACATATCTTTGACTAGGCTGAATGGAATACTATAAAAATCTATCTGAAAGGGTTTTGTCATAATTATGGATATTGGCAGAGTAAGCTCTTCACAAATAATAGTGATTATTCTTACAGTAAAAGTACACCTAAATGGTCTTATGGGATTGCTTTTCCTCAACTAGTCATAGAATTAAAAGTATTGTATTTTTTTTTTCTGACACGTGGCAGGTGGTTATCCAAAGTTATCTCACTGAAATGACAACTTGACTTTTTTTTTTTAATTTTAGTACCAGTTTCCATCATAGCCTTTCAGTGAAATATACTACTGTTTCTGACTTACCATTATTTTTATGGCTCCTTAATGACCTGGAATTACTATTAGATTCTCTCTTGATCCCCAATTAATGCAAGAAAATACTTGCCCTGTGGAATTAGTCAAGTAGGTAACATTACTTGCTCCACATTCTTTCCTACTCTTCCTTTAAGATAATTTCTGATTTGGTCTATTTGACAATGACTTTCCTGGAAGATCAAGGAATTGTGTTTCTACGAAATTTTTCTTTGCTCTTTTATAGAGAGCATGTATTTATTTGTTCATTAATGGCTTACTATGTTCTAGATATTATTCTAAGATTTGAATGCACAGTAGTGAGCATTAGTACTTCTTAGGGTAATATTAGCTGCAATCCCATTGATTTGAACCAATGAACTTATATTTCTGGCTCCTGCGAAGTCCAACACATGGGAGGAGGGAGGGGAGCACTCTGCTCCATGTAGTACTTCAAGGACCAGGATGATAAAATCTTCTATATGTGGCTTTCAAAAAGTTGCTAAATTAGCAGATGATAGATAAGAGAGCATGGAAGATTGTCCGGGGGTTTTATAGGCCAAGACTGGAAGGGCTGTCCCTCAATTCTCTCTGAATTCTGTCGGCCAGAACTCAGCCTTGTGGCCCCATCCAGGTATAGGAATGCTGAGCAGCGATGTCTATGGATAGAAATTTCTTTCTTGTAACAATTTTATTCTATTAAAAATGAACATGAACTTTTGCCAGTTGACCCTTCTGCTACACTTTCCTGTCAAGGTGAGACACCATTAATAATGATATGCATAAATATTTGAGCGAGATCTGAGTTCTGAAAAAGCAAGCATATCAAAGCAAACACAGAAGTTCACATTTTTGGTCACAAAAGGGCTCACTGGAAATTTTAGTAGGCTATATCAAACCCTCTGAATGTAACCCATAGGCTCTTTCAAACTAAAAATAGAAAAGAAAAGATAGGCACAAACTAAAGTTTAATATAGGTTTTTTTTTCTTTTTTAGTATAACTTTATTTTACTATTTTTATTAGATCATTTAGTTGTTTTCTCAAAACTTTCTATCTTAAATTTACAACTGTAATCTCAGAGGAGGATGAATAAATAAATAAACAAATAAACAAATAGATAATCTGTTGGAAACTTGCCTGATGAACATCTGTCATGGTGTTTAATTATATGTTAACAGTAACCATGAAAACATGCATTAATGATTTTTTCAATCATGAACCGTTCATCATGAAATTGTGTGGATCTGTTGTATTATAAAGTTTTTGGCGGGGAAAAAACCCCAGAAATTTCCAACTATCACAGGAACTCCAGGTTCTAATTAAGCAATCAGATTCGACAAAGTATATTAATGTAAGATCACATACCTCGGGGCATTGAAAAGCTGAAATCTGTTCTCTGAAAGTCAATTATAATTTGTAGTATCACAGTGTCGGTGTAAAATGTCCTAAGTTGTATCTGAAAGTATCTTTAGAGTTATATTAAGAAAGTTTTAATCCTTCTACTGTGGGTCACTCAGTCTGAAAGGCATTTACTTCTAGGACCATGCCTAACTTTATTGTATAATAGTTCTGTCTGTTTTTAACTAAAATTACAAGTGCGTAACTATTTCTTGGGTGTCCCTTTCTTACATTACATTATACCAGGTTGTGTTACTTGTCAATTTCAATGATAAAAAACAAAAAGATAAGATCCTCAGAAGAGAATACCATTTATTGAAGGACAGTGTGTCTCAACAGAAACAATAAACACTCCCTCTTTCTTGAGGGTCTTTTGGAAATTTGTGGGCACATATTTTGTTGGCCCTATTATTTGAAGGCATTACTGTCACTTAGTAGGCAGTGGCCAGAGATGATAGACATCCCATGATATGCAGAACAGTCCACATAATGAAGGATTTTCCATCAGCAAACACAGCTTTAGCATCATGCTGACATTCATGAAGATGAAATAACTTCATTAAGTGAGCCCAGAACATAACTCTGTTTTATGTATTAATTCAAAGTATATTTTGCACAATTTTAGGTTCACTGACATTTCCAGAAATGTAACAACCATGTAAATCTATGGAAGATTGTGCTTTGTTGTGTTCAGAATTTTACAAAGACATGTTCACCATTTCAAAAAATTGTGTTCCTAACTGCAATGCTGGTTATGGTACTGGAATCCCCAATACCAGCCAGCACTGTAGCTCTCCCATTGGTGTAGACTCCAATTTTAAGTCATCATGTGACTATGTTTTATGTTTTCTCTCATAGTCATGCTGAACATTCATAATCATTTCATTATAAACTACCTTCCTTTTTATCTCTCATTTATTTCTAGATAAGAGTTTGGTTTTTTTTATATAGAGTTTTGAAAATCTATGAATATCAGGAGACTCACAGAATTTTTCTGGCGTTGAGTCTGAGAGGATTGAGGACCAGTGTTTAGCACAGCATAGGTTTTCAGGATTGCAATGAGCTCACAATTATGATAGCTACCATTTACTGAATGCTTACGACACACTAAGCAGTGTTGAGTCTCACAATACACCCTTAAGTTAGGTACTATTTTAATCTCTATTTTACAAGTGAGCGTACAGAGCTTAATTGATTTGGCCAATAATAATATGGCATCATTTGAATCCAAGTCTACCTGAGCTCAAATTCAGGGTGCTTGATTACCCAGTTAAACCACCAATCTAAAAAGGATTACTAAATTGGCTAAGGGAACAATCAGGTAATAGCTGTACGTCTGAACCATCATTGCTTCCAATGCAGCAAAACCAGTCTCTTAGTTTTAGGATAGGAGAGAGGCAACCTAAAATAGTGCTTCTCAAACTTTAGTGTGCTTACTCATCTAGGAATCTTATTAAAATTCAGATTTTGATTCAGTAGTTTCCTGCTGGTCTACAGACCACTTTTTATGGAGCAGAGACCTAAAAATAAGCTTAAAATATCAATGTATCCTAGGTATAGAAAATTGTTAATTTCCATATAATTGAAACAACAGAAAAAATGCAAATATAAAAAATACAACACTTGCAACTTTTTCGTAAATGAAAATCTGCATTACTGTAATGTAACAGAAAAACATAAGAAAATACTAGAAAAAATAAGAGAGGTTAGTGAATGTAACATGGAACGGGTAAGCACAACTAGGAACCTCAACAAAATGCAAAAAAAATGTAATAAGCTCCATAAATGAGCAGATATTTTACATGGAAAAAATATGAATAATTAAATATTAAACTTAGACAATATACAATTTCATCTATAATAAAATTATAAAATTGATCAAGATTAAATATAAAGATCTTAAACAATATTTGAGAAATTATATTAAAACAAGTAATTGGCCATCATTTTGCTCCTAGTATACTAGCTAAAAAAATATTTACATTTTAATCTAAAGCTAGTTAGACTGTGGAAAGTCATATATTAATATACTTCTGGTTATGACATAAATAAATGTGATCATTTTGTAGGATAATATGGTAACTTTGTTTAAAAAACCATGAAAATGTTCATACTCTATATGACCAAAAATTCTTTCTATGCTAAGCTCTTTATAGTACCAAAGGTTTTATACCCTGAGAAAACAATTCACAAAAGAAAGAGCTTTTCTTATCTAGGATTTAAGTTTAACAAATATTTACAGAGTGACTTTTGTGGTCAATATATGAGGTATTGTAGGTGCCTGGGTAGGTGTATCAGAGAGTGAAAAGGGTGAAGAACTATGCTTCGCAAGGGTAACCAGACAATAAATAATAAACACAATGAGGTTATTTTATAATGTGTTAGAATGTGATCAGTGCTATAGAAAAAAGAAAAAGCAGAGGAGGGCAAGGAGGATCAGTGTTTAGAGTAAGAGAGTAGGAGGAGGTAGGTAGAGATTATCTTGGGTTTTTACTCTAAGTGACACCTGGAGGCACTGTAGAGTCCTGAGCAGAGCAACAGTAACAATAGTTATAATATTGAGAAAACAAAGACAACCTTTAACATGCAACAGCAGGAGAAGGGTTTAAGACTTTGAAGTTAATAAACGCCATGGAAGAATGTCAAGTCTTTATTTATAAAAATATAAAATAAAAGATAAAAACATCATTTCTATTTTAAAATCATGAGGCATGAAAAAACAAAGTGAAATTGATTATAATCTTTGATTATCGCCATATTAAAATGAGAAATGATTAGTGAGGAATAGGGAAAAGTAAATTTTCACATACATAGAGTATATGTATATTTACCTGACCAAGTAGCAAAATAAAGAAAAAAGAAAAGAAAAGAAGAAAATCTTCAGATCAACCAATTAATTTCTCAAACTAGTACAGCACTATATAGTATCAAGGTTATCATGGCAAACATTCCTATATTCTTCTTTATATAAACTAAAGGTAGATACATTCAAATCAAATACACAATAAAATTAAATCTTAAGGCCATAAGAGTTCCTTTCTTCTTGGGCTCCTTTTTTTACCCTTATATTTTATAGACATAGATAATTTAAGATTTCTTCTAATACTGAAAATCTACAAATCTTTGGCATTTTTATAATTAATAGAGGCTCGAACCTCTGAACTCTTTTGTTTCAGCGCCTGTGGTAAGGCTCAAATGTATCAGGAAAGACAGAAAGAAGAGCTATGTAGAATTAACAAACTTCAAATACATCTGCTTTTTCTCCCATTTTAAAAGTAAAAATGCAACAGAAGTCTACAAGGTCAAGATATCCTCTGTTCAGCTCTTCTCCATGAACAACTTCTTCATATTCTCATGAAAAACCTTTGACTCCCCCCCAAGAAACCAGCAGCATTGATAATTATGTCTCAGAAACATCTCTTTATATGGTATCCACTCTATAATGGATTCAGAGGCATGAATAAAACATCTTAATTTTCAAGTATTTCTTTTTAAATTAATTTTGAAAAAAAAAATCTTGTAAAGAAAGGAGTTTTTTTTTTTAAGCGTGTAGCTCTTGCATAGAAGGATATAGTTTTCATGGCCTGTCTTGTTAAAAATGTTCTAGTACCCATCTGATGCACACTTATTTATGGATTTTAGACTAAAAGCTCTTTTTTTTGCCAGTTTTCTTCACAAGCACTTATCTCGACATCCTCATTAGGTGGTTTTTCTCTTTTCTTTTTCGTTGAGGCCTAGCCATGCCCTTGGTACTTTCTTTTGTTCCATGCTGCAAAAGGAATGGTTTTAAAGGCTCCCTCTCCACTAGTTCCACCTTTTTTTTCTTCTTTGTAATTAGCCTTATTTGAGGACCAGAAAAGCAAAAGACTGGAAAGAAATACAAAAACTGTTGAACAAAAGATACGATGTTCTTTACCCCAAGCATATGCTGTATAGCTCATGTACAACCTGGGTCAGATGACTCACATATATGCCTTCAAAATGAAAAGAAAAAGAAGAAAAAGCACTGACTTACATAGCAGCTGCCTTGGTGTAAAAAGACTGGCAGTAAATGTCACAATGAAAAGAGAATAATACATTTTACCTTTATTGCAAAAGTAATTCTCTTTAAAACCAAAGAACATCATGAAACTATGCAGCTGATAACAATGCTTGCAGATAGCCACTTGAAATGTCTTAAAATTAACTTACTTTAATTGGAATAAGAGACACTTCTTTTTTTTCAAACTCTAACCGTGCTTCGTCATTCCAGCCACACACCAAATTGAATTGTTCAGCTATTTCCTTTAAAATGGGTTCAATAGAAAGGTTTTAATGCAGTGATGATTAATGGAATTTTTTTTTCTGCCTTCTCTTTTCTTAATTAATTATTTAATTAAAACCTCTGTCTAAGTAAAGGGCCAATAAATTTATGCTATTCTTGTTTGAAGAAGTAAAACTATAGCTTTCAAATATTAAAATTCATAAATACCCACTGGCTATTGTGCCTGAACTAGTGTTCCTCAAAAAAAGGTTTTGATACTAATAAAACTTCATGAGAATGACCATCGAGAGCCACCTTAATGGGGCCAAATGTTATAAAGTATGAAGACTGAGGGTTCCACAGATACAGTTTTCAAGAAACCAACCTCAGTCTTCCTCCTCACTCCACCCCATAAAGTAAACACCTTAAGTTTATCAGAACACAAGCTTTGTTTTTTGTTTGTTTGTCTTCATTTTGATTGGGCAAGTATCAATGGCCCAGCAGGAAACCTTGAGCATGCTCTAACTGGCAAATTTAAGGAGAGTTCAGTAAATGAACTGTATAGAAAGGTGGGAAAGGGGTTTAGGAAAGCCAGTAGGGTGTAGTGTTGATAGCCACTACCATATGTAGGCCTGAAGTGGCAAAAAGAAGGAACCATTATCAAAATCCAGAGAGGTAACTATGTGAAACTTATGTCTTTTGGAAGAGATTTGTAACTAAACCACAATGACCTGGCAAAGCAGAAATTAAAGGAACAAAAACCCAACCCTTCTTTCTTCCTGTCCTCTGATTTTCTGCAGAGGCCTCGCATTAGCTAAACGCAGCTGGAAAGCAAAGGGCAAGGGAAGCTGTTAATGCCATCCTACAAATCAGCCTCCCCAGGCACAGAGCAGATGGACAGGAAACCAGAAGAGGCAAATAGAAGCTCTCCATTTTTCTTTTAAGTCCTGCCTGAGTACCTCTTGCTCTCCCAACTTTTTACTACACACACACAGGCATCTATTCCCCTTAAACTTTCTTTTCCTTTTATATAAAATCTATTTAATGGAAGTCTTTTAGGAAACAATTCTAAACAACAAGCTTGGTCCTCTAAATTGTTAAAGATCTCCAAAAGCTCAAAATATCTAAAAAAAAAAAAAAAATTAATGACACCCCCCCTCCCCACTTCACCTTTCACCTTCTAATGAGTGGAAAGTAATCACTGGATTTGGTCAATTCATTCACCAAATATTTATCGAGTACTTACCATGTAAAAGGCGCCATCTAAGAACCACAGAGTACCCAAAGATAAATCAAATAAGAATCCCATCACTAGCATACATCTCTGGATTTCCTATGTCCCTTTCTGCTTTCTTCTATTGCCCATATTCAGTCATAAGATCGGGCATGTGACCCAGGCCTACCAATCACTATGTCCCTTTTATCTTCTAGTGTGATAAGTTCGGGACAGATAAATTATTTAAGATAAACCATTTATGAGCCTTATATGGGACTTCTCTGCCACATGTATCAAGAAAAGAGCTGCTCTTTCAGGAGGAATTGTTTAGTAAAAAGATGTGAAAAGAAAAGCCCATGAGAAGGATAAAGCCAAAACAAGATAAACAGAACTGAGAAGGAGAGCTTCAGGACTGAGCTTTTGGATCCAGCCATGCCTGAAGCTAGTTAGATTTGTCAGGGTTCTGAGACAATAAATTACCCGTTTCACGTAAGCTGTGATTTTATCTCTTACAATAAGATGAGTCTTGACTAATACATTATCTTCAAGAAGTTTATATGTAATAAGGAAGTTATGGAATAAGTAAAACAAAATATAAAGTTAGAAATGATATTTTTAAAAGATAAATAAAATGTTCAGATTTACTTACAGAAGTAATGATCTGAACAATCAAGGAAATTAAGATGCTATTTGAACTGGGCCTTAAATCATAGATAAAATGTGGACATGTTGCTCTATAGGGGTGAGGGCACAGACAGCGATGGCTGATGTGGTATTTGTGTGCTTGTACTTCATGAAGAAAGAGAAGTGAATAATATAGTGGGGAACATGTTAAAATTTATTGTTAGTAAGGATACAAACATTTAAAAATATATATGACTCCAAGAATATACAATAATTACTTAATGATGCTTACATAGCTTTTGAAACTAGGACTATGAACCATTTGTCTTTTTTGTACTTTTTCTATTTTCCAAACTGCATTTTGGAAAATAAGGAGAAAATGTAATTTTTAAACAATAATGAGAAAATGCCAAAATCTATCAAAAAAGGGGGGAGGGTCACAATTTATGTCAAGTTTTAAAAACGTTAATACTTAAATTCACTTAGTTTTGAATTATTTGATGACTAAAGATACATTTATTTGTCAACAACAGTTTTTAAAAGCATGTCCACAATTTCAAGGGTAGAATTAGCTAAGACCATCACAACTCTAAGCTTCATGCCACTTACACATTTTTACAGGTTGCCCAAGATCAACGTATGTGTCAGAGAACTTGTTACAACACTTTTCTGTAGCTCTAGGAAACTCGATTTTAGTACACTGTTTTATCAAAGAGAGTTTAAAACTCAAGCAATATAATTACATGAGCTTAAAAAAAAAACATCAACACCTGAAAAATTCATGCAGATTACATAAGTGATGGTGCTACATTAAAAATTAGAAAGAGTTTGAGTGTTTTCTATACATAAGATAGAAATTGATTTTATTTATGTAAAACTAAATGTGAAATATCAGCCTCCATTCATTTTAACTAACACAATAAAATCAAAATGTTTTACAAAACTAAGATATCATAAAGCCTATCCCCGGTTTAAATTCATAAGTTGACCATCTCTCCTCTGTCACTCCTGGAAAATATAGAAAAAGCCTCCATTATCTTGCAGGTATTTTAGACACCATTATTTTACAATTATCTTGAATAGGTTATAATCAGAATTTGGATAACTAATTTTTGGCATCCTTCCTCCCCAACCAGCTTTAATCTTCTCAATAAATTTCTTTTTAAACAAATTTCTTTTCCTCTAGTTATATGTAGTATTCACTAGCTTTTATACAGCTGAAAGAAGCCAGAATTGGAGTCCTCAGAATATAAAACTTATGGCTATTTTTATGTGACAAAAATGCTTTCTCAAGTTAACTCTTATATTTACCATTGATTTCAGATATTGTTTTGCTATTCGTGCTTCCCCTTACGGTAGTTCCAAAATGAAATGTAATTTGCTTATAGTCCTTTTTACAAAATTTCTAACCATGCACTGGTAAATTAGATGGATATGTATGAATTTAATTTTTAATGACTAGAATTTACTCATTTCAAATTTCAGAGTGAACTGGAGTTAATTTTACTATGCTATTAAGAAAAACTCATAATAATTTTAAGGAACATGCTACTGTATAAACAGAAAAAAAATAAATGGAAAAAATAGTGTCCAGAAACAAACCCAGATTACATTCAGAAAATTAATGGTACTTTAAATAATCAAGAAAAGGGAAAATTGTTTAATAACTAGTTTTTGGACTATTGGCTATCTACTTGGAAAAAAAATAATATTATACCCTTACTTCACACCATCCACAAAAACAAACTACAGGTAAATAAATATTTAAATCTATTTTTTTAAACTGTAAATGTTACAGAAGACACTATGTTAAGATAATTTTATAATCTTATTATGGTAAAGATAATTATAAAATTTCCAAGAAATATACGAATCATGAAGGAAAATTTGTGAGACCTGACTACACAGGCTCTCATTACCTTTGTAAACTGAAAGATATAGAGGTATGTAGTGTTAATCAATAGATTGGAAGAAAATATTCTGAACACTTAGCTAAAACAAAGGACTAATATCCTTAATACATAAATTGTTCTTACAAATCGACAATGAGAAAAGTAAACAATCCAATTTAAAATGTCCCCAGAAGAGATAAAAGTAGTTGTTAAACTTATATAAAGATGTTTAATCACACTAATAAAGAAGTGCTCAGTAAACTAACGTTGAAATACAGTGGCAGACATTTAGAAGCTTAATGATAAAGACTATTATAAAGGATATAGGAAAATAGGCAATGTAATTCACTGTTGGTGAAAGTAAAAATTGATATTGCCTTTAGGAAAGGATATCATGACAGTAACAATATGTTAAATCCACACATTCTATGATCCAGAAAAAGAAATCTATCCTATAGAAATACTAGCATGAGTGTGTAAACATATCTATAAAAGAATGATTATTTAACCTTGTTTGAAATTGTAAAAAAAAAAATCAGTATTAATTTATATATTTATTGAAAGGACACTAGAAAAATTAATTATAGTGTATCTATGTGGTTCATTCATCTATTACTATAGAACAAAACACCCCAAACCTTATTCCTTAACACAACATAATTTATTATTTCTTACAATTCCGTGGGATGGGAATATAGGTGGTTCTTCTGAACTATGTGGTATTGACTGTGGCCATTCCCATACAACAGCTGGTAGCTGGTCCAGGCTGGAAGTTGCAAAGGCTTCACTTGCATTTGTTGCCATAGTGTTCTTCATTTGACCTCTCTCTCTTTACATGGCTAGCTTGGGCTTCCACACAGCATGGTGGTCTCATGGAAGTCAGCTTTCTTACATAGCAGGTGGTTTAGAAGAGACAGTATTCCAAGAGGACAAGCCCCACTGTGGAAGTACCTATCAAGCTTCTACTGTCCCACTGGTCAAAGAAAGTCACATGGCCAAGCTAACTGTCAGTGTGGGAAGGAACCGCATAAAGGCATGGGTAATGTACATATAATACATATGGATATATGTGTGTGTATATGTGTGTATATAAATATATATACATATACATATGCATGCACACACAGACAGATAGATAAAGAGAGCATTCTCAAAGGATATACTCTAACACACTCCAAACTGTTATCAGTGATAATTACTGTGAATTAGAATTGGAATGGAAAGAGGTTTATTTTTTTTTATTGTCATTGTTTGGTTTGGACCATCGTTTTTATTTTCTCTTTTGCAGCCTCTAAATTTGTTACAGCTAGTGAGCGTTATCTCCATAGTCTTTCCTAAAAGAAAACGTATTCAGAAATCTCCTTAAGTTTATTGTACAGACCCATAAATAGTTTCAATAAACCACATATTGATTGTGGTTTGCCAAAACAGGGTGCTAAGGAAGGGTGTCAGGTAAGAAAAATAGTGCAAGGACATAATACATGGCAGGACAATTTATTGTAATGACTTTTTAAATAGCTTTAAAGCATGAAGAGTTTCTTTCATAATTTCTTTCTCCTCTAAATGTGACTTGTCCTAGGCAAAATGCACGTGTGATTTCAGTAGTAATTAAAATTTAATCTGTTTTAGCATACAAAAAATATGCCAGAAGAATTTTAATTTCTCTGATTTTGTGGACTAGGCAGCAACCAGAATGGAATCATAATAACTATGATGATAATGAAGAAGATGACAATATAGTACACAATACTTGTCAAACTCTGTATTGAGCATATCACATTGAGCCATATAAATTGTCTACTACTATAATCTGCATTTACAATCAAGGAAACTGACACTTACCCCATGTCAAATAATAGGTATTTGGGTAGCTGAAATTTGACCTTGTGCAGTCCAGGTTCCTCTAGAGGTCCCATCATATACTGCTTCTCCTTGGGAATAATGATAGATGGTCTCTGTGTGAATACAAACATCCTTAAAGAATTAGAAGCTTTAGTCTTAATACAAATTAGAAAGAACAATAACTAAAAGTTTTCACTATTTAAAACCCATTTTCCATTATCATTTAGGGTATAGTTAGCTGAGGTTAAGAATACATTCATGCTCATAATCTTGATTTTTGGTGTCACATTAATTCAGAGGTAGTTGGGGCAGCTAGTTTGCTCCTAGAACCACATATCAGTCTCTCTGTGCCATAAGAATTCTCTGTGCCAGGCAGAACCTGATCTACCAATATTCTAATGCTGAAATTAGAGAGCTCAAACAACAGCTGATTGCACACCATGAGATCCACTAAAATCTGACAGCAGGTGTATTCACCAATTTTGACCATAATGACAGCAATAAGGAGACTTTCTGTTAAAGGGACAAGAGAGCAGATATCTGGCATCAGGCACTGGAAAAAAAAGCAAGACAATTTTAAACAAGTACCACATGTGGTGACTCATTAGATGTTGAGAGCTAATAAGAGGCTGAAGATTTTTAGCTTAGCACTGATGCTGTGGACAGCAGGATATCCTAACATCTAGAAATTGAGAATGAATCAGGAGGTGGTGATAAATCCTGTGCTGATGCCTGGTGTGTGGAACTGTTATATTTTTAGGATAAAGGCAAAGATGTAAAAATCCAAGAGAGTGCCAGAGTGAAGCAAATATGTTGAGAGATCTGCATGTTTGTGTATTCTCTCATTCACTAAGCAAGTACAGTGTGACTGGTAGCAGCCTGTGTTTCAGAATACAGAAATCAACAAGAAAGACATGGCTCTTTCCTGATGAAGCTCATGATTTAACAGAAAAGAAATAACCAGATAAAGATTATGAAGTATGATAGGTGTTAGGATACTAGAAATAGGTTAACACGAGGGCCATGGTCTAGAGAAATGAAGAAATTCCAGTGGAGGTGCAGCTCCAGGACAAGAAGGAATAATACAAACAGGGAGGAAAGTCTTATAAATAGGGACATGAACATATAAGAAGGTTAGGAGCTGGGGTTGACTAGTGAAAATGGAGAGGTTGACAAGGCCAATGTTTATGCTCGATGCACAAGCATCTCTATTCTTATAGACATGAAAGTTATTTTAATAGCCACCACTTTTTTAAAAGCAGCCAGCTAACATTTATATTTTGAGAAATTGCTATGTACCATGTAGTGAACAAGATAAGGTTCCTGCCCTCAACGAGCTTATCTATCAGTGGAGGAATTCAGACAAGAAATTCAGAAAAGAATAAATACAAATACCTGCCAGTTGCTAGGAAGAAGGTGAAGTAAGGTGTTAGGGGAAAGAGTGAGTGAAGGGCCAGAAGACGCTTTGACTGTGGTGGACAAGAAAGACTTCTCTTATGAGGAAAATATTTGAATGAAAGTCTGAACAATGAGAGTGGAGGAAGCATGTGAAGGCCTGGGGAAGCATTCCAAGCAGAAGGAACAGCCAACGCCTTAGGCAGAAACAAGCAGATGCGTGTCAAGGTCCAGAAATTAGTCCCATGTGACCAAACAGAGGGAATAAAGGGAAGTTTAAGGGAGACAATTTTAAAGATGTGAGTAGAGGGCAGATCAGGTAGAACTTTAAAGGAAGAGTGATCAAACAACTAGTTTGGCCGAAGAAAACCCTAGGTACTTCTATTTAGCCCAGTTTAATTATTAATAATGCCCCTGTTCACTCTCTAAGGGGTATAGAGTATGACAAGGAACTTAGATTTCACAGGACACAATCTGATTCATGCCTTAGAAAAGCTGCCCTGGCAGCAATTTAAAGTTCTTGGAGGGAGAGAATACAGCAGAGAGTCCAGTCAGGAGGCCTCACACTTCCATTTATACTGCTTAAGGCCTTGATACTCAAAGAACTTCTTGGGTTTCTCACAGTACTCCAGAATCTTGGAATTTGGAAAGAATCTTGGAGTTTACCATGTTTATCCTCCTAAGGCATATAAAATGTTTTCTACAATAGTTGATGTTTATAACTGGCCTTAGTGAAATGGAAACAAAAGCCAGTTTTTATTGAGAAGACTATCATTGAATAAAGAGCCAGGGGACTTAGAATAAAAAAATACAGTTTTTGGAGCAAGACAGAGCCAGATATGAGTCCTGACCCTTTATAAGCTTTGTGACTTTAGGCAAATAACAACCTCTCTGAGCCTTTCAGTTTCTATCTGCAAAATAGAAATAAAAATAATTACATGGCTGCCTTTAAAGTATTAAAAATAAGTATGTAAAACACTGCCTGCTGTACAGTATTTCAATATTATAAAAAGAAATTAAACAATAAAGATTCTTCAATGCCATTTCAAAATGCCAATTCTGACAAAGTGATTTCCAAATTGTTGCTGACATCACTTTTTCTGGTTCATTTTGAACCTCTATTGAAAATGACACATTCTCTCCCCAGAGAAATGTACACATAGATATGCACATTAAATTTTGTAAACATTTACTGGAGGGGGGCTCTGAGACAACTTTTTTGCAAAATTGCAGTGGGCTCCTTTTAAAACAGAAACTGAGCTGGAGACCACAGAACTGTAATTCCATTTCAGCCCCACCCTCAATATGCCAACATTCTTGGCAAAGTGACTTAAAATCTTTTCCTCCCCAGTTAATCAAACTCCTTCTCTATCTCTAGTCTAACTGGCCCACAAGCAAATGAATAGGTTTTAGGGACTATCAGACTCACTAAAGAAAAGCAGTATACAGTTTCATAATAAGGAAAGAAGAAAATTATCGAAGGTCTCCAGCAATGTTTTCTGTAGTAATTTTTGTCCTAAAAAAAAACAGGACAAGTCTGACTGTTCATGAAATATACACTCACATTGTTTGCTTCACTCATGCAACTAGAATAAAGTGACCAAACCTTTGCGATTTATCACTGGACCACAAGACCCCTCAATATATCTAAAGTGACAACTTTTCTCAGAAATCTTGAGTAGTATGTAATTAGACTAGCTCTGAAAAGAAGTTGTCATAAAGATATCACAGACAATGTGTTAGTTTGTTAGAATGTCATAACCAAGTACGACAAACTGAGTGGCTTAAACAACAAAAGTTTATCTCACAGAGCTGGAGGCCAGAAGTCTAAGATCAAGGTATTGGCAAGATTGGTTCTTTCTGAAGGCTGTGAAAGAATATTTGTTTCATACCTCTCTCCTAGGTCTTAGTAATTTACTGACAATCTGTGGCATCCCTTGGCTTATAAATGCATCTCTCAAATCTGCCTTCATGTTCACATGGCATTCTCACTGTATACATGTCTATGTGTGCACACGGTATTTTTTATTAGGATACCAATCATATCGGGGTAGGAGCCTACCCTACTCCAGTATGACCTCACCTTACCTTAACAAATCACATCTGCAATGACTCTATTCCCAAACAAGGTCACATTCTAAAGTACTGGGTTAGGACTTCTATGTATGAATTTTGGGGAGACATGATTCAACTCTTAACAATACTGAAAGGAATAATTTTTATTTTACATTTATTTATGTTCTGCCCCCCCTACACACACACACAAAGTTTCCTTTTGAACTTTTCTAGTTAGAAAAATGTGAACGAGGACTTCTTAAACTTAAAGAATGTCTACAAAAAATATCTACAACTAATATACTTAATGGTGAAAAACTTTGACACTTTCCCTCTAAGATCAGGTACAAGACAAGGATGTCCCCTCTCACCACTCCTTTCTAATATTGTGCTGAAAATTTGTCAATGCAATAAGACAATAAAAGATAAAATGTATAAATATGGGACATAAAAAATAAAACTTTGTTCACAGATGATGTGATTATCTATGTAGAAAATCCAAAAGATTCATCAAAAATAAAATAAATAAACTCTTGGAACTAAGTGATTATAGCAAGGTTGCAGAATATAATTTTAATATGCAATAGTCAATCGCTTTTCTGTATACCAGTAATGAACAAGTAAAATTTGAAATTTAAAACACAATACAATTTATATTAAAATGAAATACTTAGGTACAAATCTAGCAAGACATATATAGTAATTATAAAAGGAAAACTATAAAACTCTGATACACAAAATCAAAAGAGAACCAAATAATTGGCGAGATATTCTCTGTTCGTAGATAGGAAGACTCAATATTGTCAACATGTCAGTTCTTGTCAACTTTATCTGCAGATCCAGTGCAATCCCATTCAAAATCCCGGCCATTTATTTTATGGATTGACCAATTGACTCTAAAGTTTGTATGGAGAAGCAAAAGTCTCAGAATAGTCAACATGATATTGAAGGATACAAAGTTGGAGGACAGCCCCTACCCAACTTTAAGACTTACTATAAACCTACAATAAGCAAAACAGTGTAGTTTTGATGAAAAAATAGACAAATAGATCAATGAAGCAGAATGCAGAATGGAGAGCCCAGAAATATACTCATATAAACAAAGTCATCTGATCTTTGACAAAGGAACAAAGGCAGTATAAAAATAATCTTCTCAACAAATTGTGCTGGAACAACTTGACATCCACATGTAAAAAAAAAAAAGTGTATCTAGATACAAACCTTTATTTTACACCCTTACACGTTACACATAGACTTAAATGTAAAATGCAAAACTATAAAACACCTAGAATATAAAAGAGAAAACCTAGATGACCTTGGATATGGCAATGACTTTTTAGATACACCTCCAAAGGCACAATGTATAAAAGAAATAATTAGTAACCTGGACTTCATTAAAATTAAAAATTTTGTTCTGTGAAAGAATAAGAAGACAAGCCACAGACTAAGAAAAATACTTGCAAAAGACTCATTTGATAAATAACCATTATTCAAAATACAAAGACCTTTTAAAACTCAATAATAAAAAAAATCTGATTTAAAAATGGGACAAAGACCTTAACAAAGAAAATATATGGATGGTAAATAAGCATATGAAAAGATGCTCCACAATCTATGTCACTGGGGAAATGGAAACTAAAACAATGAGGTGCGACTACACACTTATTGGAATGGGCCAAACTGAGAACACTGATAACATCAAATACGGGAAAGGATGTGAAAAAATAAGAACTCTCATTCATTGCTGATGTGAATGCAAAATGGAATAGCCAATTAAAGAGACAGTCTGACAGTTTTTCAAGCATACTCTAATCATACAATCAATCATTCTCCTTGACATTTACCAAAAGAAGTGAAAACTTATATCCACACAAAACCTATACATGGATATTTACAGCAGCTTAATTCATAATTGCCCAAACTTGGAAGCAACCAAGATGTCCTTCAGTAGGTGAATGAATAAATAAACTGCGGTACATCCAGACAATGGAATATTTTTCAGCAATAAAAAAGAGCTATTGAGCCATGAAAAGACATAGAGGAAACATAAATGCATATTACTAAGTGAAAGAAGGTAATCTGAAAGGATATACGTTATAAAATTCCACCTATATGACCTTCTGGAAAAGGTAAAACTATGTAGACAGTAAAAAGATCAGTGGTTGTCAGGAGTTGGGGGGGTGGGTGGAATAAACAGAAGATTTTTAAGATGGTAAAAATACTGTGTATGATACCATAATGATTGATATATATCATTACTATACATTTGTCCAATCCCATAGAATGTACAACACTAACAGTAGACAACAATATAAAATATGGACTTCGTGTGACTGCAACATGTCAATGTAGGTCATCAATTATAACCCATGTACAACTCTAGAGGAGGATACTGACAATAGGGGAATCTATGCATGTGTAGGGTCAACAGTATATGGGAAATCTCTGTACCTTCCCCTAAATTTTGCTGTTAACCTTAAGTTGCTCTATAAAATGAAGTCTTAATTTAAAAAAAGAATGACTCTTTTTAAAAGATCTTAGAGCTATTTAAGTCATCCATTTTTAAAAAGATATTTCCTTTGAAAATATTATGCCTTGTTAAAAAAATATACAGCATTATAAAATGGAGTTAAAAATGGAAAAGAATCTGATGCAGACATCCCACAGGCCCACCCCTGCCACCACTTGTTCTCAAAGTTGACGTTTAAGTCTCAGGGGTAATCAAGAACATGAAATTCATTCTGAAAATTACTGCTGCTCAGTTGGAACAACTGTTTGTGTTTATAAGGCACATGGTATGATGAAGATTACATTTATTTTGGATTAGTCTGGAGACTGCCAGTGTTGTTCTAAAAGTCTGAAGATGAAATTACAAATTTAAACAGTTCATGTTAGTAGCAAAGCCTGCTGTTTGCTATAACAGATGCTCTTAGTGCTCCGCCCATATCCTACAGGGTTTGTACTACCAAAAGCACCTGTGACTCTACCAGAGGGCTGTCTTTAGGCCTGCATGGGGCATAGGCAGGAAGTGCTTGGAAGTTAACACCACTGAGAGGAAGCCTCAGCCAATGGCAGACGGGAGTTTGTGGTCGAATGCCCCAGCCGCCAAAGCACTTGGTTGAGATAACTCTAAGAAATGCCTGCACTGACTCCCAGCATTCTCCAGCTGGATTAATCTTCAGTTGCCTATTCTTGTAACTTGATTTAGAATGCACCCTTCATTCACTCCCTTCCCTTCCTTCTCTCACTTTTCTACTTCCCCAGTTTCCTGGTTCAGCTCCTAAATAAACTATTTACACATGGTTTTAGGATTCAATTCTGGGGTAACCCAGACTACTAAGGCCATTTTCTTCCTAGTAGTTATGTCCTTCCTTCCTTATTAACACAACTTCAATTTTCTTGAAGTTCCTACCCTCCTTCCCGGTTTCATGGGCTTCAAGGGAGTCTGGCCTACTCCTGCCAAGGAAAGGGGCCATGATTGGTCTAGAGCAATTGTGTTGTGCCCATTCAAGCAGTTGATTCAGTTATGATCAATTAGATGTGAAGGAAAGTCAGCTGGGGGACTTGTGAGGTAGGAAGAGCCAGTTTATTTTCAGCCCCTGTATTTTGCCATGTAGAGATGAGATGCAGGAACTGGTGCAGCCACCTTATGATCACAAGGGGAGATATTGGGAGAACAGAGTCAACACAGAGGATGGCAGACCACGAGAACCCCTAAGTGACAGAGTCAGAGCTCTAATTATACTATGTCTGGACCTTCCCTGACTTTGGAGTTCTTGTTAAGTGAAATAATTCTTATTGTTTAAAGCAGTTGAGTCAGTTGATTTTTATTATCCCATGCAGAAAGCATCTAACTAATAAACGTTTATGACTAGAAGGGGAAAAAAAAACCGTTGGAAAAAACTCAGTTTCTTAAAACGTCAAGAGACTGGATATGGCCACTAAAGCAGAAATTAAGAGACAAAAGGAGTCAAACAGACATCAGGACAAACAATTTAGGAGTAGGGGAAGGGGATATGGAATCATGTTTACCAAGTAATAATGGCAAACAAAGCTAGAATGTACACACCAAAAAAGTAGGGCACCAAGAGTAGATAATCTGCTAGCTCGTTTTCTTTTTTTTTTCCTTCTTTCAGCTGTCATCTGTTGAGGACATACTTTATTCCAGACTGTTCTGGGAATGGAGCGTTCAATGGTATACAGGACTGACATGCCATAGCCCTTGGGAAGTTTATATGCAAGAGAATCAGACAAATTAGAGCCTACAGTGCATTTTGGAGCAAGAAAAGGAAGGTGGGCCCATGTATAGGTCCAGATGAAACTGTCAAGGCAGCCAATGCTATTTCTGTTTCTCCCTCCTACAACATATGGAAATGCTCTCTCCAGGCCTCAAAGAAACCAAGAATGACTTCTGACCTCAGACAACACTATTAGCGACTAAGCTACTCCCAAAAAAGAAACCTCAGGTAAGCAGTTACCTAGGTTCGGTATGTCAGGTAAAATAAACTGAAAAACTATCTGGAAATCTATGTTGATAAGTCCATGCTCAGTAAGGAAAAAGAATATACTGTGATACCTGCCATGGGCATAGAAAGGATGGTAACTACTCAGATACTCATTTGCTGTAGCCTAATTGCAGAAAAACTTGGAAGAAGGGCAGCCTTTACTCCTCTCTATCCCTTTGGGAGAAATTATTTCTTAATCAAAAGTAGAACAGAGCCAAAATGTGAAACTATACTTGTTTCTCTTTTCGGGATCAAATTTATGCTATATAAACTGTGAATCTTGGATATCGTGTTGAGCTATAAATCAACCCAAATGTCTCTTAAGCGTAAAGTGTAATATTACTTATACAATTTAAATGTAGATTATGCTTTATTATTTATGAGCCTCTGAGATTTACTCAAAATGTTTTACTGAATGTTTATCATTTGTAGATTAAATCTCGTAACACCTTTTTTTTTTGCACTGACTTGCAGATGGCTGTGTTACCTATTGATGTTCCACTTTGTATATGCTCTCCTTTATTTTTAAACATATCAAAAATATCCACATATACACATGTATGCTCTATTTTCAAGGTAATACAGCTGATAATTATAATAAAAATTAATAATTATTGTTAAAATATTGTGTTTTTGTACATGTTGTAGAAGCATAAAGATGATTTTCGATTTATTTATCTATTCATTTGTATGACAAATATATGTGGAATACCTGTTAGATGCTAGAACACTGGGCTGAAACCTAAATTTATTACTGTAAGTCTGTTAGTAGAACCTACTTTTCAACTATTCCTTATCATAGAGCCAGTTAACCATGAGTTATTAGCACCAAGGTATAAATAATCAATACAAGCTAGCAAAAAAAAAAAAGAGAGAAAGAAAGAAGAAAAGAAGAGTCAAAAAACAAGAGCTTTGGTTAGACATGGGTTTTGGGGGGCAAAAGCAGAGTTGCAGCAAGGCTAGATTCAGATATGTGAAATTCATAGAATGGAAGATATGAAATAAAAGTGATTAAGAGAGCATATGAAAACCTTTGGAAATTATGAGAGGCCAATAACCAAAGAAGCTTATAAATAGCAAGGAAAGTATTCTTTAGTCAGTGCTGCTTGGTATAAGCAAATTCTCACTGGCAAGAAAGTAGGTTGAAAACCTAAGCCCCATCTTTTTGTTCCAATTAGTGTCTGAGAGGTGCATCTAGTAAAGCACTGCTTTCAACTATCGGAGGCTTTATCACTTTAGGACAGAAAACCAATTCCTCTACAATATCTGCTTTATGTTTTTTTCCTATCAAGGTGTGATTGCTTTCCAATTCTGAATGCAGGATTCCAATACTGCATCATGACAGGTGTGATTTGATTTCTTCTGCCACATCAACCTGAAATACATCTTTCATTTATGATATAAGTCATTTATACTACCTGAACACCCCTATCTTCTATGATGCAAAGAACAGAATATCACATCATCAAAGTCAACAAGTTAGAAAAAGGGAGGACTTGATGACAGCAAGTTACAAACTAAGATAAGCCCCCATGAATGTGCAAATGTGCAAAGATTAATGACAGGTGTAGGTTAAGTTGGCAAACTAATACTCAGAAAGCACTGGAATCTAAGGGGCAAACTCTGATCAGCAGTTTAGATTCTGAAATTCTGCTTGATCATTTTTCTTAGACCTAATCAGGCCCTGGAAACTGACTTAAATTAAGTACCTCAAAAGAAACAGAAATGTATACCAGTAAGTCAATTAGTTATTTATGACCAAAATCCTTATGTCACCATTCCCAATCTCAAAAGACTTATAAAACCCATCAGCAGTTTTCTTGGGAACCATGGACGAAGAATGACAAAAGTCAAAGAGTCTTGAAGAGCCTTTTTACCCAGGGAGTTCTAAAGCCAGGTGATCTGATTCTATTCCACATCATCTCAGTATTCATGCCAGCCACATGGAGCTGTGGGGCTCTACATGAGGCTTCAATTCCAAGAATTAGAGTTCTGAAACTCAAGAATGAGCACTGGAATGGAGCATGGTTGACCCAGAGCCTAGTTGTATGAATCAAGTAAAGGGATAAAAATGGAGGTTATTCAAGACCCAAAGACTCAAGAGGAAAGTCATGACTGAGACAAAGAGACAGTTAAGGTTCTAGCAGTTAAGAGGCAGAGTCCAGAGAGAGTGTCAGGATGCTGAATTAGAATCAGAGACATTTTCCTGGGGCACTTATGGCCTCACCAATAAATGGAGCGAGATCTGTCAAAGATGCCAGGTGGTTCAGATTCATGACAGAATTCATGGTAATTGCATTGACCGGAAGCTTGTGTGCTCCTAGAATCTACTGGCTAAAAACTGACAATTTACCTCTTGTTTTTCAGAACTCTTGAAAATTACCACATTTCTCTATGCAACCTAGAATCTTATTAAACATTAATGGCAAGATTGAACTACCAAAAATGAGCCCCGACAAGTAATTTGATCACATTTATGCAATGCCACAGACAGGAGGAAACAGATGGTGAAATCATTTAGTAGTTTGTAAATTATATTAATTATAAAAAAAATGAAATAAGCTATATTTTCTTTGTCCATTAATTTATCTATTCAACAAATATTTGTTGAAAGATTACTTCATATCAGACACTGTTCTAGGCACTGGTGATAGAGCAGTAAACAAAACAAAATTCTTGACCTCATGGAACATACATTCTATAAGAAGGATCCAGATTAAATGAGAAAAATAGGCAAAATATATAACATATTGGAAACTGATCAATTTAGTGAAGAAAAAAACTTACACAAGAAGGATGGGGTCTGCTGTGAGGAAAGGGATGCATTTTAAGTTGTTTGGCCAGGGAAGGCCTCCCTGAGAAGAGGACATTCGAGTAGAAACCTGCAAGGAGGTAAAGAAGGGGCCATGAGAAATCTATGGGAAGAACATGTCAGGCAACCTAAAGATGTGCAGCAACCTGGAAATGGGGGCACATCTGTTATGTTCAGAGAACGAAGAGGTGAGGCAAAGGTCTGAATGAGGACAAGAGTAATTGGGTTAAGATCTGTAAAAGGGAGATGCAGATCAAGTAGGGCATTTAGGTCATTGAAAGAACATTGACTTTCACTCTAAGTGACAGGAAGTCAGTGTAAGCTGTTGAGCAAAAGTGTGACATAACTCGATATCTATTTTCAGTAGATCACTGACAGCTGAGTTGTGGACAAACTATAGAAGACCTGCGGAGAACAGCTGTAACAACTGTAAGACTAGAGTTGCCTTTAACTGATCTGGAAAAGAATGAAAAAGGGCAGATTTGAAAGGAGGTTGGTCAGAGTTGAGTTTGGGGGATATTAAGTTTGCAATGTCTATTAGACATCCACATGGACATGAATGTGCAGTTTTATATATAAGAATGGAGCAGGGTTTCAACTTCAGCACTATTGACATTATATGGTGTATATTCTTTGTTGTGGGTAGCTGTCTTGTGCATTGTTAAGTGTTTAGTAGCATCCTTGACCTCTATCACTAGATGCAGTTAATACCTGTTCCCCCAGGGGTGACAACCAAAAATGTCTCCATGGTAGGGGTAGGGAGCATAATTGTCCTGACATAATAACCACTGGAATAGAATGGAGTTATAAAAAGAAATCTGGGCTGAAGATGTAAATTTTGGAGTCATCACCATAAAGATATTTGAAGTCATTAGACCAACAGATACCACTAAAAAATGGAAAAGAGAAAACGTCCAAAGGCTGAGATTGGAGGGTAGAAGGAGGAGTCAAACATTTGAAAGTCAGAAAGATAAGGAGGAACCAGCAAAGTTTCACCAAAAGAAACATATAAGGAACAGTCAGGTAGGAGGAAAACCAAGAGAATATGATGTCCAAGTGGGGAGAAAAAAAAAGTTTATCATAAAAAGAAAATGTATACAACTGTGTCAAACACTGTCAATAAATCAAGTAAGGACTGAAAATTGATCATTGGGTTTATTACCATGGAAGTTACTGATGACCTTGACATTATCTATTTGTAGAATGACTGGGGCAAAAATAGGTTTCTAATAGATTCCAGAAACAAAGGAAGAAAATAATTGTAAATAAAGAGAAAAATCAGGCATCGAAGAGGGAGAAGTGAAATCACAATGGGAAAAAAATTGCAGAACATGTTTTTCTAATGATGCAAAAACAAATCCATGTCAGAGGGAAATTTTGTTGATGCAGAACAGAGAGGAGAAATTTGTTAAAGTGATATCCTTGCTTCGGTGAGCAAGAAAGAATTGATCATGACATTCGAATCATGATGTGTACATCTCAACATATTTCATAGATTCCAAGAGCGTTAAGTTGGAGATGGAAACAGCAAATGCCCATATCCTCTTGGCACTCTCTGTCTTGTAAATGCTTGCAGCTTCTACTTCAAGCATAACCTGAGGGTTTCCTATGACTGGAAGAGCAGGTTTGGTCCAAAAATGTTGGCCTCTCCTCTCTC
>NW_011888782.1:13347839-13360507 GCF_000151845.1 Pteropus vampyrus
TGTGGTAGACAAAACAATGGTCCCTAAAGGTGTCCATGTCCTAACACCCCAAACTTGTAAATATGTTACTTTACATGACAAAGAGACTTTGTAAATGTGATTAAATTAAGAATCCTGAGATGGGAAGATTATCTTGAATTATTCAGGTGGGCCCAATGTAATCATGTGGGTGCTTATAAGAGGGAGATAGGAAGTTCAGTCAGAGGGAAGGAGATATGATTGCAGAAGCAGAGCTCAGAGTGATGCCATTGTTGGAAGAGAGCTATGAGCCAAGCCTTGTGGCAGTCTCTAGAATCTGGAAAACACAATCTTTTTCTTAAACAGATTCTGCTCTAGAGCCTACAGAAGGAATGAAGTCCTGCTGATGCATTTTAAAATTCTAAACTCTGAGATGGTAAGATAATAAATTGCATTCATTTATGCCACTGTTTGTGGTAATTTGTTACAGCAGCAATAAGAAACTCAATACTCTTTTCCCACCTACTTCCCTCTTCATTTTAATTCTTGTTGATCCCTGAGATTTTGATTTAAATCTCACTTCCTCAAGGAAGGAAATATCACTTCCTTTACCACTTTGACCACAAATTCTTCAAAGAATTGCCCCATTTTCACAGCTTCCATATTTTTCCTTTGTGGCACTTAACACTGTTAGATTATTTGATTATTATCTGTGTAACCCTTTACCCCCAGATTACAACTTCCATAAGAACAGAGTCTATGCTAATTTTTTACCATTATATTCCCAGTATTTCACACCATAATATCACAAGAACTCAATAAAGAGCTGTTTAATGAATAAATAAATGAAGTGATTAATTAAATAGTATATGAAAATAATTTGACAGTTCTATAGGAGACATATAAATATTATTGTAAAATTTTAACCTGTTAGGCCTCCAAATGAGAATCAATGCTATATATAAAAGATAATATATAATAGTCTATGAAGTCTTAATCCTATATTAAAAAGGTATCAGAAGTTTATAGTCAGAAACAGTTGCTGGTTAGTAAGAAATTAGAAGCTCCCTTCTCATTTTTCCCTATCTTATTTTCATTCTTCTGTTTCTAAGTTATGTCTTTTTTTGTTTCCATCAGTTCAAATACATGGAAACTACCTAGAAAAGGAAGTTAGCTTTGAAGTTTCTTTTATAACTCTATTAGTCATTCCTTTTATAACTCTATTACTATACCTGCTGTGATGTAGTAACAAACCCCCAAATCTCAGTGGTTTCAGACAAAGATAAAATGATTTCTTGTTCTTGGAAAGTTTGAAGAAGGTAACGATTCAAGAATTCAGGCTCCCTTCATCGTCCTATGCTGCCACTTTAACCTGTGGCTTCTAACGCTATTGTGTCAGGACAAAGCATGACAAACTCACATTCTTTAATTAATCTTGATTCATAAGTGACACATATCACTTCCACTCATAAATCAATGGTCTCAACTCGTCAGCTGAGCCCAACCCAACTACAAAGGAGTCTGGGAAATGTAAGGGGCATGGGAAATATTTGATGAGTACCACCGTATTGTCTAAAATGACTATAAATGTTGTTTTGGTAATGGTTTATTACTTAAAAGCTGTAAGTAAATTGAAATGTTGTTTTCTAAGTATTTTAATGCACTTAAAGTTTCCAGGTCTTCACAGAAACAAGTACAGTGGCTCATTTTGTAAAGAGTCTTTTGTGAATAGTCACTTCAAATATGGCTTTTTAAAATAAAGACAGATATGTTTATGTTGGCCTTTCTTAAACTAATATAATCATTGGTGTGCTAGAGTCAGCTCACACTAGCTCAGGAAACTGATTTTGCATATCTCTTCCTAACTCCCAAATTTATGTTAGGTGACATCATAGCGGTAGCTTGAATTTGGCCACAGTAGGATTATCTACACCATAGAAATTGGCAAATGCTACAAATCAGAACTTTTTTCATTTTCCAGAGAGCCAGTTGTTAAACATTTACTAGGACAGCACTGTATATACTGGCAGTTAAAATGACTGTTTGGTCCTAGAAATCAGATTGTAACATAGTATTAAAATGATTGAGTTATAAAGTTTTAAAATCAAATTCGTTTTTGTACCCAATGTGTCTGTGCACATGTCCATGTGCGTATGCTCATGGCTGGCAATGCCGTACAGTAAAAGGCTGCAGGAGGAAGGGTCAGGATACCAAAGGTCTAGTCTAGATTCTGCCACTAATCAGACATGAGTCATTAGCCAAATTGCTCGATGTCTCTTAGACACAGTTTATCAAATGTAAAATAAGGAAATTGCACCAGCTGATCTCCCAGATTCTCCCCTGTTCTAATATTTAGAATGCAAATCCCAAACTGAGTCAAGTCATGACCCTTATTCTCTGTATTAGATTGAAGTCCCTAAGAATACCTAATTGTTTTAAGAGCAGAATATTATAATTTTTTTCTAGGTGATTTTGTTAGGATTTATGTTTGTTCTGTAAGAAGTATTTGGTTATAGCATATGAATAAAATACGTATAAAAGAAAGATGCTCTGTTATTGTAAAATATGTGAAAGATTCACATTGTAAGAAATTCACATTGTAAGCTTTGTAGTCTTGAGAGTTAATCTTCTATAACTGCAGTATTTTCTTTCTTTTTAGATCATGTTTTTATGTTAACTTTTATTCCAATTATCTATTGCTACATAACAAATCACCTATAAACTCCACGACTTAAAACATGAACTATAGTAGTTTACAACATTTTCTAATTGGGGGCGGGGGGTCAAGAATTCAGGCACATGGAATCAAATAGAGTTGCTGAGTGGTATCAACATGCTTAGCTCATCTGGAAGATCTAAAATGGCTTTATTTACATCTTAGTACTTTGGAAGGGAATGCTAGAGAGCTAGGCTCACCTTGACCCCTCTCATACTCTCCAGCAAGGTAGTCTGTTACATGGCACCTCACATTTCATAGAAACCAAAGCTAAAGCTGCCAGTTTTCTAAAAAGGTAGGCCCAAATTTTAAATGCCAGCAGTGCTCCTTAAGGACCTTCTGTAATTCTGCTCTTCCCCAAATACAGCACTGCCACCACAAACAGCAAGACCAAATCTTTCTCGTACACTCTCACTATGCTATGCTTTCTCCTCTATGTAAACCTTGCAATGTTTCGCTCAGTCTTGGTATATAATAGTTGTACAAAAATATGTTAATTGCATCAGTACACCAAAAAATGTCATCTGTCTACAAAATTGCCTAGAAATACATAATTTATATGTATAAATCTCTTCATTTATTTTTCAAAGAACAAATCTCTTTCCTTATAAATCTTCAAAGATATTTATATAAAAATTATATCTATATTTATATATGATATATGAAGAGATTTATTATAAGATATTGGCTTGTGTGATTATGGAGGCTGAGAAGCCCCAGTATCTGTCATATGTAAGCTGGAGACCTAGGAAAACTGATGGACTTTGAAAGCTTGAGAGTCAGAGAGCTGATGGTATAGATTGTAGTCCAGATCTGAAGGCCTGAGAACCAGGAGCACCAAGGACAAGAGAAGATCAATGTCCCAGCTCAAGCAGTTAAGCCTCGTTAACTCAAGCTCCCTACGCCCTTTTGTTCTATTTAGGCTCTCAGATGAATTGGAGAGGGCGATTCATTTTACTCAGTTCACTAATTTAACTGCTAATCTCTTCCAGAAACACTTTTACAAATTCACCCAGAAATAATATTTACCCTACTGTCTGGGCATTCCACGGTCCAGTCAAGTTGACACATAAAATTAACCATCACAGCTACTAACTCTGGTGCTTTACTTAACTGCTGGTACAGAAAATTTAGCAGAATTTGCCCATGACCTTGTCAACAAATTTGACAATATAAAAATTTAAATAAATTTTGTAACATATATAGGTAGAACATGGATTGGTATCCAAATTATACGAAGAATTCCTACAAATCAATAGAAAAAGATAAACAACATGAGAGAAAAATGGACAGGGATATAAACACATCTTTCGCAGAAATAAAAATACAAATAACTAAGAAAAGATGTTAAAACTTACTAGTAATCAGGGAGTTGCAAATTACAATCGATCAAATAGCATTCTTCACTGATAAGATTGATAACAATTTAAAAACTTGACAATATCAAGTGTTAGCAATAATGTGTAGAATTGGGAACTGCTGGTGGAACTGAAATTGGTACAGACAGTTTGGAGGCGAATTCTTTGGTAGTTATTGAAACAAAAAAATGTGTACCTACAGTGACTCACTATTTCCACTCTCATTAACTTCCCTTGTTCTTGTACAAAATGAAGCATTTTGATATTGTCAAAATCATTGATATAGTCATTTATTTTACTATATTTTTAAAATTATCAGTTCAATAAAATGCCCAGGTTACTAGCCATAACCTACAAATTTTAGGTAGGCAGGTATCATTTTTAATGTATTTACATGATTTGTGCAATTATTATATAAGGAACTACATTTAAAGTTACAAAAGTTTATAGCATTATTTGTAAGCATAAAAACAAAACAAACAAGTAATCATCAATAATGGAGGTGCTAAACAAAATGTACTATAGTCTCAGTTAAAAGAATGGGTAGATTTATGTGTATTAACGTGGACTGGTCTACAGAATAAGTTATTAAGTAAAAAAAAAATGGCAAAACATAATATACAGTGGAAAATTATTTAAGTTAAACAAATACACACAAACGGTACTATAAATTATTATGATTTTATAAATAATAACATAAAAATGTAAAGCATAAGGTCTGGAAAGACATTTACAAACCTGCTAATAGTGGTATCCTAATAAAGTACTGAGGGTGGGAGCAGAAATCAAAGCAGAATCTGGATTAAAATGAATTTGTACTATTTTAATTTGTATCAAGATAATATTTGTAAAAAGTAACAGTAATTTTTAAAATTAACCCCAATTTTTTTATTTTAAAATTATTGGAGAGATAGATGACTATTAGTATTAAGATGAAATATTTGCATTATATTTTTAAGCAAACAAAACAAATTTTAGGTCATTATTTATAGTATAACTTCATTTCAGTAAAGAGAGAGAAAGAGTATTATATAGACACAGGTTGTATTTTACTGGGAAATACATAGAAATGGAAAGATCCCTATATTGTTAGTGATGGTTAGTTTGTGGAAGAAGGGAGTTAAGGTGAGAGAAAGAGAGGGCAGGGGAGACTCACTTTTTAAAAAAATATACTTCTGTAGTGTTTATAATGAGCAAGTGCTACTCTTATCATTAAAAATATAATTATAAAAAGTTAATTCCAGGAGTAGCCTACATGGCTAGTTATGAATCATTCTGAATTTTACACCTAAACCATGGACTATTTCTGGCTCTTACTTTTTTTAAAAGATGGAAGCATTTGTATCTCAAGGATTGACTTGAAGTTCATACATTCAATCAGTAGACAACAGCCTCTTTAGTGCACGTGTGCACTGACTGGCCTGCTTCATTAGGATTGAAGGAAATAAGAATATGCAATTATTCTTCTCTAAGGGTTAGAGAAAGTACCCTAAAAGAAACACATTACATTTCATTATCATTATTGGTTTGTAACTCTTCAGGCAAAGAGTATAAGAACTAAATAATCTGAACCAAACTTTAGACAAGAATTTGATCCAGAACAAATTATAAAGCAAGTACTAGAAGAAACTGTACTAATTATAAATCACTTTTTAAAAATTAACATAGGCACAAAGGGATAAGTGTATAAACTGACACTGTTACCATCCCACCCCTTTGGGCCCCAAAAAAAGAAAAGAAGATTTTACAAAAAGCGTCTGTTTTGATGGTATCAAACATGGTAGGAAGAGCCTCTTCCTTTAGTAGTTTCCTGTTTGTCAGTTTTCTTTCTAGGAGTCAGGTTTAAATTTGGAACGTGCAATATGCAACGAATTTATCTCAGACAAAGGAAGAAAAAAAAAAGGGAAAAAACAAAACTTGAAATTACCCATTGAAAACAAAATATAATTTTAATATATAAAGTAATGTTATTTTTTTCTACTTATAAAAGTTATTTTGCTATAAATGGAGTTAATTTGCATTATGGCAATGAGTGTCATAAATAAACATAGCCTAATTGTTTATGAATTGTTAGACTGTGATTTGAAGCTTGATTTGGGAAATACTGACCTTGAAAGAGTATAAAATAAACGTGATAATGAAAATTGATAAATTCCAAAATAAAGATAAGTCAAAAGTGAAATATCAGGAGCAAAATTAATGTAAAACCTCCAAAGAGAATGATGAAAAAAATGAAAGGATATTCTAACAGAAAACAAGAAATACAATAGCACTGATTAAAACATGTGATTGGTATAAGGATTCAATGATGCTAAAATGAAGTTTCTTAGCTAATATACAGAGAAAAGGAAGAGAGGGAAGCCCTATTAGACCCTCCTAATGGTTGGTCGACCTGAAGACTAATGAAACAATAAGGGAATTCTCTTGGTGCATGTGTGCGCTTACCTAACTAGTAGGGAGGATATCCAAAATTTAGGAAGATAAAACTAAATTTTCCAGTACAATGCCTATTTATTTATTTATTTATTTATTTATTTATTTTTAATTGTGATATAACTGAACCAGCAAAAATTCATAAACATAATTGTGTAGCGCAGTTAATTTTTACATATATATCCATCCATGTTACCATTACCCAAATCAAAGTTTAAAATATTCCATCACCTTAGAAGATTTTCTTATGATCCTTTTCAATCAATTTCTCTTCCCCTGGAGGTAGCCAGCCTCTCCTGCAACCCCTATCATAATAGTGTATTTTTACATATTCTTCAGCTTAATATAAATGCAATCATACAGTATATAGTCTTTTGTGTTTGGTTTCTTTCATTGTTGAATGACATTTGCATTCTTTCCATCTTGAGATCATAATGAATGAAGCTACAATAGGTGTTCTTTAAAAATCTTTTGATGTGTATGTTTTCATCTGAGTAGAGTTGCTGTTTATCATAAGACCTGTGAATTAAAGAGAAAGTTTCCTCAAACTAAAATGGTGAGACAGAGGTTGGATGATCATAATAGACAGTCCCAACCAAAAAGGGAAGGAACAGAAGAAGGTGAACAGTAGTCATAGATCCATAGAAATTCTGAAATCCATTCAGGCATGTGCTGCCAGTCCCTTCATTAAGCCCAATTCTGCACCCTGTGAATGACTATTCTTGGCTCTTGGCTTTGACTTATGGACAGTTGGCTCCTCCCTCTGAATCATCAATCATCAAAAATGTCTGTTTGCAACTAGATAAGTTTTCAAGCCTGCTTCTTGCCCATAGAAATCAATTATGTACTATCTCTATCTCTTTCATTCCAAGTTGTTTCATTATAGTTTTCTTATATCATTTTATAATAAACTCCAATAAATAAAGTCACATCCACATTTCTTTCTGAGACAGGTTCTTCTATATCTGGGCCATGTGTAAGGCTGCTATCAGACAACACAAAAATTTTTTAATTTCTTAAAAGCCTTATTGTTTAGATAAGAGGGTCTGTAAAAGTCTCCTTAAATCTTTCTAAGATTCTAACAAAGGGTCTTACAGCTACTTACTTGAGATATTTACCCCGAGGTCATGTTCTCCTGATGGTTCTGGATTTGATCTTGCCATTACTTTGAAATGTTTTACTGGAAGACACTAGAGGTGGAAAATAGTTTTGTTTTCAATCCCAGCAAGTCCTGAATACACTATAATCCCTCTAGCTGTGACTCAAAAACATAAGTTTATTCTTTATTTCATCTCCCTTCTTATAAGTTACAAAGCACATCAGCACTTATAATCAATAGAAGAAGCCAGCTGGCACTTGCTTCATTTTCTGCCTGGAAAACTCCATAGCCAAGCCCTTTTTATTTTCCAAGTCACAATAGACAACCATATTGCCAAACTCTCTGCCACTACATAACAAGGATTCCTTTTCCCCCATTTTTCCTAATTGTCATCGGAGCCATCAGTTGTGGCCTCTAAAGAAAGCCCTTTGAGTTTACATTGACAATATTTTTCAAGCCCTACCAGCATCTACCCACTGCCCAGTTCCAAAGTCAATATCACATATTTGAAATTTTTGTCGTGAAGCATCTCCTTTCTAGGTACTATTTTCTGGACAAGAAATCATACCAAAATGTAATGGCTTTGAACAATAGCCATTTAATTATACCTCATTATTTGTGGATCAGGAAATTGAGCAGGGTTTAGCAGAGTGATTCTTCTGTTCTGTGTGACATTGATGAGGTCACTCAGTGGTAATCAGCTATGGCAAATGGATTGGTTTGGGGAGTCCAAGACAGCCTTCACACATGTCTGAAGCACTTTGGTGGGATGGCTGAAAGTCTGGGCTTAATTGGAGTGCCTACACATGGCCTCTCCAGCATGATGGTCTCAGGGTATATGGTGTCTTAAAAGTACACCAGCACTCTCAGAGAGTGTGTTCCAAGGGACCAAAGCAGAAGCTACTATGCTTCTTCTGACTTAGTCTTAAAAGACACACACTTCTGTCACAGTCTAATAGCTATGAGTGAGTCACAGGACCTGGGAAAGAACCAAGAGATATGGTTCATTGGAGGATCATCTTTGGACACTTTATAGTAGTTATGGTACGAAAGCAGTAGGTCACTTGAAGGCTAATGAGAAGCATTGCAATGCCACTGTTACTTATCCAACCACTAAATAACCTTGTTCTACCTTTTAGTTATCTTCTTTGTGTTATGTAATCTTGGGTAAGTTTTTTAACATTTCTGTACTTTATTTTTCTTATTTGTTATACTTCATACATTTGTTGTGATGATTTAATTGAAGTTATAAACTGCTTAGTTGAGCATCTAGCACATAGTAAATATTAGGCATAACAATATAAATATTTAATATTATTCATTCATGTTCTGATAAAAATCTTATTGCAAAGAATATGTTACATTATTCGTAACATATAATAAACGAAAAAATAAATATATGCACATAGAGCAAGCATTATGATCTATTAACTGGAATCATTTTATTTTTGAACCTTAGATAATTATAAGTGATATTTTATAAGTATAAATATAAAGTCAGTAAGCCAGATTCTAATGATATTTATAAATGGGGAGCAGAAAACTAGAAAGGCATTGATACATGTCAAAACTGTCTTATACTCCTAAGTATCAAGATGTGTCCAACACATCTTAAGATTATTCTGATGACTGTCCCCAAGCATAGGGATAAAGAGATTAATGTCATCCACAGGATCTTCTCTGGCTTAGACTACTCCAAAGAATGAGAAAGGTCATTTGCTTCATACCCTGTTTCAGAACCAATTCTGAATTTAAGAGAAACTTCAACATTATTGTATTTTTTGCCCCAAATTATAGTGCCTATAGAAGGCCAACCAATGTATGGTTCTAATGAGCATATTTTAAAATGTGTGTGGCGTTCTTAGGCAAACATGTTCTATTTTTGGAGCTGGTCAAAGCATTCAAAATTTTAAACCTCAATATCTGAAGTTTCCAGGCCCCAAATGCTCCCTCCTTTTCAAACAATTTGTGTTTTCTCTCTCAAGGTCTGCAGATAGCCAAATATTAGGGTTGGAATAAGCCTATGAAAGCGTAGCACGCTTCTTCCGGAGGCATGCCCAAAGAAGATGAAAGTTACTTTCCTGAACTCTCTTTTATAAGAACAAGTCTCTGGCCTTGGTCACATTTCACTCTCTATTTTTTTTCCAACCAATTTTCTCTCAAGTATTGCTGTTGTAGGGTTGCAAACTAATCAGTGATGCTGCTAGGGCTAAACTTTCTCAGGATGTATCTGGTTAACCCAGGACTTTCAGGAAGGTCAAAATAAGCCTGAGAACAAAAGTGTCCTAAATCTAAGTGGGGCCATGATGACAAATGATGGCCATTCTGATTCATTGAATGGAGAGTGCAGTAGTGTGGAGCTGGGAATATAGATTAGAAAGGAGAAACTAAATATAAATTGGCCAGCCCATTTGCAATGATGCAAAACAGTACGTTACTAGTAGACTGGTTAGAAATATTGGAATATAATGCTCCGTTGTCCAACAAACCAAGGTTATTTATTTTTTATTTTATTTTTCTGTTACCAAACCCCCTAATGGCTTGGCATTTGCCTGCCCTGTGTCATACCCAAACCAAGAAAGAAGAAGCAATTGGAGGCTATGTATTTACAATAGGAAGAACGTAAAGAACAAGTTTGTTGCTCAGAGGTCTGTAAGCTTGTCTGAGTGTTCACATAGAACCATGCCTGGGAGAAAGCTTTCACCCACATGTCTAAAGAAAGAAGGCATATAAGATGTAACAGACATTTCTGAGTGAGATAAGTAAATTTTTGTTCACTTTTAGTACTTAGTTTACAACCTAAAGAAGACTATTAGGATATTAATGAGCAGTTGTACCACTTTAGTGTGGGAACAAAGCTAATACTGCTCTAGAATTGAGAAATTATTATCTTTCATGATGGATTAAAATGTGAGCATGTCTTTATTTAAAAAAAGAATGGAGTTACAGACAACTTCTATCCCTTAGTTTCTCTTTTCAGTCGTAATACCCTGCACATCAAAGCTAGCAACTCACTTAGATAGAAAAATCAAGTGCCCAAAGAGGTGGTGAGTCAGATTTTAAATAAACAGATTTAACCATTAGGGTCAGAGAGCAACAGAAAAATCAAAAGCCAACTGAGAATTTATTACCATTATAATTATAATAATAGTTATAATTATTTTGATTTATTAGAGTGCTCAGACAGTTAAATGTATTGAGTTAACCATTCAGATGACAAGTCTAAAATTTCTACCTTTCCTACCGAAGTTATAGCTATTGTTAAAAATCTGATAAACATTTTCTGTTCTATTTTTTCATTCCATGAAAGACTAATTCATTTGTAAAATGCCTCCACCTTATTCACTCATTTATAACTGAAGATATGTATCAATTTGCTCAGGAAACAAATCTGGTTATTCATGGGAGATCAACTGTTTTGTGAAATAAAATTAAAAGTGTAAATGTGGTTAATATTTTAAAGATATGTCAATTGAGAGTACTCCTTGAACTCATTTGACCAAGTATTTTTTTCGCCATTTTTTGAAATAACACCTGTGTTAAGATATGTACTCTCTTTCTCTATCTGGTAAGCACAAGGTGTGGAAACTTGTGCAATAGATAATTAATCTCTATTGCTATCTATAGTTTCATAGTTAACACTGTCTTAGCAGAAGTGTGAAAACACATTCACACCTTTGAAAATGGATGATTAACTAATCAAATGACAATATGAATGTTAGACAGAATTACAGAAATGACTGCAAGGCAGAGCTATTTATGATTATAACATTCTATTTAATTTTTAAGGGTGGGTTGTTCAGTGTAATCTATGCTCCTCAAACATCTAAACAGATTCTCAACTTTTTAATTGCGTGACTCCTCAAAAAAATGAAGAAAATTCAGATTCTCCCCTAATTAAGCATTTTTAAATACAAAAGGTTAAGAAGAAAAAGAGAGATATAGCTCAAGACCATAGGCAGGGAGGGAGGAACAAAGAAGAAAGGAGAATCACATTTGAGTGAATAGTCAGTTATTTTTTCCTCTGGACTTTGTCATTTTCATTTAAAATGCAGACCAATCTGAATAGGTAATCGAATATTCAGTCTATCACAGCAAGTTCTCTTTTGATAGTTTGATATATAAAATTCCAAATTGGGAGATAGGCTCCATCTTCATTATTTTGTTAATTTTCTAAGTTTACCTGTATGCTCTCTTAAAATAATAATTGAGAAAAGGCAGCTATTGTGTTGAAGGAATGCAGTATTCCACGTACATTGTAATAAAAGCCTTTAGATAAAAATATGTATTTATATTTATATTTTAAAGCCAAAGGATATATTCGTGGCACATATCGCTTATTGCCTTATACTGTGATATTTTAAAGATACAGTAACTCCCCTATAATATCTTGAAATCTGGCTACATATATCACTCATTACCCAAATCCAAATTAGCCCAGTGCTTTATACAAGTAGACATCCTTGTCTATTGAATCAATGCTCAATAGTAAATGATGAGACAAATTATAATAAGGTGCATTTTCATAGAAAAACTTGATTATTTAAATTATAAAAAACGTGATTTTTTCAATTCATAAATTAGGCACACATTTCTATGTTACACAGAAAATAAAAATTCCATTAATTTACAATAGTTTATCAGCACCAAGTGAATACGCTGTCATCTATTCCACACTGTAGTTGCTATTGCCCCATCTTGAATGTGTGTATGGGTGCAAGTATGTATACACCTATTCTCCCCTCTCTGGCTTCTGTCTCTATGTCTTTACTGAAACCACTCTGGGTAAGGTGTTTCCAATCTTTCTTTACCTTGACTTCTCAGTAACATTTGACACCACTGAATATGCCTTCCTTTTTGAAACATTACTTTCTTTTGGTTTCCATGCCATCTCATGCTCCTAATTTTCCTCTCACATCTTTTCTTGGGAAGATCTCATTTACTCCTTAGATTCAATCTCTATGTATAGATTCTTATGCCTGCCATGTTTAAAGCCCTATTCCAAATCTCGCTTCTTACCTTCAGTCCCATATATGTATATTAATACACACACACACACACACACACACACACACACACACACACTTGGGGAATCACTCTCTGT
>NW_011888782.1:13362107-13390990 GCF_000151845.1 Pteropus vampyrus
GGAAATGAACACAGAATTAGAGCAGCAAATTCACATTTGAAGCAGTGGATTTAATCATAAACTGATGCTAAATTTAAGTTCAGGGCATTAGATTGATATACTGTGCAAAAACTAATAACAAATGAAAGAGAAGATATTGCCATCTATCAATGAATGCTATACATGCATTGTTTAGAGTAGAATACACAACATATTTCTTTTACATTATTCTCATAATAAATACTTGAGAGGAATAAACAGATGACTAGAGATGTTGACAAGAGATAGAGAGCAGAAGACTTGGTCCAAGAAAAAAAGTGAATATGTGTTTACTGTATTCAATAATCCCTTATAAAAACTAATGAAATTGTTTCTCCACAACCATATTTATAAAAATATAAATATGAACTTAATTTTGTTATATGTTCCTTTTACTGAAGTTGTAAAATCTGTTGTAAATAAATCATCTTCCATTTTTTTCTCCTTAAAATGACACAAATTATGCAGCTGAAATACAGGTAAATGAGAGTTCTCTCACTGGTCTTGGTAAGCTATTTCTTCCTACTAAGGAGGATGAAAATGTTCAGAAGGCATGCTTTGTTGTAGATTCTTATTTCCTAACATACATTTTACAATTTGGAATGTTTCCATTCTAAGATAAGTAGATAAAGCAGGGAACTTTGCCTGGAGTTGTTGAGATGAAATAAAGTGTCTCCCTCATCCATGTTTTTGACCAAAATGCTCTTTCAAACTCTTCTCAGGAGGATTGCATTCTTTGATATTAATTTAGGCATGAAAGGGACAAAATTCTTAAGTAAACTTACTTAAGAATTAATTATTCCTGTATCATCACTCTGTAATATATCTGATTTCAAAACATTCCAACACCCCATTTCTGATACCACATTTGCCCTTAATAAAAATGGTTTTGAAACAAGAGAAAATCTCAAATCTACAAATGAGTTTATTGTGTCTTGATGAGAGAAGTCTTCACCAATATTAATATTTTGAATTGTCCGTTTACTTGATGCCCATCAGAACAAGATCAAGAATGGGTGAGTGATATGTCTCTTTTTTGTAAAGAGGGATAAGAACAATTGTGATAAGGTAAGATGGAAAAGAAAACTGCATGATGTCTTCACCACAAGGGCACGCATTCTCAAGTAGATAGGCTTTAAGAAAGAGTACAAAAGGGAGTTGAGGACCTTACACCTGATTTTTTAAAAACGTTCATGTCAATGACCCTATGAGCCCCAGTGAATAAGCCTACCCTGTTTGAAATCTTTTGTTCAAAAACATAATCTCATACCTTTTCACTGTTCAACTTTTAAGTGGCCTCTCTTTGCTCTCAGGATCAAGGCCAACTCGGTTAAAGTTACCTAAAAGGTGATGGAGCTGTGTCTGCCATCCTTACGCTTAAGCATCAACCAGACTGGGCTTCCTTAAGTTTTTCAAACCTACCAGGATTTATTTCCTTCAGAGTTTTTGTGCATGTTTTCCTCAACCTATCATTTATCTCTCTCCTCTCCTGTATTTTAGCTTGAATTACTTCTATCGATCTCATATTTTAAATGTCAGCTTCTTTCAAAAGCCTTTCTGGACTGCCCACCTCCATCCTCCTTTACTCAGGGCTGGATTCAGGACTACTCCTTATACACATATGGCCCAGTCCCCATAAGGCCTCACATGCCTCTCAACTTTATTATAATAATTAAAAGCTTTCTTATAGACATAGCATCTTGAGGGCTATCAGCACTGTTTTGTTCACTACTGTATCATTGACACCTATGTCAGTGCCTACCCTATGATTCCATTGAAGTCTATGATTCAACAGACATGAGAGAATTTACACATTCAAAAAACTCCTGACCAAAAAAATGGTAACTTTAGCCAGCCATCAGATTATTCCATTGCTCAACACAATTAGGAATTCCTCGACATGAAACATTACACAAAACAGTGATCCAGGAATGCCTATTGAGACCACTGGGTTCTAGGTTGGACTTTGCCATGGACTCATTTTCCATTGGGCAAGTCATTTAATATCTACTTTACTTCAAAGCTCTGTAGCTTCTTCCTACTGGTTTTACTTTAATAAATACAGTCACCCAACTCATCTATGGGTCATGAACAGAGACTGAGATGCCTCACTTGTACAATGAGATACTTTAGTGGGCAACATAGCAAATTTATAAATTAATCAAGTATCTTATTTATCTTTCCATTTTTAAAACTCATTTGAATTTGAGCCTTTGACAATTTTATCAAAATGATGAGAAAAGTTGATAAATCATGATAGAGATTTTTGTTTATTATTTATTTATTCTTTGTTTATGATTTAGTAGTTCTGGTAAAAAGTTTGGTGCTGGAGATGAGAAAGACACTAAAAGGAAATTGAAACTTTTAGATTACTGTAGACTTCATGAAAATTAGGTTTTATTATTCCCATTTAAGACAAGTAGCCATTATTATCATATTTATAATGAACATGATTAAATTCTTTGGAAAACTCTATCTTGGAATTCTCTGATGATTTCATCAGTATATCACAATAGTATGTTTTTTTAAAACCCCACATGTTCAATAAATGATAAATTAATCTTTTAAAACATATAAATAAGACAATTAAGAATTGTAAATACAAAACCCGTTAAAGAAAAAGAGAATAACAGATGTATCAGGGACTTGGGATAAGTTAATTTATGAAGCTTAGCAATTAAAGTACTGCAAGTTTCCTGGCAGCTAAGATAAAATGGGAAATTCATTAGGTAACTCAGTTCTGAGTCTAATGAGAGGACATCTACAGATTTGTTTCTTCCAAGATAGACCTTTTTCCATTTCCATCAAATCCTAGATAAAATCTAATACAAATTTTAAATTCTCAATATATTTTATATCTTCTGACACTATTAAATTCATGGAGCTTTAGGTAAACAGGAAGTTTGGGTCACAGAACATATTACATGTTGTTATTCCCTTAGACACTGCCAAAGAAATTAATGCAAGAAGTTTATTTGCTTTTTAATCAACATATTAAAGTCATAATATCCAAACATTAATAGTTATCAGTGAGCAAAACATCATTAATTGAATGAACTAAAGTAAAAAACATTTTTTAAAGTGACCTGCAATAAATATGACTTTTTTGACCTTTCTCATTTATTAAATCTGGTGATAGGTACAGGGGTACCTATTATATTTTTTATTTAAAATATTCAATAATAACAAATAAATGTAAATTCCTGAAGTTATAAAAATTGCATTATGTAAAAAAATGCAAACATTGAAAGGTCTATTTCTTTTTATGATTTTTATATGAACAAAGAAAAATCTTGGGACATTTGCCAGGTACCAATGTTTAAATTATGTGGGTAATGACAAAAAAAAAAGCTTATTAGGAGTACCTTCTAGAATCATAGTGCCACTTTATATTTGTGGAATCACGTTGAGTCTCTAAAGAAGGGATTTGAAATAATGAGGAAGTTATCAGAACAGAAAACAAAGTATCTCAGAAAGATTTTAGGCCTCTGTTTTACCTTTCCTTTAAAGAACCACCGCCTTTCTGAAACTCCCTATAAATGGAATGAATTGGGGCTCCAGAAAGATAGTGATAAGTGAGAAGAAGTGGGATCATAATACAAGGTTAGGCCAGATGTAGACCTGGTAGGTCTCGGAGGTTGGAAATTAACCTGTGGAAAATCTGGAGGGCTTTTAAGAAGCAATGACATGATGAGTTTGAAAAGGATTTTAAAAGGCACAGTCTTGCTGAGGTGCGTAGGATGAATTGGAGAGAAGAAAGCCTGGGGTCTGAAGTAGTTGGGAGGCTACAAACCTATAGTGTAGGTGGGAGACGATGTATTGACTGTGAGGTAAGAAAAATATATGGTATTACAGAAATTTACATAACATAATTTAGGTTCAGGGAATGAAATGCAGAACTTAGATTCAAAGATGATTAAGTGTTAAGCATGGGCTGAGATCTGAAAATATAGATGTAGGATGACAGAAGTTCAGTCTTTTCTCATGTGCTGAGTTTGAGGTATCAACATTACATCAAAATTATTCAGAAGAGAGCTGGACATGCAAACCTGAAACTTGAGAAATCAGAATTCGAATAATATTTGGAAACCCTCCACATAAAATGTAACAGTTGCATCCCCAAGAATGAATCAATTTTCCAAGAAAAAGGCCACAGAGAAGGCCAGAGCTCTCAAGATTGAACATAATGGTAAAGTAAAGGATTTAAAAATGGAAGAGGGTTAAGCAGAGACTGAAAAAACAAAAAACAAACAAACAAAAAACCCATAATTCGTAGGTGAGTGTAGTTTCAGTCTGGTCCAGAGAAAAAAAAGTCTTTCAAAAACGATAGAAGGGGATTAGGGATATGGGCAGCAGTGTTGGATACCACAGAGAGACCTGAGGAGAGGTCTGAATGCATTTAGCTTCAGAATGCATTTATGGAAGCAACAATTTAAATGATTTCCTACTTGTCTTATCTCTTAACAATACACCTCCTCTTAGTGAATGCGATCCTGTTTTGCGTGGTGGAAGAATGCACATCCTCCAAGGTGCAGAACTTCTCCAGCTCCTCTCCAATAGCTTTAAAGGACATGAGATGTGTCCCATTGGGCACTTATGTGCTTCAATGGACATTTATGAACATTTTATTTCCTAAGACGAAGTTCATCGATGCCTTAAGGTATATCTGGAATTCAAATTGCAAAAGTACTATTGTAAGGCATCTAACATTTATTGACCCTCAATTGTATGCCATGCATTGGCTAATATTTGCATAATTATTTACTTATTTAATATCAGCAACAACACTGAAAGCTGGTCATTATTGGAATTATTGTTCCTAATTTTTTTTGGAGTAGCATCCCAAAATTGTTTTAGTCCCCTTGTGGTGGAAGGCAATATCTCTATACCTTTGAAAACTGAGAAAATGATCCCCTTTGGACCCAGAGATCAAAGAATCAAAATTAGAAAAGCATTTCGGCACTGGAGAATAATGTTTATAAGGCCATATATCACCTATTCTGTTACCAATAATTACTTAATATTACAAATTTCAGGGAATTTCATCTAGTAGAGATAAAATCAAGCTCCTTATATTACAGAGAAATACCACAATTTCTGAGAGTAAAGAATTTTTCACTAAGTCAATTTATTTGGGCCAATTACAGATAAAACTTTTAATTTAAAACTTGACATAGTGGCTTAGCTATCATCTCTTGCATATAGTTTATACAAATTGACAGTTTCTTCTTCTTTTTTTAAACCTATTTAAACTTATCGGAGAAATACACTATTATTTATACTTAAGCCCAAACCACAAAGTAAAAATAATCTACAAATTTGAGGAGTGTATTTCACCCTGAAAGTAAACAGGGTATACAATTTTTCATGGCTAATAATTTTTATAATTGGGATACTATATACTTCCAGCATAATTAATGAAGAGTTGGATTATTCATATCTTCTCAAAATCCAGCTTATGTTGCCCTCTTAATGGCAAATTGAAGAAGCTGTCATTAGCAATATTTCATAGGTAGGTTGTGATTAAAAATTTTTTTAATTTTTTTCTTTTCCAACTCAGAGTTTTTTTTCTCTTTTATGATTTCAGAGTATAATAATAAATAGTTTGAAGCAGAAGTATAGTAGATAATGTCAAACCCTTTGTCTCACGCAAGCCCTCAGGCAAAGAATGAATTGAAGAATGGTTAAATAACGAATCAAGGTCAGTGGAAAAGTTGATGGGTGAGCACTGGGTAAAAGGGAAGATATGGAAGGAAATTTAATCGGGTGCCTCTCTCCAGATTATAGTAACTGCATCTGGATGGGCCATCAGTCTAGTAGTTATAACCAGTTTCAGTGAGCCAAATCAGATCAAACAAAGTGGCTGTGCTATTCTGGTAGAAAGTAGAGGCCAGGGAGGCCAGTGAGCTGAGAGCTGGATAACCTAATCTGAACCACAAGAAGTAAATGTGTAAGCCAGAGAGAATGCCAAAGAGTGCCAGACCAGAACATGGTCAGCAAAGCCTGGAATGAAGGTGAACTACATAGACATGTGAATATGAGAACTAACGAGTAAGGGAAGCTATGAGCAGTAGCTGAAAGGGGTTGAAATGCTTCCTGGTATTTCAGATCCTAATGGGATGAAAGAAATCTCATGAAATGCCTAAGTTATCATATCTCACAAATGCTTTAAACCTTTCTGAATAATTAATTGAATTAACTTTAAATTAAACACAAATTCAATATATAGCCAGCAGCCATTCTTCTCAGACACTGTGTGAATGATCTAAAATACAAAAGGAAGTAAGATATGGCCCCTGTAAGGCCAAACTCCATAGTCTAGCAAAGGAGAAAGGCTTGAAAACAATCAAAAGAAACCACAAAAGAGATATGAACAGTGTGTGTAATCATCATTACAATACTGGGAGAGTAAGGGAAGGCTGAACGGAGGAGGGATATGTGACCTGGGAAGGAAATAGACTTTGCCAGGGTGTGAAGGTATGGATTAATGACAGTGTCTAAAGTGTTCCAGGTATAGTGAAACTATATGAGTATACTGTCGTATTGGAATTAGGAGCGGGGGTGGGGGGGTGGGGGGGTGCAGAATGATGAGAGGGAGAGTGATAAGCAAACGAGAGCCAGATAGTGGCAAGAGCTGTGGTAAGTCTTACCTGTGTACGGTAGTGATTCTCAAGATGGGGGTCCCAGGATCAGTTGCATTATTGTCTGGGAATGAGTTAGAAATGCCAATTCTCAGGTCTTACCTAGAATGAGAAATTCTGGGAGAGGGGGTGGGGCCCAGTAATCTGTGCTTTAATAAGTCCTGCAGGTGATTCTGATGCCCAGTGACATTTTAGACCCACTGCCGCAGGGAAAAGTGAGACTGCAGGGAATAGTTTAGCAAGAGAGAAACAAGGTCTTATTTTCTTCTTGGGATGAAAACTAGCCCAGGGATGAAGCGTAGACTAGACTAATGGCTGAACACCACGGCTATTGCAAAATATAAGAAAGAGAGGCTGAAAGTCAAATATCTTTAATGAGAAAATATGAGTCAGAATTTGGTGTGGTGATTAAGAAAGTGGTAACAATTTGGAGTCACTAATTAGGAGAGGACTAAATAACCCCGGCGATGAAGAACTACTGTCTGTTTTTAAAGTTTCTCATACCTTTCATTTTGATATTTTTCTATTTCTCTTATTTCTGACATAATTTGGCATGAATGGCAGCATTACTTTATAGCAGATGTACAGAAGGCCCTGGAGAGCCTCGCAGTACTTCTCAGGGTAGACTCCTTTAAATCTTTGTGTCTTTATAATAAACCCTAAAATTCTTTCTGTTATGGACGGAATTGCGTCCCTCCTAAATTAATATGTTGAAGCCCCACCCCCCAGTGTGACTGCATTTGGAGGTAGGGCCTTTAAAGAGGTAATATATGTTAAATGAGATCATAGAATTGGTGTCCTTATAAAAGGAAGAGACACTAGATGACTCTCTCTCTCTCTCTCTCTCTCTCTCTCTCTCTCTCTCTCTCTCTCTCTCTCTCGTGTGTGTATGTGTGTGTGTGTGTGTGTGTGTGTGTGTGCGCGCGCACATGCGCACAGAGAAGAGGACAAAGTGAGAAGGCGTCTCTGCAAGCCAGGAAGAGAGGTTTCAGCAGAAACCAACCGTGATGGCACTTTGATCTTAGACTTCCACCTTGCTGAACCATGAGAATATAAATTTCTTCTATATGAACCACACAGTCCGTGGTATTTTGTTTTGGCAGCCAGAGCTGACTAAGACACTATCATAGTGGAAAGAGCATGGCCTCTGGAACCAAACAGATGTGGATTTAAATACCAGCTCTGCCATTTATTAGCTGTATCTTTGTGCCTCAGTCCCTTCATGGCAAAGTATAGATAATGAGGATTATATTACCTCTTCCAGTCATTTATGTATTCACCAATTATTTATTGAGTGCTTTGCATGTGTCAGGTACTCAACAAAAAATTGCAATGCTCCGAGGCTACATTAGTGATTAAAAACAGACATGGTCCTTTACCTCCTAGAGCTTATGGTATAGAGATGGATAGACAATAATAAACAAATTTCAAAAATTTATGTTAATTTGTAGTTAAGATTAGTGCTACAGCTTCTGCTAAAGAGATGTGCCTCACTCAAAGTACATGCTCCTTCCTAGGATAGCCTTCTCTCAATGAGTGGTCAGTGCAGAAGTATAAAGCTTAGCCCCCTTGCTCCAATTTAGGATAATTCTGAAGGGCCATCCCAGCTTCAGAGTGCCTTGTGGAGTTGGCTAAGTTGTTGCTATGACTACACCACAGCTCAGATTCTCCATCGGCTTAACCCTGTTTCTTTCCCTACTTTCCCCAAAGTATTGACCACCAGAGCACTCCTAATAAACTTTCTGTGTGCTAACTCCACCTCAAAGTCTACTTCCCAGGAACCCAAGCTGAAATAGCAGGTTTGTATGGAATAAATGTAAACATGCTTTGCAATCAAGAAAAGTTAGTCAAGATTCTTTAGCTGAACCTGGGAATGGGATATGGGCTCCCCAAAGCCCATCCCTTCTCTGTCTGCTCATAAACTAGGAGCCAGCAGTAACAGAACCAGGATGAACAGGGCAGGTGACATTGCATAGTGTCCTAACACTGACGTATCATAGATCTTGTCTTGAAACTTAAATAAGTCCGATGGCCAGAAATTGGCAGAGGCGAAACCATCATTTGTACCTTCATTTTACCAATTCAGAGCTTAGGAATCAGCTGAAAATGACAAGACTATGACAATGTCACAGAAATGGCAAGGGAGATGGACAGGATTAATAGCCTAGAAATAGATCTAAGATAAAAGACTGAAAAGTAAAAGGTAGGTTATTCGTTAAATACTTCTGGAAATATAGTGTTAGAAAAATTAGTTATCTGAAAAAAAAAGTTAGATATTCAATTCCCACCAAAATAAAACAAAGAGGAAGAAAGAAAAATAGATGTAAAATAGCAATCTATTAAAAAAAAAAACAACAACAGAAAGCAGAAGAAAGATAGAGGATAGAATGGGTTATCTCTTACTAAGTATTAAATAATGGAATAAATAACTAAGAAAAATACTCTATATGTATGTCAGGTTATTATTAATAAAAGTGAAAGAAAAGAACAATTACAATAAATGTCACAAACAGGATAGAAGATGGTTTCATAAAGAAAAACAATATATAAATCAGTAAGAAAAATAATAATAATCTAATTCAAAATGGCAAAGAATATGGTAGACAATTCATAGGATGATAAAAAGTCTACTAAGCATGCAAAATATTTATCATTTCTAATAAAATTAATAAGTTGTAATCATATGCCTTTTTGTATCAATTTAGAAAATATATTTAAAATTTCTTTACCTATTGTTGATAATTTACCTACAGTAAGCACAATAATTCCACTTCTAGGAATTATCTTTCAGAAATAAACAAAGATAGAGATGAAAGTTTAATTTTTAGAGTATTTATCTCAGTGTTAATTTTAAAAGGAAAATTAGGAACAATCTTAAAATTCAACAATAGATAAATAGTAAAATAATTGTGGTATCTGAACACAGCTTACAATAGGACAAGAACAGACAAACAGTGGACTGGCCTGATCCTGGAGACAGTAGGCTTTTTTGGGGGAGGCAGGGGTATGTTTTGTTTTGTTTTGCTTGGATTTTTAATGTATTCCCAATGGCATGCTGCATAGTTAGAGAGAACTTGATAGTTGTGGAAAAGGTGACAGACATTTACACAGCACCAGAGAAGTTAAGAACATAAACTCTGGATCTGATTTCCATGTGTCCGCATTCATTCTGTTACTTGTATGATCTTATTCTATGGGCAATGAGGGAATCATTGCAGGTCTTTGTATTAATTAGGATAGCATCTTTGAGTAGCAAGGATGGTGTCTTTGAGTAGCAAGGAACAAGAGCCAATTTAAATCAGTTTAAACAAAAAATGGGTAACAATGAGCAAGTGCTCTTTTAGTCTAGGTTGTGTGCAAGTGGATTGTCTTGGACTATAGTCCCAAGGAGCAGGAGTGAAGGATAAAGAAGAGTGAAACAAGGGAGGAAGGAAAGATAATATATGGCTGTTTTGTTGAGTTTTCACTTCTCTGGTAACTGGTGTTGGATATCATGAGACCTTTGGAGATGTCTTACAAAATGTGCTTTAGAACTGTCTTCTCGGGGAATAAAAAGCAGGACACATTTATCCACTGGATTCCTTTCACTATTCATCAAGGTGGCCCCACAGGCATTGTTTGATTTCCCTGCCCTTCTGGGTTGTATATATGTGGCAGCTGAGAGTTTCCCTGTGGATGTTTCATGCAGTAGCGTCAGAGAAGCATGTGGGAAGTACAAAGTGCTGCCAGTTGTACCTAACATGATGATAGGTGAAGCCTACAAAGAACTAGTGATCACATATAGGAATTGTTGCTGAGAAGATTTGGATTGGTGTACAAGTCTTTGGTGGTTCAAAGAAGAGCAAAGACCCAGAAAGGCAGGAATAGAGCTGAGCCTCTGAGCACCTATAACCAAAGTTTCAAAATTCCTCTGGATTTCCTCAGTCCTGAATCTCTGTTTCTCTTTGGTTGGGCATCACCATCACCCTTTCTTTCTTCTTAGATCTGTTTTCAGTGTAGCTGGCCATCTAACTACTGATATTTCAGACTCAGGTACAACAAAAAGCACTGTTTTGTTTTTTTTTTTTTTTGTCATGTTTTCATCTCCTAGGAGAAATTCTACAAAAGATCATAGCATCTGCACCAAGGTAAGAGAACTCCAATATAAGTCATGTCATAGTATTATCATTATCTTTATTATTATTGCATTGTTTAGGAATAAAAGTCTCTGACCCCAGAGAAAATTGTGGTCTGTCTCAAAGGAGGCCACCCAAAAGATGATACGCAGTAAAAACAAAACATGAAATATAGAAAGCCTTCTGCAGAGGTGAGAGGTGATTTTTTCACACTTTTTTTTCTCACCTGATAAGTGATAGGTCACACTTAAATCTCCTTTGTTCATTTGAAGGATGTTTCACATAATCCTGATTTAAACACATTGTTATCTACATTTCAGTCCTGAAGGCAGAGTAGCTCTCAACTGTTACATCAAAAAAACCTCCAAAAAACCTGAATATAGTGCAACAATAGTTCAAAAGAACAGTTTTCTAAAAACAAAAGATATTCATCACAGTAACAATAGCTAGAATTTATGAACGGCCTACTATTTGCCAGAAACCACTCTCAGTGTTTGTCAATCTCAGTCATGCAGGGATGGTGCTATTGAGGAAAGCGAGGCTGAGGAGGAGAAATGACTTACCAAATACAAATTAAAGTAGAAGGGTAGATATGTAGGTATATACAACAATGTGAATGAGTCTCATAGCTCTTGAGTTGAAGAAAAGAAGCTAGATATGAAAGACTACACATTGTATGATTACATTTATATAAAGTTCAAAGACAGGTAAAAGTAATCAATTCTCATAGAAGTCAGGGGAATAGTTACTTTTGTTGAATGGGGTTTGACTAAGTGGGGGATATCAAAGAAGATTCTGGATAACTAGAAATGTTCTATATCTTGATATGGATGGTAGTTCAAAAATGTATACATATGTAAAAACTCATTCAGCTGCACAAAGATTTGTGCTCTTTTCTGAATATAGGTCATATCTTAATAAATAAAAGCTAAAAAGTAAAAGAAGGGAAAAGGAATTAGAATTAGCTCTCTTTAGTTTCAAAGACCCTCTCATTCCACTACATACTCTTTCTACAATGTCTCAAGTGCTTAAACAGAATTTTACCCATTTTTCTGGGATAGTGCACAGTAAAGTCTCCATAGATTCTTTAACAAACTATTGCAAGTAGGTTCATGTAGTGGAAATTGCAGAGTACAGGAGGCTGGTTATGAAAGGATGATGTAGTAAACTGGGACTAGTTTATAAAGAGTTTTGTGAACCTTATTAAAGGGAAAGGTTTGAGTTTTATTTATATTGGGAACCACTGAGGGATTTTATGTAAGAAATTTTATGATTATATTTGCTGTTGTGGGTGAAACGGATTTGAAAGAACGATGGGAGGAGAAAAATCCTGGGAGTAAAGAGCAAGTTTCTAGGCTGTTGTAATCATCTCTACAAAAGCAGATAGATCTTGGACTAAGAGTTAGAACAGCGTGGTTGGTAGATGAAATAAAGATATGTTACAGAAGAACGGAGAATGTGTTGTGATCAATTGGATGTGGACAATGAGGGACAGATAGTTGCTAACTGAAGTGGCCAGGTGGACTGATCCATAGTGAAACAGGCCCTATTCAAAACCAGGAAAACAGGGACAATGTGTCTTGTTCTGGGGAGAGCAATAATGTTAGCCAAGCGATTTGGGATTAAAGGAAGAGTTCTAGTCTTTGTAAAACAAATAAAAAACTAGACTGTTATTATAGGCTGAATAGTACCTCAGAAAATCCATATGTTGAAATCCTAAGCCCAGTACCTGAGAAAGTGACTATTTAGAAATAGGGTCTTTAAAAGAGGTAATTAAGTTAAAATAAAGTATTTAGGGTAGGCCCTAACCCAATATGACTTGTCTCCTTATAAAAAATGGAAATTGGACACAGACATACACAGAGAGAAGATCATATGAAGAGACAAGGAGAATTTGTCTACCTACAAGCCAAGGAGATTGGGACTCAGAAGAAACCAAACCTACGGACACCTTGACTTTAGACTCCTAGCCTCCAATAGTGAGAAGATAAATTTCTGTTGTTGAAGCCACCCAGTCTGTGGCACTTTGTTATGGTAGCCTAATATAGCAAACTCATATAATTGTTCGCCTGTACCTAAGCCCTTTTAAATCAGAGAGGGCACAGGCCATGGGGGTCTGGGAGCTAAAGCATGCAGCTCAGAAAGCAGACAGTGCCACCAGGGCCCCTTGGAAAGTGATTTCCTATCTAGGAACTAGTTCTGACTCTGTCTATTGGTAGAGATGGAGCTTCTAATATTCTTCCAAATTTAATTCTCATTGGCTCAATGATAGGGCAGGGCAGAACTGCAGGTGGAAAGTCTTTAATTCTGATGCTGGGCGGAGTTGGAAGCAAGCGGGAGCTGATTGACCATCTCAATTTTTTAAAATAACCAACTGGATATCAACAAAGAACAAAAACAAATGCTAGGTATAGTCAGAATTGACTTGATAAACAAGAATTGACTTGATATACACACAAATGTCTATTCTACATACTAAATACCTCACTTTGCCTTCACTTATATCCTCTACCATGGATCAACCACTATCTTTGCTCCCTTATGTTACTGCAACTTCCTCCTTCCTAGTCTCAGTATTGTTCCCCAGTAATGAGAACCAAGGGCAGATCATTTGAAGCATGACTGGATGCTTCAAATGATTCCATTTGCCAAGGAATGGAATTGCCTAGAAATTCTACTGACTCTTTGTTCTAGTCTCCAAAGTTTAATTAGATAGATTTTTTTCCTTTGTAATTACTCTCACACCCATTCTTTCTTCCTACATTTCTGCATATCTTAGTTCAGGCTCTTTTTGAGATCCTGCCTGAACTACTGCAATAGCTTCCTTGCCATTCTGCTTACCTTCCGGCTCTTTCCTCACTACCTAAATCTCTCCTGCAGAAAAATCTTTAGAAAACATCACTTTGACCACAATGCCATTTTTCTACTTGTTAACCTTCAATAGCTCCTGACTGCCTATAGCAGCAAATTTAAACGCTCCTCAGCCTCGTGTGTAAGGCTTTGGGAATCTGGCCTCCTCTAACATATTTCAGTCTCATTTTCATCTATCCTAGCTCCCCAAATCCTCAATACACATTTAATTGGTTCAGGGCATTGTCCTCCACATGCCTGCCATGCACCCCTCTGCTTTCCACGCCCCTGCTCTACTACTCATATTCTTCCATTCTTTACCTGCCCCTTTTTCTTTGCTCCACCTATCCTTCAAGAACATCTTGAATCCCAGATGCTTTTATTCTTTTCTTCTAGCGTGACGTGCCATCTTCTCTGCCTACTCATGCTATGTATCATTCAAGGCCAACCATAATTTCTATTTCATCTTCGAAATCATTCCCAACCATTCTGGCATTTAATCCTTGTGAAAGGCTACTGCAAGGCCTTTAGGTGACAGATATTGTCCAAGCTCTAGGGATCATGGCTGGATAATACATAGTTTCTAATTTCCAAGACAATGTGCTCTCTTTCCTCTTTATGTGCCTATTTAACTTACTGCTCTAAGACTTATCTGTTAACAATGTGATATTTTAGGAAATGTCTTCTGTTTTGAATTGCCAATTACATTTCTATGAATTAACTTTTTAAAAAATGACTTATGTTTCCCAGTTAGATTGTAAAGGCTTTGCCTTCAAATGATGTAGTTTAATATGACAGAGGCGAGGGATACATTATTACATACCAGGCACTGAGGTGCTATTTTTACTAGTGCTTCTCATGGTGTAATATGTCTAGCAGTCCATTTTATGGGGCATACAAACACATGATTTTACAGATATTATTTCTTAGGATAAGGCTAAAGTATATAGTGCCTTTTTTTTTTTTAAATTCATTTAAAAAAATAATAATGGTTCAAGTGATTCTCGGTTATGGCAAAAATTATAGAAGTGGTCCTTGAATTATTAAAATTGTTATATGATACCACACTTATTCCTCAAAACAACCTTGAAAATGAGAAACTAAAGTCTAGAGAAACATTGGAACTAATTCAAGTCAGAAAGAGAATAGGTTGTGATTCAGGTTCAGGTGGAAGTACCTAGCTAGGTCTCTGACCAAAGCTCCCTGAGTTTCTCTCTTTACCAAGATGGTCTTTTGCATATAGGAAGATTTAGTTTAATTGCTTCAATGTGTGTCTGACTTTGTTTTTGTACCCCACTTCACGTCCTCAAAAAGATTTATGTTCTAAATTCTTCACCTCTAGAAAAATAAAAAGAGTACTAGAATGAATTTGGTGTGTTTCTAAGCACATTTATAAGACATACAAGGTAAAGGACCCAATTTCCTGCCTGGCTGAGTGAAACATTAATTCTTCACCTTGGCACCTCAACCTACAGCTGTAATAAGGGCTGTTATGCCCAAATAGGCCCTTAAACGGAAGACATGCTGAGCAGAGACCCACTTTCCCAGCCCTGCTCAACTGCGTCAGCTTTTCTGCCAACTGACCAGGCGGAAGCAGCAGCAGGGGAGGAAGGACTGCAGGTAGGTAGGGAGGGGATCATTTTGAAAGCCTTAAATCCCTTGCAGGGAAGAAGCAGCTGCTCCTTGTTTTTTTAACATCTGTCCCATCTGTCCCTGGCTGCACATCACCCTTTGGAGGCCTGAGCTAGCTAAACATGAATACGACAAGGAAGAATTTCTGAAGGCTGGTTGGTGAGTAGAAATGAGCATAATTGCCCCCCAGAAAGTGTCTTCTATTGAGAAGAGGGCAGTTTGGGTTCCTAAGGATGGTTATCACCTTACTTCATTTTCTTCACAAAACATACAGATTTAATTGACAGACTTGGGATTTATTATATCACCCAAATAGGACTGAACTCCCTGAGGATATTATTTCACAAAACAAAGGTACCACTAGCATCCATTTTTTAATTTTATTTCTCAGTTTTAGTTGAAGTTCAATATTATTTTATGTTAGTTTAAGATGTACAGTATACTGGTTAGACATTTATAGAATTTACGAAGTGGTCCCCCAATAAGTCTAGTACCCACCTGGCACTGTACATGGTTATTATAATATTATTGACTATATTCCCTATGCTGTATTCTACTTCCCCATGATGATTTTGTTACTACCAATTTTTAATTTTAACCTCCAATGGAGCCACAGACTGCTGATTTGGAAGAGAAATAATGATACTGCACACACTAGACCACCTTCGTGGTTGGCACAAGCTGTGCCTATCTCGCTCATGGGGCATTTATCACCTTTAACAGTGTGTTGCTTCTATCTGACTCCTCTGCCAACGGGGTGCTCCTCGAGAATTGGGTACCTTATTTTTATTTAATTAATTCCCCCTAGTAGTCAAAACCATGGCTGGGACCTGGCAAGCATGAAATAGACATTTATAAATGAATGAACGTTAACGAAGAAAAAAATAAAAAGGATGATTCTCCGAAAGCAGGTGTGGAGGGAGGGGCTTGTACTTGTACCGAGTCACTACGGGAGGGACAGTCCCAAAGGCCCACAGCTTCTGCTCACGTCACTTCAGAGCCTGATCTGCAAGCGAGTGTCCCGCGCTCCACCCCAGCGAGGCTGCGCGGTTCTGACATAGCTCCGCCCCTAGGCGCGCGCGCAGCCACGCCCCCTTCCCCGTCTTTCCCACTCTGGAGTCCGCTCCACTCTTTGCAGGATTAGAGGCGGGGCCTGGAGGGCGCAGGCGCTGTGCGCGGCGGAAGTAGCGACCGGGAAAGAGGGAAAGGGACCCGCTGAGCTTTGCCAAGGGCACCGTGCTCCTCCTATTCCTCCCCCTACTATTCCTCCTCCGCGGGAATCTCCGGGCGGCCGCACGTGCGGCTGAGCTCAGGCTCCGCCCCTTCCCGCCCCCTGCCCGGGCGCGGCCACGCGGCTGCTTTCCTGTGTCGCCGAGATGGCGCTCGACCCGGCAGGTACGAGGGCGGGAAGCGGGGGTTGCTGCTCGGGTCTGTAACCGCGGGCCTGCGGGCTGTGGACCCGCCTGGGGAAGGTGCCGAACTCTGAGGTTACACTACTTCCGCAGACGTCTCCTCCCGCCTAGCTGGCTGCTTTAGCGTTTATGGCCAGTCCCAGCTTCCCTGCGGCCATAGGTTATCTTCCTGCCCCTTGGGGTTAGGGCTAGATGAAAGGCATTGATTTCATGTCTAAGCTCTTGTCCATTTGTAGCACACAAACATTTTCCCCCGTAACGAGACCAATTTCTTTATGGTCATCCTGTTTCTCACCCTTGAGGCATAAATATCCTTCGAATAGCTGTAATCCAACTTAAAAACGATACAAAAGATCCATCACTGAGGCAGGAGTCAGTTTCTTTGGATAGGATTCACCCAAATCTTCATCAGTGTTACTTTAACTTAAATGCTTCCACTCCACTTCCATTTGCAGCAGTAGTACCAGTTTACCTCGAATTCCCGTCCTTACCGAAGCTCAGCTGAATTATTTTTGCTTTAGGCTATTTATGTAAGAGAAAGTCATTTTCGGAGGGAATGTTAATTGGTGTAGTCCATTCCCTTCATTTTACGGATATGAAAACTCAAGGCATTGTGAGGAGAAATGGCTTCAAACCTTTGCAGATTCAGAAATGAAAAAGTCACTTTGGTGGACCTCCAAGAGAAAGAAAAATATGTGTAGCTGTCAAATAATATATTTATTGAACACTTTATTATCAAGTTAAAGATTCTTAATTATCCCACAGTAGCATGTGGTATGGTAGATACTATGATCTCCATTTTACAGATTAGGAAACAGGCTGAGCGAGGATGAAAGAATTTGAAGTATAAAAGTATTTCAGGAACACTTAAAGATCATACCAGTATTGGGCCAGGTTTTATGAAGCAGTTAACAATATATCTGGGCATTAAAGGATAGAATTTCTAATGGTGAGAGAGAAGATGTGGCAGAATGAGCAAATGTATAGGCAGTAAAGTGCGCTGTGTGATGTTTGGTTGCAAGGTTAATACCTTGATTTGGTTGTTGAGGGGAGCAGGGGCGGCAGTGAAGGGTGGTAAGGAAAGTTCAGATTGGAAAGATTGAGGCCTATATAATTCTAGTATTTCTGAGCTGGAAGTGACATTCAAAGTGATCTCATACAGATGAGGAAACAGACTCAGGTTAAAGGCTTTCATATGTTTATATTCTTGAATTTAGACGAAATTTAGGAAAACATCTTCATACTTTATTACTGTCCAGCGACTCTTTACCCACTCCAGTCTGTTGTGGTGTGCCCAAGGCCACACAGCTAATTGCTGGTAGAGCCAAATCTGGATAGAACTCAGATAACTTCCAGTCCAGCACTGTAGGTGTAGACTCTGCCACCATTTGAGTATTCATTAAACAACTATTCGTTGTGTGCCCATTATATGTCATATATTGTTCTAGGCCCTAGGAAACAGGTATACAGGACAAACAAGATCCCTGCCCCACTGCTCCTGAGAGCTTGTATCTACTGATAGAAATACCCTCCCTCCCCATAGAAACACGCTTTTACAGATTGTGATAAAGATGAAGAAGATAGGCAGTGTCCTGTGGTAGATGGCGAAGAGAGGACTACCTTAAATAAAGTAGTCAATGAAGAGCTCTATGAAGAAGTGTCATTGGAATTGGAATCTGAAGGACAAGAGGAAGCAGCCATGTGAAGAGGTAGGGAAAGAATATGCTAGGCAGTCAATGTCGCAGACACTTAAAATATTTGACTATGATGAGGACCAGAGTGTGGAGGAGATACTAAAGGAAAGATGTTGGAGAAGTAGGCAGGCGCTAAGTGCTTAAAGGCTATGATAGAAAGCATTCGGATGCTTTCCTGATGCTATCAAAAGCTTTTGGAGGCTCTTAAAGAGACAACATAATTTTTAAATTATGACATAATTTGTATCTTTACTACCCTGGCTGCAGTGGTAACATGCATTGTAGAGGAGTCTTGAGTGGAAGCAGGGAGACAGACTGAGATGGTAGAAATTGACAGGATTGCACTGAATAGGGTGGCGAAGGAAAGAGGCATTAAGGATAACTCCTAGGCATTTTACTTCAACGGAGTGTATGGTAATGGTCACATCTGACAGCATGATCATTGGAAACTTTCACAAAAGCAGAGATAGAAGCAAGATCAAAATGGAAAATAAGAAAGTGGAATCAGCAAGTAGGAAGATTTTAGAAAAAATTCTTTGTTTAAATTCCAGAATACAGATGTATTGAAGACATCTTTTTTTTTTAACTTTATTTTTGTTTGGTTCATAAGTTGAAGCATAAGTTGAAGAAGTTGATACTTCTTTTGCTTTTTACAGCCCACATATCATGTGCCCCTACTGAGTAGATAGTTATGCCAAATGAGGTTTATATAGCAAAATTTGTTTTATTGGTTTATATCACATTTTTTTGAGATCTCTATATACATTTTATCTTCATTTGGCAGTAGCTTTTAAGTAACTGTAGGGTCCATTTTTCTCAAACTGAATCCAGCAATAAAATGCAGATTACATAGTTATATGTAGTTTTATTTAAAACTATTTCTGTTTTTGTTAACATAGAGGTAACAACAGCACTCTTTGTAAGTTTATCAGCCGTATTATGTTCATTATTTTCTCTTACTCTTTGATTGCAGAGAGAAAAAGCTGGAGGGTCTGAAACAACCCAGGAAAAGTGTGGAGAGAGATTAAATTAAAAAAAAAAAAAATATGAGTGCCTGGGTTATAGTCCCAGATATTCAGGTTTAATTTTTTCCAAGTCTGACATTTTAACATATCTCTACACAGAGTAGAGGAGAACCATTGTTCTGAACTCTCCTTTTATTGACTTTCAGAGAACCACTGTTCTGAACTCTCCTTTTATTGACTTTCAGCTTTGTTTTCTTATCAGTCTAATCTTCTTGTTCCCATAGGAAATTCTCTATATCTGTGATTGCGTAGTAATGATTGAGGAATATACAGTGTAGCCCATTCTCCTATCACAGGACTTGAGCACAATGAATCTTATTCTAAGTTATAGTTTCTTTACCAATTTATAACCCTTTCTACAAAGTTGTATTTTAAAAGTCCAGTCAAGCACAATGATTGAAAATTTAAAAGATGGTTTATTTTGAACTTTAACCCATGATCATCTATAGAAACAGTGTTAAAAGTGGTGCTTGCTAAAGTAGAATTTTCTAAAAGGTAAAATTATTACTCCTGCAAATACAAAGTGAGCATGTATTGAAGATTTTCTTCAACTTTAACCAGTAAAATGTAAAAACAGTTCAAAAAACATTTGAGAAGCTACTTACATAGACAGTTGGCTTACATTGCTGGCTTAGGTAGAAACTGGATAATTTACAACAGGACAATAAACTGTAATCTTTGGGGCCATCTTTTCCACTGGTCAGAAATTGTTTCTGTCTCTGTTCAACAAAATTCTAGACGTTAAACCGCATATAACAAGTTGTAAAGTAGGCCAGTAACGGAAAGTCAAGCCCAGCCCTCATCCTGAAAGAACGGCGAGTTAGGCCTTTGCTATTTCCAGATTCCAGATAAATTTTCTGACACATATTCTCAGATGAGAACTCACAGGAATCTAGGCCTGGTCATTTTGATTTCTGACTTTAATAACTAGAAGAGATTCCTTTCTCCTTTTTTTTTTTTTCCCCTATCTTTCCCTCTTTCTGCAGAGTGGGAAGTTTCCCTGTGGATTTGTTCTCTACTTTTGTGCAGTGGGGCAATGGCAGCATGAGAGGTTTCCTCAAATCGTGTGTGTGTGTGTGTGTGTGTGTGTGTGTGTGTGTGTGTGTGTGTGACAGAGACAGAGTGCTTGTCCTTGTCCTTCCATCAGTGTTTTCTAGAAATCTACTTAAGGGAGGAATACGGGACAGTGATGGGGCTCAGGGGGTGGAGAGTGGGGTCAGGAATTTTTGGCATTGCACGAGTAAAGGTATATGTGTCCTGGAAAGATGTCATTATGGTAGCTCTTGGAGTTTTTGGGTTCTAGGGTTTCTTTTTAGTGGTTCCTGTGAGAATGTAGGTTAGTTTTAGCAGTACTAGCACTTAGTACTAGCACTTATATTACTGGAAATTTTTACTTTTTAAGTTAGACACCTGAACAAATTTGAAGAATCTTTTTTTTTTTCCTGAGCATTGTGTGGTTAATATGTAAAAGGTTATGTAGTTGATTAGAAAGTTATTGGTTTTATTATTGCTTCCCTATCTCTATAGGATCTTAGGCATAAATTGTATTGATAGTGCAAAGCTAAAAACCTGTTTAATGTCTACAGTTTATATATGTCTAAACTCAAAGTATGCTTGCACTAGAAAATACATTGTTTTTGTTCATTAGATAAATTTAACAATGCTTTGATGGTTCTCTGAAATTTGAAAAACACTGGCTTGAGCAAAGAGCGTAAGAGAGAAGGGTTGATATAGAAGAGTTGCGTTTGCTGTGGCAGCAGAGGGGTTTGAGTTATGAATCATGAAATACCCTGTAAACTGTTTCAGGGAGTTTGAATTTTATTCTAACAACAATGGGAAGACAGTGCAAGTTTTCAGGTAAGGGAGTGACATGTAGAACTTTTGATTAGGTTGAAGTTATGCATTATCAGCCAAATATTGCATAAGTAGTGGTGCGTCTAAGGGTATCATATCTGGAGGCACAGGATGTGTCTCTGTCATAGGTGGTATTAATTTTGATCGTGCAGTCAGGCCTTGTTTCATTTTTTTTTGCCACGTTTTTCCTCTCTTGCGATTAATAAATAATCTGTGGCGATACCATTTAAGACCCTGCAAATGTCCATTCCTCATCAAAATGTCTGTTCCTCATCAAAAATTCCCCTTCGATTTAGCATCCATTGATGTCTTATTCAGTCTTTCCTATGATGGTTGCAAAATAATGAGTTTCTATCTATAGCAGTTTCTCCATATTTATTAGATGATTGTTGACATTATTCTGTAAGCAAGAGATGACTTTGTTTTTTGTTTATAGATTTATTATTGGTGTGGACTCATGAATTCCTATTTTTTCAATGTTTTTTAATTTATAACTTTATAATTATTTTTTTGCATATGTTTTTTCCAGATTTGGCCAGTGAGTTCCTTCAAACTAGCTTCTGGGTCCTTGTGATATGCTGCCATCATTTTGGGGGAGCATTTCCTTTTTTTTCTTCCACACAAGATGTCCTTGGCTTATCCATAGAATTACTCATTTCTCTGACAAGCCCTGGTTCCTTTATTTGTGCACGATAGTAGAGAACAACATCTGGGTACCGTTGTGTGTTTCACAAGCAAGCGATTAATTAATGGAGTGCCCTTAGGAAAAAAACCCTGTGAGGGAGTGAGGGACACAGGAGAGGGAAGGAGAAGAAACTGAGCAAGGATGCGTTTTCAGGGAATGCTTCTCTCGGCCTACTCAGTTCTGATGCAGAGCAAAGTACAAGGTTTGTCTTGCTTTGAAGGCAAGGCGGCAGGGTTTTGTGCCATCTGTCAGTCACTGCCCACTGCAGGAGTTGAGGAGGAGGAGTGGCAGCAAGGAAAACTTCACAGTGCTACCATGCCCATGGGTAGGCTTGAAAAGCTTGCAGGTGTGACTACTTAAACAGCCTCTCCTACAGGAGGCACCAGCATCCTCTTCCATAGCTGACATACTAGCTTTATCCTAAAACTAATTTATCTGAATCTGTTAGGAAGCTTGGTTTGGGTAGTGAGAGTTCAGATAGTGATGCCAGCCAGGTAGGAAGGGGTCCTTGCATCCAGATATAAAATATTGTGGGGTTTGATAAAACAGTTTGAATAACATTGGCCTAAGATATGCTTAACATATACCAAACTGTGCTTCGTTTGTTTGTTTGCTTCTAGGCCAGTTGACATACTGTTCCTACTTTGTGGAATTTTCTCTCTCTTCCCCATGTCCAGATTTGTCTAGTTCTTGTTCATTTTTCATACCTTGCTTTAAATTCAGTTTTATAGGAGGCTTTTCCTGATTGTCACCACCTATAATCTTTCAAAAATATTTTAAAAAATAATTAAAAACACCATCAAAATATCAAAGAGCCTGGGTATAGAGTTTTTTCCTTGAGAAATAGAATGAAACCTACAGATGGGCTGTGTCTATATCAAATAATTTGAGAAGTGAAGAAATGCATGATGTGGAAAATGGGAATATTCTACTTGTGTAGTAAACAGTAAATATTTTTCACATGATTTCATCTCTTTAAAATTTTAGAGACTAGGTGATTAGAAAAGTTAGGCAAGTTAATTACACCTAGACAGGAAGAGATTGCCCACCAACCCCAGGGAGGCGCTGCACTGTTATGGAAAAAAGCACCAAATTGAAATTTACACATAGTAGGACTGACTTCTTGTTTCAGGCCTTGCCATTAACCTGAGGCCCTTAGAGTATTTCAAATGGTATACTTTGAGGTTTGAGGAAGAGATATAGAGAGTGAGATATATCAGACAACTGCTAAGACAGCTTTAAGCCTTAAACTTTTGTGACTGTAGATGCTTGCTATTGGTCTTAAGTTTTTGACTCATCACAGAAAGTTTACCACAGGAAAAAATAGCTTCGAATTTATATTTCACTTACTGGATTAGTATCACCATTTTTGTATAGAGGTGTTAATAGCATATTTGCAAAAATCTCTAAGTTTATAGATGTCAGGTATGCAAGAAATACTACCTTGTACTTGGTATAAGCGGACCAAACAAAACTGATTCCGAATAAGAATGTCGATTCCCAAAGTAACCATCTCCTCCACCATTTTCAATTATATTTTTAAGTAAGGAGATTGAGGGGGAAAATTTTAAGAATATGATGTTTACTGTTCCTCATTGTATTTTTGCTAAAGAACTGTTACTTGGGAGTTTTTACAGATCAAAGGATATGTTCATTAACCAAGCATGACTAATCGAAATATAGTGTTTCAAATGTTTATGCTGCAGAATAAAGACCTTGCCTGTCTTACACATTATTGTATATATATGGCTAATAACTATTTGTTAATAAAATGAATATCCATAATTCTCAAATATTTCAATTCTTTAAATATATGTGTCATTTATTAAACAGTTTTATTTCATAATTAACAAATGCTAGAAGTTAGAAGGAATCATGGAGATGAATTAAACATGGTCTCTTACCTCATTAAATGTAAGCTTCATGCAGTGGTTCTGAATCTAGCTGCATATTATAATTATTCAGGGAGCATTTGAAATACCAATGCATGACTTTTCCCCAGCATTTCTGATTTAACTGTTGGGGCTCAGGCATCAGAATCTTATAAAGCCCTCTAGGTGGTTGTTAGATGCAGCCAGGATTGAAAACTTACATTACCAGAATCTGTCTTAGTCTGTTTGGGCTGCCATACCATAGACTGGATGACTGAAACAACATAAATTTCTTTTTCACAGTTTGGGAGGCTGGGAAGTCCAAGATCAAGGTGCTGATTGATTCCGTTGCTGGGCTTCTCCTTCTTCTAAGGCCACTTATCTGATTAGGGTCCCACCTATATGACCTCTTTTAACCTTAACCTCCCCAAAACCATATCTCTAAATACAGTCATGTTGGGGTTTAGGGCTTCAACATGAATTTCGGGGGTGCGGGTGGGGGGCACAATTCAGTCCATAGCAACCACTGATCTATCAAGAGAAGATTGCATGGATAGTATGATGCGATGTGTTCTAAGTCCAGATGTGATCAGAGCCATAGCATTGGTGCATGCAAAATCTTGGGGTTAGAGGAAGCAGAAATCACTTTCAGGTGCTGAGGTCAAGGAGAACTTTGGGATGGAACATATTGAGTTCAATTTTAAATAAGTAAACCTTGATAAGAAAAGAAGAAGTAGAAAGAAAATAAAGACAGAAAATTGAGCTGGAGTATGACTTTACCAATTATTTACTGGGTCATGTTGCAGTATTGCTTTGAGCTTTCTGAACCTCAGCTTCTTCATAATACCTGCTCCTGCATGTGAGGGTGTTTGTAAAACAATTCCTTCTACCACCCCTTCCTTCTTTTCTTCTGCAAATATTTATTGTGCTTCTTCTGCATACTATATAAATGAAAGCTTTTTTTTTTTTTTTTTTTTTTGGGAGGGGTAAGATGGTTAACATAACCACTGCGATGGCAGAATGAAGATTTAAATTGCAGAAGTTTTAAGTTGAAATCTCGGTGTTAGTGGAACTTGGAAATTACCAATAGATGCTCAAAAATGTGGGCAGAGAGATATGGAGATGGAGACCAGCACTGAGAACTCAGCTTAATAAACTCCATTTTTAAAGATAGAAGTTTGTGGAATTGCCACAAAAGATAGAGGAGCAGAGCTTTACCTTGGAACTATTCATACTTTTAACTACTCATACTTTTTCTAGTATTATTACCATTGTTCGGAATAGTTTTAACATGCCTTTAAAATTTGCCTGCGGCATCTACAGTACATTCATCTTAATGTCCTCTTTTTGGCAAATTTTTGTTCAGAAGGTGAATTTGAATTTCAGCCAAGGTTAGCCAAAAGCAGTCTGGTTGAGGTAATAGATGCTCACCCTGGGAAATGCTACCCCTACAAAAAAGTACTATGGAGCTGGTTTTCATGTTAATTCAAACTGGCTCTGAAGGCCATGCCAGGAAAGATATTGTGAGTTATTGAGCAAAGGTTAAATCTTTGTAATAAATGAATAACTTCTCAATATAAAAATAATTTCCCTACTCCATTATCAAAGTGATGCATGTTTCTTTGTACAAATTTAGTGAAATTTTGTAAGATGGAAAAGAAGAACAAGTGGAGATGAGGTGGCTAAAGGCATTGGGGAACATTATAGGTTTAAGAATAGTTTACCATGTTCCAGATGTACATCAGAGAAAAAATAATCAGGTGTTTATTGCTGAGAAGTTATAGCCATAACATCATTTATTCCTTTCTCACATATCACTTCTGTCTCCGATGACACCGCTAATTTTCTATTAGACATCAATGGGAAACTGTGCTTGTAGGAAAAGATAATCTTGAAGTTTTGCCAAATAAGGTAAATGTGAAACCTTTTCATTTAAGAAATTATGGCCACAATGGAGATTGTAGCACATTTCTAAAATTGGCATGTCTTATTGCATAAGTTGATTTCCTGCTTTGGTATACTTTTAGATTTGTTGTCTTTTTCTGGTCTCATCTTTATTAAAGTATGTGGGTGGAAGAGGATGTTTTCACACCTAGTGATCTGCAGAATCTGAGGTCCAAGAAATAAGTGCTTTTGGGAAATGGGCACATCTTCTGTGAACTAGGTGTTTATTAACAGTGAAAGCTGATAGGACAAAGTTTAAATGAGGCGTACTATTGTAGGATTTAGGTGGTATTTGAGCCAGAAGCTAAGGAGAAATAAGCACATTTACCTCATTGATGTGCTTTCTGTGTTTTGTAAGAGTTTGAGCTTATTAAAAAAATTAAATTGTTGCTGATTGACCTAATATTTGATGTTTACTCTTGAATGTATTTTTCAGCCAACTGACAAATCACTCCTCTTGCTTTTTTTTTTAAAAAGGTATGAACCAGAGAATCAAGATTCCATTTAGCTTTACTTTCCTATCAAAAAATGAGAACTGCGAAATTGTGATGTTTGCTCATTCAAAATGATGTTTCTGAAACAAATAGTCCTATCATCTAAGTATTGTTTCCATGTTTCAACATAACTGCAAAAATTCACATAACCTTGCTTGCTGAAATCCCCTTAAATAGGCCACCACCTCAGGTGTGTAATAGTCGTGGAAGATGTGGGAACTGCATTACATGTCCATGACCTTGCCATTTTCTTAGAGACTTGGGTTATTTCACCACTGTGAACATTCACTTCTTCATCTGCAAAGTAGAATCAAATATTTATCTGAGAGAGCTGTTATGAAGACTATAGGGCATTTATTACCTTCATCGTAAGGTTTTGTAAACAGAGGCAGACTGGAATATTTGGGGGGTGGGTAATCTCGCCTACTATTGATTTGCGTTTTGGTTTTTGTTGTGTCGGTTCAAGTAGAATTTGAAGGAAAGAGGTGAAAGGAACACTGATCACACTCTTAATTTTCCAAGTTTAAGTACCTCTGCCCACCCCAACCACCTTCTTTACTTTATCATTATAGCAAGAAGGTATGAACAGGCTGGCAAGTATATGAAAATCTGCTCAGGAGCATTCATATCTGTGCTGTCAAGAACTGGAGTCTACCTAGCTTCCTGGTGTGAAGCACTTAGTGTGAAGGTAGTGATTGAGAACTCTGGTCTTGTAGTGTACTTGGAGGCCCTTCATTTTGAGACTCTTGGCAGCTGGTAAAGAAGAGAGACCTATGTAGAAACTGTTGCTAATGAGAACGCTGTTGCAGATTTACTACAAATGTCTTTCTTGTTCCTCCAAAGTAAACAGTAGCATGAAAATGTCCTCAGGAGCAAATAGATGAAACTAGGAAGTTAAAATTTTAAAAAATGGCATTTTCTAAATAAGAATCAAAGTAGTTAAATTAAAACATTTTCATTATTGAAAAGGCAGGTATCACTTCTTTCCAGTGAAAGACTCAGTAATATTTTGATTTGCTTCACTGTTATCTTTGTGGATTCACAGCAAGTACTATTGTCAGTAGTCTTATAATCTGGTGCTGCCATATTGCATGAACACGTGAGCCCCAAAGCAAAATCTGAGCTAACAAATTCAGCTAGCAAAAAAGGTGAAAATTGACTTTCAGGTGATGATAGAAGGTTGAGAAGTTAGAGCTTTGAAAATTTTTCCTGGTGGCATTATCCTAATTCTTTATCTCAGTATAAATTCATGTGAGTATATAGTAGCAAACTCAAAATTTGATTTTTTTTTTTTTTGCAGGCTCTTGTGCAAATGTATAACATATATGCATCACATTGACCTTGAGAGAATCACTCTGTAATTTTATGAAAAGTGCCATATCTATAATATTTGTAATGTTGAAGATAACTCTGAAATATGTATAAAATCATAATTAACTAATAATTGATATTTGGTGGTTGGTATGCTACCAAATTGGAAAATCTTTATCAAAATTTATATATTTTTAGGTCTGTTATTTCTGATTTAACACTAAAGAGTTTGGAAAATCTAAATATTAATGTGATTTGATTCTAGAATTGTTTCTTTGCTCTAGGAGTTTTAGAAGAAAAATCAGAAGGGGTTCTTGCACATCACTGAAAAATATATAGGAATATTATAACCGACAAGTCATAATGTAGGTAAATAGCTGTTATAATTTACTTATGGAAAAATGGTTCAGTACTACAAAGCTATATCTGTATTTAGGAAACAGATCCCCAAAATAAGTTCTTTAGTTATCTAAGACCACTGCAAGATTTATAGAGCAAAGAGTGAATTCATGAGTACACGTTGTATAGATTAAAACTATATAGATAAAGAGGTAATATTTTGAAGTTGACTTAAAAATAATATATCACAGTATTTCTTCTATTCAGTAATTATACTGTTAATTATGGGTGCCCAATGATGATTTATGCTATAGACAAGGAGAAAAGAGGTATGTGGGGTTTTATTTTCTCAAGTAGACATCAGCTTTCCACTTAACAAGATGTCTCACAGGCATGTCCACAACTGAATTCCTCTCCCACCTGGTGTTTCTTCTGTATTCCCCATCCCAACGAGTGGTCACATTTTTTCACTTGGAGCCAGAAACCTGGAGGCCCTCCTTGAACCACTCCTTTCTCTTAATCCCTTCAGGCCTCACCAATCTTGTAGAGCCTCCCTAACTATGTGTCCTTTTCTCTCTGTCCTTACTTCCTGTTCCGTCTGTAAGCTCAGTGTTCTTTTTCTCATTTTACAGCAGCTTTGGCAAAGCTAAGGGAAAAAAGGCATAAATAAATAGTATAATCTAGAGTTTAGCAAACTATGGCCTGAGAAAAATCTGGCAAGCAAGCTACAAACAGTTACATTTTTAAAAGGTTTTTTGTTTTTTGTTTTTGGAAAAAGGAGTGTGTGTGTGTGTGTGTGTGTGTGTGTGTAGGTATAGCCTGTAAAGCTTAAAACATGTGTACTCTATTCCTTAACAGAAGTTTGTCGACCCCTGGCATAGGCAAGGAAAATTGAGATACAACTATAGGTGTGGTTAAGAGAAAAAAGTCATGTGAACATCTTCATATCATTATTTTGAAAGTTTTAGATGAAATAGTTTCCTTGAGAAATATAAACT
>NW_011888782.1:13392165-13394507 GCF_000151845.1 Pteropus vampyrus
GGCATTTTGGTTGTTTCTAGTTTTTAAACAGAGTTGTACAAATTGTTTTCTGGACATAAATTTTCATTTGTCTTGGGTAAGTGAATACCTAGGAGTGGAAAATAGGTTGGGTGTGTATTTAACTTTATAACTTAACAAGAAGTTTTCCAAAGTTTATCATTTCACACTCCCACCAGCAATATATGAAAGTTCCAATTTCTCTACATTCTCCCTAACTTTTGGTGTTCTCAGTGTTTTTAATTTTAGTCATTCTGGTGAGTGTAAATGATATCATGGGTTCATTTGCATTTTCTTAATGACTAATGATTTTGAGCACCTTTTCATGTATGTATTTACAATTTGTATATCTTTTTGAAGCGTCCATTCAAGACTTCTGCCCCTATTATTGCGTTGTTTGTATTTTTGTTATTGATATGTAGGAGTTCTTTATTATATATTCAAGTTCTTTGTCTTCAGATGTATGTCTATATCTCTATGTCTGTCTGTCTGTCTGTCTATCTATCTATCATCTATCTATCATTTGTCTATCTGTACATATCATGTACATAACCATTGTACATGTCTTTAATGAGTGTGATGTTGCCCTTAAAGGGGCAAAAATTGGTATTGGGGGAGAAAGTAATCATAGTATTTGAATGTATAAAGCACTGTTATACATACAGTACATAAACAGATAGTATATCTGTGATATTAACATTTCATTAGTGCGGGCATTAGGAAATAATGTCTAAAAAGGCTTCTTTAGGGGCAAAAAGGAAAAAAAGGTTGGGACACACTGCTATAATTCATTGGAACTGAGGAAACCAGGAATCGACATTAATATAATACTGTTCACTCAATTACATATCTTAGTTGAGTTTTACCATTTTTTTACATGTACTTTATGTGCATGTGTGTGTGTACTTATATGACATTTTATCACATGTGAAGATTACAGTAACCGTGATCATAATCAGCACGTGGAACTGTTACGTCACCACGAAGAAAACCCCTCAGGTGACCTCCTAATAAGTCACACTGCTTCCTCACCTCTAACTACAGGCAACCAGTGATTTGTTTTCTATCACTCTAATTTTGTCATGCAAATGGAATGTTATGCAAATGGAATCATACAGTAAGTAACCCTTTGAGATGTCTTTTTCTTCATTTGGCATAATGCCCTTGAGATCTGTGCAAGTAGCTGCTGCTGTTGTATATCAAAGTTTTCTGTTTTATTGCTGAGTAATATTCCATTATCTGGATGAACCATTGTTTATCCAGTGGTCGAAGGACATTTGGATTATTTCCATGTTTTGGCTATTACAAATAAAGCTGCAGTGAATATTTGTACACAGATTTGTGAACATAAGTTTTCATTCCTCTAGGATAAATCCTCAGGAGTGTGTTTGCTGTGTCCTATGGTAAATTCTTTTACATTTATTGAGATTTATTTCTTAGCTCAGCCTTTGGTTTATTTTGGTAAATATTCAGCTGTTATTGAGTGGAGTATTCTATAAATGTTAGGTAAAGTAAGTTGATATTCAATTAATATACAGTTCCAACATGTAAATTTAAGTATCTGTTTTTCTTATATGCTTTATATATTTCACATTTGTATATCATGGGTTTATTTTTATTTTATCAGAGTGTATTCTCTATCTTTGTGGCAGATTTTATTTTAGAATGTCACAACATTATCTTCCATTTCTCATGTTCTTCTGTACTGTAGCCTTGCCACAAAGAATAGAGTCTTAGTTCCCCACCTGAGTAAGGCTCTCCTTAGTGACTTGAGATCAGTATAATGTAGAAGGAAAGATGCTGCATGGTTCCGTGACAGGGTCAGAAAAGGCCATACCGCTTTCACTCTTTTATCTTAGAATGCTTGCTCTCTAGCCATTCCTTCTCAGTGGCTCTTTCTCATGACCTACCTGCTGTACTGTGAACCCAAACCAGATGGAGTGGCGATACTCTGGTTTATAGTCCTCACTGAGCCTGTCCTTCAGCCATTCCAGCCCAGATATCAGATACCTAAGTGAAGAAAGTCATCCTGGAAGTAAATCCTCCAGCCCCAGCTCTGAAGTCAACACCCGTCATTTGCATCTACCCAGATGAGGCCTCAGACATTGTGAAGCAGGGGAGAGTCTGCGTTACCTTTCTGAGTTCTTGACCTGTAAGATCCCTATAAAATGTTTATGATTTTACATCATTAGGTTTGATTAGTGGCAGTCGCATAACAATGCAGATCAGTTCTTTTTTTCTGTAGTGTTTGAAAGAGGTAAACTTTTCAGTCCCTACATATCTGAAAATATCTTTAACTTCACTCTTAGTTGGCTCTAAAATTCTTGTAAGTAAAATAATTCTCT
>NW_011888782.1:13395897-13407900 GCF_000151845.1 Pteropus vampyrus
TGTTACGTCACCACGAAGAAAACCCCTCAGGTGACCTCCTAATAAGTCACACTGCTTCCTCACCTCTAACTACAGGCAACCAGTGATTTGTTTTCTATCACTCTAATTTTGTCATGCAAATGGAATGTTATGCAAATGGAATCATACAGTAAGTAACCCTTTGAGATGTCTTTTTCTTCATTCGGCATAATGCCCTTGAGATCTGTGCAAGTAGCTGCTGCTGTTGTATATCAAAGTTTTCTGTTTTATTGCTGAGTAATATTCCATTATCTGGATGAACCATTGTTTATCCAGTGGTCGAAGGACATTTGGATTATTTCCATGTTTTGGCTATTACAAATAAAGCTGCAGTGAATATTTGTACACAGATTTGTGAACATAAGTTTTCATTCCTCTAGGATAAATCCTCAGGAGTGTGTTTGCTGTGTCCTATGGTAAATTCTTTTACATTTATTGAGATTTATTTCTTAGCTCAGCCTTTGGTTTATTTTGGTAAATATTCAGCTGTTATTGAGTGGAGTATTCTATAAATGTTAGGTAAAGTAAGTTGATATTCAATTAATATACAGTTCCAACATGTAAATTTAAGTATCTGTTTTTCTTATATGCTTTATATATTTCACATTTGTATATCATGGGTTTATTTTTATTTTATCAGAGTGTATTCTCTATCTTTGTGGCAGATTTTATTTTAGAATGTCACAACATTATCTTCCATTTCTCATGTTCTTCTGTACTGTAGCCTTGCCACAAAGAATAGAGTCTTAGTTCCCCACCTGAGTAAGGCTCTCCTTAGTGACTTGAGATCAGTATAATGTAGAAGGAAAGATGCTGCATGGTTCCGTGACAGGGTCAGAAAAGGCCATACCGCTTTCACTCTTTTATCTTAGAATGCTTGCTCTCTAGCCATTCCTTCTCAGTGGCTCTTTCTCATGACCTACCTGCTGTACTGTGAACCCAAACCAGATGGAGTGGCGATACTCTGGTTTATAGTCCTCACTGAGCCTGTCCTTCAGCCATTCCAGCCCAGATATCAGATACCTAAGTGAAGAAAGTCATCCTGGAAGTAAATCCTCCAGCCCCAGCTCTGAAGTCAACACCCGTCATTTGCATCTACCCAGATGAGGCCTCAGACATTGTGAAGCAGGGGAGAGTCTGCGTTACCTTTCTGAGTTCTTGACCTGTAAGATCCCTATAAAATGTTTATGATTTTACATCATTAGGTTTGATTAGTGGCAGTCGCATAACAATGCAGATCAGTTCTTTTTTTCTGTAGTGTTTGAAAGAGGTAAACTTTTCAGTCCCTACATATCTGAAAATATCTTTAACTTCACTCTTAGTTGGCTCTAAAATTCTTGTAAGTAAAATAATTCTCTCACAGAACTTTGAAGTTATTTCTTCTCCGTTGTCTTCTTTCATTGTATTGCCTGGGAAACATATAAATCTGATTCTCATTCTTTTGTGTGGGTAACGTATTTTTCCTTTTGAAGCTTTTAGAATATTTGAGCTTCAGACATTTCATCTAAGTACATGATCCATTTCTTTCCAAGTACTCATGTCTTTTTATTGGCTTCAGTATCTTTTTTATACATATTCTAAAATTTTATTTTCCTTATTCTTAGCTCTTACGAGTTAGTTACTTCTTTATTAATTACAGTTGGTTTCTACCTTTTACTGTGTTGTCCATCCAATTAAGGTGATTCTTGGCTATTTCGTTGTTGCTTTCATTTGCGTTTAGAGATGCCCTTTTATCCTCTGCAGATACTATATCAGTTCATAGCTGCCTGCATCCATAAGTTGTTGGGAACCATGTAATATTGGGAAAAGTGTAGGGGTTCCTGGTCCTCCTAGGTATTACTAGATACTGGGAAACTTCTCGATCATCTTTTGGGGAAAATTACCTGTTTTTTGCTTCTTTTACCCATGGTTTGAAGGCAGCAGAAGAGGTGACCCACTTGGCTCCTACTCAGGTATTTCAACCAATAATGCTTTAGTTTCCTCCAGGGAAGTCTCTTGCTCCCCATTTTTGCTGCTTCAGAGCATGGAGTAACACTCACTTTTGATATGTTTTTTTCCTGCAGAAAAACTATGGAGCTAAGATTCCTATGATCTGGTCTCATCTGCCTTTTGTCTTTCAGAGATTCCTGATCATTTTGGTTCCCTAAGGACACTTACGCCTTTGTTTTTCAAGGCTGTCTAGGAATTTAAGGAGCAGGTGGGACTCTGGAGCAGGTGCTCAATCTACCATTTTAGTCTAATTGTGGTAGTTGTATTTAAAATGCACAGAAATCTCACATGCTTTGTTTTTATATGTACACATAGTTCCACTTTTTCTTCTGCTTGTTCTTTCTTTCTTAGGCTACTCTTAATACTAAATAAACTATTCGTGTGTCTCTTAATATTGCATCTCAGTATCAATAAAAATCATCTATCCTTGGATCTTAGTGTTAGTAAGACTCTTGTGGATTATATTACTAAGAAAAGTTATAATTTTTCTTTTAATGTATGACTCAATTTTGACAATATTACATGGATGGAGTATATTATCAAATAAAAATGCTGCAATATAGTTTGCAGAAATTTTTCGATGTTGTCTATGTCCCTCCCATTTTTTCTGTTGTATATGAAATAATTTAGAATGGTTTTCAGTGACTAAAATAATCACAATTTTATGAGCTTACAAAAGAGTCAGTTTTTAATATATTTACATAGGCTTTTATTTAAGTAAACCAGAGTGCTCATTTTCCCCCTAACCTGGTCATTTACTTGAGACTATATTAACGAAAGATTTTTTTAATTTTCAGAGCAGCATCTCAGACATGTCGAAAAAGATGTTTTGATTCCTAAAATAATGAGAGAAAAGGCCCGAGAGAGATGTTCTGAACAAGTTCAAGGTAAGATTCAAATATTCATATAAAGATCAAATACATTTTTTATAATATGATCTGAATTTAATCCTTAGCCTTAGAGTCAAGTAGTCGATGGATTAATATGTATGAATGGCTTCTCACCCTTTCACTGAGATACCAGTATTTCAGCTTTCAGAACTTCCAGGCAGTATTCAGTTCATTTACAATTTAAAAATATTCTCTCAAATTATTAGTAAAAACATTTCTTTCCCCAGAAATGTAGTACATATAGAGAAAATCTTGATATGAGTATTTTGGAGAAACAAGTTAATCTGGTGATTTTGATAGAGAAAGAAGAAACATCAACTCTAACCTGTACTCGTTTTTCATTGGAATAAATACATATTTTCTAAGATGATTCTTTTATTTTGATGTCATTGTCTTACTGAATTGTTAATAGAATTCCAGTAGTACTTACAATGAGTCTTTTTTTTTTTTTTTAATGTTTTATGTTTCTAAGTGGAAGATACTTATGTAGATGCCTGCACTAAGCACCCACATTTGCATGTTTTCTTTGGAAAATGCTTTAATATTTTTTTTTTTGAATACTCCTCTGTTCTATAAATCTAGAGATGTATTGTTGATTAATATGTAATGTTAGAGTGAAAAATGTAAAGCAGTGAAAGGTGAAAAATGATACTCTAAATGATAGGTAAAAGCAGATGGCAGTATTACTGTGGAAAGGTCTTTTTAAAAAAAATCTACCTCTTGGAATGGCCATCTAAAAGAAGTAGTAGTAAAATTTTGCTGGCGAAGACTATTTTCTGGCTCCCTTCTTCACTTTCCCCTGTAGTCGTCTTCATTGAGGGACCACAGTAATTCTTAGAGTGATGGGCTGCAGCTCCACTGCAGATTTCTCTACAGGGAGTCAGGCTGTGTCAGCTATAGTTCTGAGATTGTGTCAGTACGTTTGGATGCTAGGAACATTTCTGTCGCTCTGATACCTGTCTCCTTAGAGTATGACCTTGGTGACCGATAGATGGAAGCAGTGAAAAAGAAGAATAGTTCCTTAGAAGTGACATTGTGTGATGGTCATTTCTGTTTCTTAAATGACTTATGACATATTCCAGTTTTAAATCTAACTGTAAATAAATTTATTAATAATATATTAGTATCATTCTATGGTATTACTCTTGCTTTCACTATGAATTAGTTGTTTAACCAAAGCACTTTCCTTCCACACACACTCCCCAGGTGTCAGGAGAAATTAACCCATTGGCACCTGCAGACAGGGTTCAGTGCACATCTGGCATTGGCAAGTGTCATGCTGATAGTCTCCAGAGATAATCTTCCACCTGCCTCATAGAACTTTAAAATATGGATATGTCCTGATTTAGATGGGAGAGGATAAAACCTAAAAATGGATAATAAAGTTATAGGGTTAACTTTTCACTACTAGGAAAAGTTAACTTACTACTAATATATTGGCCTGAAGTTTTAAATATGAATTCTATTTATGCCGTTTTGGAACACGTTATTCTGATATCTAGAATGAAAGAAAACTAGGTAACTCAATTACAGATTGAGTTTTTATTCACATGATTCAGATGAAGATGCAAATGATTATATGGCTTTGGGTTTCAGCGCTGTCTTTGCTTATGCTCTGACGGTGAAACTTTGGTTTTGGAAATGAGAGAAATAGAGTATAACTTTAAAATATTTGTTTATGTTCCACAAATACTACTTTGTAATGGTACAGAAAGAAAATGTTTAATTGCTGTTTCTTTATCAAAAGTTAAGTTGTTTAAGATGTTGACATGGTTAAGTTCTGTTTAATTAATACACTTAAAAATGTAAAAGCATCTCAAATTTTGAGATCCACTTGTGTTATCTCAATGCATTTGTAATTATTAGAACATGTTATTAACGATTGATTTTTGAACATTTGAATTTTTATATATAACCATATATTGACTTTTTTGGCCATATGGTCCAAAAACAGTGTTTTAGAATCTAAAATTGATTATTTTAAAAAAGATTAACCATGTGGATTAGGAAAAAACATGCACTGGTATTGCTCAAGCAGCAGAACAACAGCTACATTTAAACTGAACAGTAAATGTAATTTCCATTGTAGTTTATTTGCTATTTATAGACTTTGCTTTATTAAATAAGTGTAGAATTTTATATAAAAGCATTATGCATGCTAATTGTATAGTTCTTAGATAAAGACATAGGAATTTTAATAAGTGATCTGACTTTTTGCTAAATGCCTGAAACATGATTATGTAGGAAAGCTTTTATGCATTTTCCTCTATATTTTTTTCCATGTCATTTCATCCCAGTTGATCATAAGAATTGGGTCAGACTGCCAGCAACTTAGGTTTGTGAAGGGAATGGAACAGCTTTTCTAGGGACAAAGAGAAATGAAATCACTTTCAATGAAAGAAAGATGCCTCATTATACTCACCAACAGCAGTTATTGACAGCTACACTTCCTATTAACAAGGAGCATTTAACTAAGAGTTTGGCTGTTGGATCTTTGGACTTGATCTAATTTGCTAGCATTAATTAGTTTCTTTTGAGCACAGACACTTGGTGCTCACAGCTATAGATTTGGAGGGCTAATTAGGATAGAAAATTGAACAGAATGGGGTAAGGCATTAACCTTCAACCATTACCAGCTGGGACACTGATAAAGACCACAGAAGTCCAAATGCTCCCTATTGATGTGAAGAGTACCCTAATGAATATCAATTTCAGCCAGGTTGCTATATTCTTACTAGTTCTCTTTTCGTGATAAATTTTAGCCAGCTTCCATGGTATTTTCATTGTCTACATATATACTGTTGGCTTTTACTATACACTGATTTAGTCTAAGTTTCACATTTCATCTTATGTTTTAAACATAATTAAAATTCGTCTTAAGTAGGAGATAGCATTTAGAATACTTCATCGTTATATACCCCAGTACTAAAATTTAGCTTTTATATACAATTACATGATTCTAATTCTACAGTGAATTTTTATAAAGTCACAGTAACCCTGCCATTTCAATACAGTGAAACAACCCGAAACAAGAAAATCTTAGTTTTTGGATGTCAATTAAGCAATTCATATTAAACTGGAGTCAACTTGAAAATTTTTTCTTTATAAAATATATATAGTTTTTTTTTGGAAGAGAAAAATAGCAGCCATCACCTTAACTTTTTTTTGATGAGTAAAGGTGACCTGACCTACAGATTAGATACAGAATTGAGAAGCCTGATCTTTTATAAACTTTGACAGGATTATAAACTTCATTAGTAAAATATATCAAAAGAAAAGCTATCGAACAATTGATTTAAATAGAAAATTCAAATTTATATTATTCTTCTTTTGCCAGGGATATCATTTTCAGTGAATAGAGACACTAAAATAAATAACCAAAGTATATTGGCAGACATTAACACAATGAACACTGAACACTGAGTACTTTGAGAATAGAACTGAAGGAAAATTCTAGAATGGCCAGTGTCTCTCTTACTCCCTCCCACTTTCCCTCCTGCCAAAAGCCAAAACAGAAATCCCTTCACCAGGTGTGATGATAGGAATCATTACTTTTTCTCAGATCTGAGAGTTATCAACTTACGGTGTTTTAGGAAATTGGTCGATGATCTCTGGAAGTTGCTTTCCACTCTGTGACATTTTCCATGTGTTTGACTCTTTGCTAACTTAATGATTTACACTTTCTATGTTAGTAATATTTTAAAGATTTTTTTTGTCATATGTATTGGTAAAGTATGCATTCTAGTACTATACATTTCTCTTCTAGAAGTAGAGCCTCCATAAGAAGAAGAGTCCTGGAACTGCTGTGCTTTGTAAAAATCTGTCATTATATTTCTTTGCCTTTTTGAATTGCATAGTTGACATTTGGTATCAAGTCTCTATGTTGAATAATGAAGTTTGCTTTAAAAATAATAAGAATCTTTTATTTCTTTTATTTTTCTTCTGCTATGACAGATCAAGACCAAAAAAGTAATGTGTCATCAGGGATGGTCTGGAACTTTCATTAACCTAGCTAGATTCTCCTACTCACTTCTTTCATCCTTTGTGCCTTCTTTTACACTGTTTTAATGTTTCTTTTGTATCATTGTCTTCTGTCGCAGTCTTTATGATCTTTTGGCCAGTAGGTGGGGTTTAGTTCTAAAGGAATTATATAAAAAATAAGGAAGCATTGTTTCTTAGAAATATTATAAAGCTGTAGTTAAATAACATAGAAGATTAATAAAATGCCTGTCCTCTTCTATCAATTATACACAACTGAAATATGTTACATTTTGCTAAATTCCAAAGATAGGTGAATAGACAAAAAAGAAAATCAAATTAAGAATGCTTAGGATAGTCGTTAGGAGGTTTACAGGCAGAGAACTATCAAAACATCACTAAAACAAATTGGAGACTATAAATGATCAAAGTAATCAGTCTTCTGTCCAACTGGGTTACTTGAACCTGCCAAGAACTTTTCATTTGTTGTTTGAATTGTGCCATTATCAAATATATTTTTGCCATTTAACCAGTTCACCAATGTAAACTAACTCTATAGTGGAGATGTCACCTATCTTTTGACTGGTTTGGATGTATCAGGAGGATAATATATAAAATCATCAAATATGATGAATATCTGTTATTTATAAGAGTATGTTATGTATGCTGAGAAATATCAAGAGATATAAGGCACAATCCCTCTCCTTTGGACCTACACAGGACTGTGTCAGGTGTCCCCAAGACCAGCCTTGGATTTGGTAGTTTGCTAGGAAGACTCATAGGACTCAGCATGTAGTCATACTCATGGCTAAGATTTATTCCAGCAGAAGGATACAAGCAAAACCAGCAAAGGGAAGAGGCACATGGGATGAAGTCCAGAGGAAACCAGGCGCAGGCTTCCAGAGTTCTCTTCCAGTAGAGTCACTCAGGATATCCCTAATTCTGCTAGCATCAAATTGTGACTGCACGTGTGCGATGTTGTTTGCCAGGAAAACTCATTAGAGACTCAGTCCTCAGAGTTTTTACTGGGAATTGGTCATATGGGCAGCCACTTTTGTTCAGAAAACAATATTTCAAACTTCCAGAAGGAAAGCAGGTGTTCAGCATAAACCATATGGTTTGCTCAAACAGTTTGGGCACAGTGAGCCACTGTTATTGGTGGGAATACTCCCAATACCCAAGTTCTCAGACACCAGCTAATGGCCAACCTTGCAAGCAGGCCTTTCTAAGGATAGCAGTATTAGGCTTCCCATGTTAACTTTTTTCTGCACATGACATAATAAAAGTTAGTGAAAGTTAATTAGCAATAAGTATTTGTGTGCGCCTATCAGGCCTTATTCATGCCAATGGCATCATGAGTAACAGACCTACATCGATCACAAATACAGCTGAATTATTTTTAAAACAACTGAACAAAGTGGATATTGGCCATTACTCATTAATTTAGGTGTTCTTAGTTACATTTGTGAACTCAGACCTCTATTGTAGGACTTAATGGCTTAGTATTGTCTCATTTCTGAATAACAAGGTAATTTTGTAATAAATTAATTGGACACAAATAATTTTGGATAAAATGGCTAGTTGTTTTCTACTCGCTGAGAAACGTGCAGGATGTTTTAGTTTTAGGAGTAAGTTAAATTTTTAAATTCTAAGTCTTTAAATGACTAAATTAGTAGGGAATTTTGTCAGGGCAGATGAATTTAATATTTTAAACAACCAATTTTACAACTTATCTTTGAACGTGCAGGTATGAAATGTCTACATTTGAACACGAAAGCAGTGAATCACATAGCTTGAAAGTTGAAAATATTGTTAAAATGAATAAATATTATTAACATTGAGTTATAACTGTTCTGCCAATACTTCATTAACAAGTTATTATTTTCTTAGTTTTCATAGACATCAACTTTCAATTATTTTGGTGTAAGAGATTTAAATTCTTTCATCTTATGATTATATTTTGACTGAAATACAGTCTTATAGGAATCTTATGTGTCTGTTGGAAAGATATAAAGGAGACTCCTGCCTTGTATAAAATTCTGGAATATATTGGACTGGTAGATTTAGAACTATTTAAAAAATAATTAGTTCTTTTTTGGGAGGATGGGGAGGTAGAACTTGCTTCAAACTATAATGTATAAAACAGGTAAAAGCGGTTTTATTTCATTATGTTTAATTTCATTACATTACAGAATACATTTACATTTACAGTGTAAATCACATGAAAACTGTGTTTTTTATGAAGTGGATTTTAAATTGGGTATTATAGATCACAGTTGTAGCCTCATATGTAACTCCTCTTCCAGTTCATTTTTGTAGTTTACTTTTTTATGGTTTTAAAATACAGAGTAAATCCTAAATTATATAAAGAAGTAGTTCTAAATAGTAGTGATTTCTTATGTTTACTCATAATTTCAAAATATTGTTCAATTAAATAGATATTAGAGAAATTTTGTTCTCAGATCCATAAACAAGTTTTTATCTGGCATCATATTTTAATATATTGGTTGTCTCCAATGTGTCAACATTTGGTAACACTATTTGCATATGTTTTAGTGTTAGTCAATTATTACATCACTAAAAATTTATTTTTACAAAGCAAAAACAGGATTTTCAGGTTCTTTTAAGCACTTGAATGGAACTTTAGGGTTATATGAAACATACTCAGTCAAAAATATTTACTGACTATTTCCTGTATGCCAGTCACTATTATATGAACAGTGAATAAAACAGACAAAAATCTTTACCATTATAGCTCTTACACATCAATGAAGGAAGGAGACAACATTATGTTATTAGAAGCAAACATAAATGATCTAGAGAAAAATAAAGTTGAGTAAAAGTAATGGGGGATGCCAATGTTACAGTGGGGCTGCGATTGTTAATAGGTGGTTAGTATAGGTCTTACTGAGAAAGTGACATTTGGACAAAAGTTTTCAAGAAGGTGAAGGAGTGATGCATGGAGATATCTCTGGGAAGAATGATGTAAACAGAAGGAATAGCACACGAAAAGACTCTAAAGCACTAGGTGAAGCTGGCCTGTTTGGGGAACACCAAAAAGGTTACTGTGGTTAGAGTGAGGTAAGAGAGGAAGAGAGTGGGAAGTGAGGAGTTCAGCAATGATTGGAGGCAAAATCATTTTGGGTTTTGGAGGTACTAAGGAGAAATGGAAAGATATCGATGGCTTAAAGCAGTGGACCCTTAGATAGGGTCTGATTTATAACTTAATAGCATCACTTACTGCTATGTTGAGAATAGACGAAACGGGGTAAGGGCAGAATCAGGGACACCACATTAAGGATGCAAGTATGATAATGCAAGTGACAGATGATAGTGGATTAGAAGGGAGGTAGCAATGAAGATGATGAGAATGGGCACATCCAGGATATATTTTGAAGATAGAAGCAAGAGAGAAAGAAATGACTCCCTATCATTTGTCCTGAACAAATAAAAGGATGGAGTTGTGGTTAACAGAGATGAGAAAGACTGTATATAGAAATTTTATTATTTCATTTTAGTTTTTGGTTATTGAAAAATCAGGAGTTTAGTTTTAGATGTGTTAACTTTGAGGTATCTAGGAGACATCTAAGTTTGAAATCATTGTATTAGTGGTAAAAATCACTCTCATAAAGGGAAACAAAGGAGTAGAATGTTTATCCAGTTGGGATGGTTCTGGTGTTTTTCTAATATAGTTGTATAAATAGTGCAACTTTTCTCAGTGTTCATTTGGCATAAATTTTTAGTTTGGACAGTGATAAATTAAAAACTGACATTTTTATTTCTTGATTTTCCTTTTAAGATTCTGCATAGGCCAGTTCCCTCTCAGGACAAGTCATAAATACACTGATTTGTTAATTCAACAAACTATATAGTTCAATAATACTTTGTGCAATTTATGGTGCTAATTACTGTGGAGAATACAAGGACATGGGGTCATACCACAATAAAGAACTTACCTATTCAGTATCATCTGACCTGTTAATATATCAGAGTTGATATTAGAATCCAGGTATCCTAATTCCCAGTCTAGTGCTCTTTCCATTATAGTGTAGCATTTGACTAAGTCAAAGATAGCAAATACAGTTTATTTGTGTCGACTATAATCAGTTGAAAGTGACTGTCTAACGCACTATGAATGGGATCAATCAGAAAGAGTGTCATTAGATCAATTAGCTGTGTCTGTCAAGAGCAGTAGATTTAGTAGGTGATGATATGTTTTGCCTGGTATTTGTTCTTACTGGCCTACGAGCCAGTTTATTTCTAGTTGGTACCTTTTAGTTGCCGAATTGCGCTTGCTCTGTGTTATTTATTCCAGACTTCACCAAGATGGAAAAGTTATTTTCTTCCTATAGCTTAAGTAATTTTTAATTTTAATTTTATTTTCTGGGAACACTTGTAATATTGCTTCTTGAAGCACTCTTTTTGGGGCTGTAGCCCTACATATGCAAACTACAGACCATTTCCTCATTAAAAATGCAGTCAATCATACCTACATAGCATAATAATTAGACTTATGTGTTGAACTTAAATGTTTTCTTTATTTTTATAATTTATAATTAACAATATCTACTTCTTTGATGTTTAGTTTTTACTGAAATGAAACTCTTTTCTTGATTTTCATTACCTTATATCTTCTTATGAAAAATATCATTCAATAAAATATTATGTGGTAATTAAGTTAATTTTATGAAGGATCATTAACAAATGTGAACATATTCATATGCTATTTTTAAAAAGCATGATATAAAATTACATACATGGTATAATTCCAGTGATAACAAAATGATAATTATATGCAGGAAAAAAGAAGTTCATTCAAAATTTAATAATAAATATCCGGAAATATGGGATGGAAGAAGGTAGATCATAGGTTTTTTTCTTTTTCCGTGTGTAGTTTTTTCATATTCTCCAAAATGAAAACATCACTTTCTTTAAATAAACTTTTTTATATCCTGTATGCACAAATTATAAGTGCATAGCTTGACGAATTATGACAGAGTAAACATATCTGTGTAACCACTATTGAGGTCAAGCAATAGAAATTACCAGAAGCCAGCCTTCTTTCCAGTCACCTCCCAATCACCATCCTTTTCCTCCTTCCCCCTAAAGGTAGCCACCATTTTGACTG
>NW_011888782.1:13407950-13433968 GCF_000151845.1 Pteropus vampyrus
GGGGTAAGGGCAGAATCAGGGACACCACATTAAGGATGCAAGTATGATAATGCAAGTGACAGATGATAGTGGATTAGAAGGGAGGTAGCAATGAAGATGATGAGAATGGGCACATCCAGGATATATTTTGAAGATAGAAGCAAGAGAGAAAGAAATGACTCCCTATCATTTGTCCTGAACAAATAAAAGGATGGAGTTGTGGTTAACAGAGATGAGAAAGACTGTATATAGAAATTTTATTATTTCATTTTAGTTTTTGGTTATTGAAAAATCAGGAGTTTAGTTTTAGATGTGTTAACTTTGAGGTATCTAGGAGACATCTAAGTTTGAAATCATTGTATTAGTGGTAAAAATCACTCTCATAAAGGGAAACAAAGGAGTAGAATGTTTATCCAGTTGGGATGGTTCTGGTGTTTTTCTAATATAGTTGTATAAATAGTGCAACTTTTCTCAGTGTTCATTTGGCATAAATTTTTAGTTTGGACAGTGATAAATTAAAAACTGACATTTTTATTTCTTGATTTTCCTTTTAAGATTCTGCATAGGCCAGTTCCCTCTCAGGACAAGTCATAAATACACTGATTTGTTAATTCAACAAACTATATAGTTCAATAATACTTTGTGCAATTTATGGTGCTAATTACTGTGGAGAATACAAGGACATGGGGTCATACCACAATAAAGAACTTACCTATTCAGTATCATCTGACCTGTTAATATATCAGAGTTGATATTAGAATCCAGGTATCCTAATTCCCAGTCTAGTGCTCTTTCCATTATAGTGTAGCATTTGACTAAGTCAAAGATAGCAAATACAGTTTATTTGTGTCGACTATAATCAGTTGAAAGTGACTGTCTAACGCACTATGAATGGGATCAATCAGAAAGAGTGTCATTAGATCAATTAGCTGTGTCTGTCAAGAGCAGTAGATTTAGTAGGTGATGATATGTTTTGCCTGGTATTTGTTCTTACTGGCCTACGAGCCAGTTTATTTCTAGTTGGTACCTTTTAGTTGCCGAATTGCGCTTGCTCTGTGTTATTTATTCCAGACTTCACCAAGATGGAAAAGTTATTTTCTTCCTATAGCTTAAGTAATTTTTAATTTTAATTTTATTTTCTGGGAACACTTGTAATATTGCTTCTTGAAGCACTCTTTTTGGGGCTGTAGCCCTACATATGCAAACTACAGACCATTTCCTCATTAAAAATGCAGTCAATCATACCTACATAGCATAATAATTAGACTTATGTGTTGAACTTAAATGTTTTCTTTATTTTTATAATTTATAATTAACAATATCTACTTCTTTGATGTTTAGTTTTTACTGAAATGAAACTCTTTTCTTGATTTTCATTACCTTATATCTTCTTATGAAAAATATCATTCAATAAAATATTATGTGGTAATTAAGTTAATTTTATGAAGGATCATTAACAAATGTGAACATATTCATATGCTATTTTTAAAAAGCATGATATAAAATTACATACATGGTATAATTCCAGTGATAACAAAATGATAATTATATGCAGGAAAAAAGAAGTTCATTCAAAATTTAATAATAAATATCCGGAAATATGGGATGGAAGAAGGTAGATCATAGGTTTTTTTCTTTTTCCGTGTGTAGTTTTTTCATATTCTCCAAAATGAAAACATCACTTTCTTTAAATAAACTTTTTTATATCCTGTATGCACAAATTATAAGTGCATAGCTTGACGAATTATGACAGAGTAAACATATCTGTGTAACCACTATTGAGGTCAAGCAATAGAAATTACCAGAAGCCAGCCTTCTTTCCAGTCACCTCCCAATCACCATCCTTTTCCTCCTTCCCCCTAAAGGTAGCCACCATTTTGACTGCAAACTGCATAGATCCTTTTTAATTTAAATGGAGTCATATAGTATGTGCTCTTTTGTGTCTGACGTCTTTTATTCATCATTATTTTTGATTTCTCCATGTTTTTGCATGTAATAATTTTCGTTGTCATATAGTACCATTATATGAAGTGCTATAATCTGTTTACTCATTCTACTGGGATGGATATTTAGGTCTTTTCCAGCTTTTATTCAAATAATGCCACTATAAACATTCTTGAGTATGTCCTTCGGTACCCATATTCCATAGGAGATTTCTGGGTATCATATGACATATATAATTTCAACTTCAGTAGATAATGTTAAATTATCTTCCAAAAGACTGGAAATATAGCCAAGTTTTAAAAAAAAACCATAAAAGAATATAGAAGGAGGAATGATTATGGGTGATTTCTATAGGTTTTTTAAAATTTCTCCATAATGAATATATATTTCTTTAAAAAACAAAACTATAAAGAATCAAGTATTATATTTTACAATACAAAAACTCTGAGCATAGAAAAAAAATTTTTCTTTATGTCATATCTATAAACATAATAGAAAGATCACAAAATAGGAAATTATATTTCTTTTTTAAATGAAAATTATTGGTTGGCTCGGTTAATAAAATCAAATAGGTTTCAAGTGTACAATTAAATAATACATCATATATATATATATATATTGCATTGTGTGTTCACCACCCAATGTTACATTTCCTTCCATTACCAAATGGGAAATATATTTCTAATGTATGCGACAAAGGTTTGATATCTTTTGTATATCAAGATTTACTATCAGTAAAGAATTGATAAATATCCAATTTAACAAATAAGCAAAGGTCACAAAGTTTCTTTTTGATAAATTATATGTTATTAAAAATGAAAAATACTTGGACTGACTTCTGTGGGTTAATTACAAACCACACCCTATACTACCGTATGTAACCTATAAACTTGATATTATTTGAAAATTCATAGTGGAGAAGTTGAGCTTCTACCATGGCCTAATAGCTCTTATCACACCTGTCCTTCTGCAGAAAACAACTATAAACTATGAAGAAAATTTAAAAACAACTACCTGAAGGCATTGAAGAGTAAACAAGAGCAGATGGAAATCAGAGGGGAATCAAACACTGAAGGATAGGAATAGCGCAGGGTGAGTCGCTGCCCTGTTGAGTGGCTGAGACTCTGACCAAAACAAAGACAAAAAAGCTTCAGTCTTGCTAGTGTAAAGAACCAAGCACAGGGTTTGGTGTAACTGCAGGCCCTGGAAAATTTGTATTTATGTATGCTGGGATGACGGGGAGGAGAAGAGCATAAATCTTAACACGGAGAGAACCAGAGAGGAGCAGCCTCAAATTCTGTACATAAATTTTGCCTATATCTCTGTCTCATTTCTGAACTACAGATGGGGTCGAATTCCAGGGAGTTCAGTTAAGGCTAAAAGAACTGAACAAAAATTTGAGCTGTTACCTACTGTACATTGAAGGGGAGACAGTTCTGCAGTTTGAGTTCAGAGAAGAAAATTGACTGCTTAAATGATAAAGAAAAAAAGTTCTTTAGAGAAACAGAATAGAAGCCAAACTTTTTACATATCACTGACAGTATTCATGATACAATGCTAAATTATTCTGTGTGCACAGAAACAGGAAAATCTGACCCATTCTCAATAAAAACCAAGGGAAGGTATCTTCAGGATAACTAAGATGTTAGAATTAGCAGGTAAGGATTTTAAATCGACTGTTATAATTGCTTTAGAATGTAAAGGAAAATATGATTGCAATGAATAAAAAGACAAGGAATCTTAACAGATTTCAAAACAATAAAAAAAAAAGAGCCAAATTGAAGTTCTAGGACTGAAAAAATATAGTATTTGATGTAAAAACTTCAGAATGAAAATGGCAGGAATCATGAACCTAAAGATAGATCAATAGAAATATCCAATCCAGGGAACAGGAAAAAAAAAAAAGATAAAAAATGAAGAACAGAATCTCAGGGACCTTTAGGACAGCATCATATGAATAACCTTTATGTAACTGGAATTGCATACCTGCCAGAATGGTTACAATTAAAACACCGACAGTATTCTCTAAATACACACTTGCCCAGTGACCCAGAAACTGCTCAGGAGAAATGAAACATATCTGTACAATAATACTTACGTTAGCTTATTTATAATAGCCAAAAATTGAAAACAGCTTACATACCTCTCAAGAGGAGAATGGATTGTCTATAGTGTACTAATACAGTAGAATACTATTCAGTAGTAAAATTGAATAAACTGTTATACACAATAGCAGAGATGAATCTCAAAACTATTCTGAAAGAAATGTAAAATATAAAACAAATATGAAAGAGTTCACACTTTTAAAAATATGTGGAACAGATAACATTTTTATGGTGTTCTAGAATAGGCTAACCATTGGAGTGGGAATGGGACAGGTATTGATTGGAAAGGAACATTAAAGGAACTTTCTGGAGTGATACTAATAGTCTGTATTTTGTTGATTTGTGTTGCACAGATGTATACTTTTGTTTCATTGAGTGCTGTGTTTCAGATTTGTTTATTCTATTGTATATAAATTTCAACTGATAAGAAAAAAGTAAACAAATACAGCACTCTAATCATGTGCATGATGAAATATTTGTGGGCAAGAAAATACAATATATAATGTTGACAAGGTTTTGGAGAAGCAGGTATTTATACCGCTGGCTGGGAGAGGAGATTAGCACAATGTCATGAAAAGGATTTGTGAGTATTTAAAAAAATGAACAAAAATTTATAGATGTGCTATGCCTTGACCTAGCAATTCTACTAGTAGGGGTGCCTTAGAAATCTAAAAGAGAAGTTTAGATCTGTTTTCTGGTAAGAAATTAAAAGCATCTGACGTCTCTCCTTTCTCCTTCCCTCTCTCCTCTCTTCTCTTTCTTCCAAGCAAAAGACTTTATACAAATAGAATTGAAAGAAGATAAATTCTGCAGCAGATCTCCTCTCCTCTCCTCTCTTCTCTTTCTTCCAAGCAAAAGACTTTATACAAATAGAATTGAAAGAAGATAAATTCTGCAGCAGAACAGAAGATACATTGACTACTTTCCTTGCTAAATGGTGGCTTTCTGCATTTTTTCTTTAGAAACTAGAAGCTGCTGTTCGCGAAAGTGACAGGCAATGATGTGTGTTTGCCAGAGCTAAAGGGACATCCATCTCAAACTGCTGTAGCATAACCCCTGGCATTTATGAAAAGTGTCAGGCTGCTGTGAGGATGAGCATTAACTACAATATAGTATTTCTACTTAGTTAACAGTGACATCTTTTTTTCATTCTTACAGGTGTCCTTAGGCACGTTATTATTCATTATCTTTTTTAGAGAAATTGATTAGTCAAGTTTGTCATATTTTTAAATCTAACTTTTTATTTTATTTTAAATTCCCTAAGCTGAACAAAAACCTCTTTGGTCTAAGAATGGCTGAATAGCTAAACAGCAATTTATTCTTTTAATTTAACAGCAGTTGACTTCTGCAAACATAATCTGCAAGTTCACATTGTCAAGGGGGTCCCCCAATCAACATCATCCTATTTTTTTTTTTAAATTGAAAGTATAGCTGAGAATGCTGTATTTGTGTCAGGTATACAACATAGTGATTTGACATTTGCATAGCCTATGAAGTGATCACCACAATAAGTTTAGTAACCATCCGTCACTGTACAAAGTTCTTACGTTATTATCGACTATATTCCTATTCTGTATATTACAACCCCATCACTGACTTATTTTATAACTTGATGTTTGTACTTAGTCATTTTGTATATTTTAAAATTACATACTTCACTACCTAGAGCACTCTTTTTCATAAAAACTATCAATTTTGGGTTGTTTTGTTGTCGTTGCTATTCTTAGTTTTTGTGTGTATTTCTGTGTGTGTGTATTTCTGTTGTTGTTGCTATTCTTAGTTTTTGTGTGTATTTCTGTTTCTTGAACCTTTATTTCCCTTACTTTCATCATGGAAGTTGAGCCCCAGATTATGCCGGCATTCAAGTTCTTTTCCAGTGCACCGGAGATTCTTAGCAAACTTTTAGGAAATGGTGAACCCAAGTAAACTCTTGTAGTTTTCAGCCTGGATCCCCTTTTCATCCTATGAATTATATGTCTCTTCCTTGTTCTTCTTTCCTGTTCTGAAAATTACTAACCTCAGAGCACACAAACTTCACTCTCCTCAGTAGCCTTTCTCTCCTCTGTGTTCCATCATAACATTCTTTGGTTTGTCAAATTTCATGTATAGATTCTTATCTAAATGAGCAGATACTGGTTTGTGATCATTTTAGATCCCTGAGCCCAGTGGATGTAATGTGAATAATTAGTTTACAAATTGAGCGAAGAAAATTATTGTGACTTGGTGAAAAAGACTTTAACCAGCACGTGCGTGTATTCTCTTCTCCCACCGAGATGGTGGTTCTGGTGTTGAGCGCAGTAAAGAGCCGCTGGTGACATGCCCTGCTGGGAAGGAAGGCCTTGTGTGGTGACACATTTATTTACATTCGGAAACTGCTTATAGATTGAGTTAGAATTTTGTCAGTTAGCGTGTACGTGTTATGGAGTGTGTATACAAATATGAAAATATTTTTAAAAATCTTGCATTAAAAGAAAACCACATGATTTATCAAGTTATCAATTTATTATTATAATCCTGTATATTTTCCAAGTAAATTCTCAGCTTATTTGATTACGTACATATTAGGCTTACATCTGCCCAGTTTCTGAATTTCACTAAGAAAAGGCCGAGTTGTATAGGTTTGTGGCCTTGCAAGCTAGTGTTATTTCACATTGGTACAAAAACTTTTTTTTGCTACATCAGTATTTTGAGTGGACCTAACTGACTATCAACACTTCTGCTTCATGATTTAGTTAGCTTAGATGGACAGTTACAAAACTTCTTCATATTTTTTACCTTGAAGGATCGTTGGTTTTTCTTATGGTGGGTTATATTGGGTAGTTTGTATAGGGTTAATTGTTACTGAGCCTGGATTCTTCACCCTTTTTTCCCCCTGTACATTTTAACATGCCATTTAATGAATGTAAAGTTATGCAAAGCATTTATATTAAATAGATTTGTTAAGTATGTCTTTGTTATCTGCTACATGGTTCCTACTGAGAGTGTTGATATTCAGATACTCCTTTATGATACGTGTTATTCAGGAATATGCCTATAAGAATATACCATATTTTTGATCTTTGAATTATCACTGTTAAAGAATATGTTCCATAATGATATTTTTTATTAGTGGGTGGAATATGTTTTCTTCTTTCCATTTCCCTTTTGTTTTGAAGGAAAAGTTCCAAGATATAAGGAAATAGGTCATGGTATTATAAACTGGTTAGGAACTGAAGTATATTGTGAAGGAAAAATTGAAGCTCAGTTGCCCTCTAGGGGTTAAGTTTTAACACAGCACATGTAGAAGTAATTTAATGAGATTTGTTCAGGGAGGGGTAGATCTGCTGGATAGGGAGCTCTATTTTTTATTTTCTGTTACAGTGTGACTGTCAACAGCAAGCTGATTTTGACTGTATTGCAAAAGAGAACATCTCACTTTTGTAACCTACAGACAAAATAATTAAACATCTTTTTTAAGTTTTTTGAGGTTTGTGTTAAAAGTCGGAGCACCTGTGCCAGAATAGTCCAACTATCAACGTATTTTCAAGAATTATTTGGTGAACCAATTTATAAATTCATTTCTAACACTTTCTCGTCTCCTCAGTGTCATGTCTATAGTATTTTTAGGTCAGCTCCCTCCCTTTCTGCCAAAATTCAGTACAGACCTCAGTAAATTCAGCAAAGTAGTTTAATCATGAATCTTTATGCTTTCAAAATATGATCATGAAATTTTGTTCTTTTGGATTCAGCACCTTCGATTAGTATCTTTGGATAGATGAGACTATTTCTAGTTTGAAACATGTTTGCTCTTGGCTTTCTAGCCTAAATAGTACCCAACTTTGAATTGATTGAGGTCCAGGTGATTCTTTTTGGAATCTGTGTCTGGTTCAAAGTGCTCTACTTTGTAATTGTAGAATTAGACTCTTACTGTTTGGTAAGAGGGAAGAATTTTTTTTTCATTACTGAAAGCGTTAACTAAATTGGGTAAATTTGGAGTTTATTTTGTCTGAAGATATTTAAATGTTTTGAATATTTGAGCAAATGTCAGTATCAAATATGAAAATTCACATATTGATGTATTTTTAAAAGATTTCTGTGATTTATGTGTATTATACTTTAATAGTGCTCTTATATTCCTTTTAATATATAACGTTTTTGTTACCTCTATAATTATATTGAGCTTTTTAATATTTCCCCATGGTTACCAAAAAACCTCTACTAAAATTGTCATAACCTATTTTTTATCGTTAATTTATAATTATCTTATTTTTAAAGTTCAAGTTTTATCTATTACTTAATATCTGAAAAAACCCTATTGGATTTTGATATATATGAAAATATTGACTATGAAATAGATTTGTGCTGTCCTGTGTATCAGCCACTAGTCACATTAGCTACTTAATAATTTTTAGTAGCACTGGCCACATCTCTGGTGCCTGATAGCCACATGCTTCTATGTTGGATAATGCAGATATTGATCATTTTCATCACTGCAGAATGTTTTGTTAGACAGCACTGGTAATAGACACATGAATCATCTTTTTTAAGTGTATTTTTAAATCATTTTAATACTGGTAGTTCCCTCTGTAAAGTGAATTAAAATGTGAAAATATTATATATCTTTATTTTTTCTTCTCTTTTATCAAAAGAATATTTTTAGAAATAACTAATTGAAACTGATCACATGCAAAATAGTTTTTTACCTATTTATCATAAAGATCATATATTTCTGATTATGAAGTAAGTGATATCAAATGTTTTAATAAAAATTATACATTTTTTAAATATGTAAATACATCCACTTTATCTCCATCTTATGGTAGAAATACATTAAAATCCTTTTCTTATGAATATAGTTACACTATAATGACATATCCTGTTCTTTCCCATTACCGTAAATGTAACATTAAGTGTTAAATGTTTATTTTTTCCCTTGGTCAGTAAGTTTACTGTTTTCTTTATATGAAATATCTTCATAGAAAATTGCAGTTTGGTTTATTAGCTCTCAGTTCCCTCCCTACCCCTTCCCAAGCTCTGAGAAAGCTTGCCTTCTTCCGAACGATCCTATCTTTCTTCTGGGCAAGGAAGGGACTCTTTCTTTTTAACTTCTTTCTTGGGCGTCTCATAGACTAGATTCTCTTGTATAGCAGCATGAAATTTCTTATATACCTTTTTCATGTTTAGATTACGTGTCTGGAATTACGTTCTTTATGTATTGAGAGAATTGTTTTTTCATAAGCATCTTCCATTGAGTAACATATGTAATCTGCAACGTTTTGACCTATAATGTGCTTCTAGTGTCCTTCTGCATTGAATTCCTTGCTTTCGGAATCATAACTAGTGACTCATTTGGTACTGTGAGGAACAGATAAGCCTCCATCCACAGCTCCCTTCAGGGCCCCCAGACTTTATTTCCATTAGTAGTTCTGGCAAGCCCTACATCCAAAATGTAGGTGAAGGCACCAGGTTGACCATCAATGCTTTCCACATTGTATTTATCTCCAGGCACTTCCACTTGGCTTTCATAGATCTTGTCCACATCAAACCTGTGGAAAAGCCTGTGGGTCAGCAGCAGGCCAGTACAATATGCTGTAGCATAGTATGTCAGGCCAACTTGTGCATCATACTTTGGGAGTTCATGAGCATAAGCTGCACAAACTATCATATCCTTCTGTATGGACATAAGCAACCTGACAAACGATATCTCTGTTGTGCTTATTTTTTAATTTCTGGTTTTTGAATGTGCTCACAATTCTTTTATGGATGATTATAATTGTAAAATTATTTTTGGAAATAAAAAATGAGCATGAAAGTTCTTTGTAAAGTGTAGCAATCTATATAAATGCATAAAATTATGTTTTAAAAATACCTAATATGAATATCAAAGGTTTAAGACTGTATTTCAGATCAAATTTATTCATAACCATTATTTCATTTTCTTTTCAATTAAAAACATTTTTAATTAAAATATTTTAAAGTTTTACAACTTAATATTTTTTAATTTTTATTTTAGGACTTTTTTGAGTTAAGACTAATAAAATTTATAAAGCAATATTAGTTTAGAGTTAAGTTTCTATATAGAAAAGTCTGAATACTCTAGGAATATGAAAGAATATTTTAGTTAAATTCTAAGAGTTTAGGTAGAATTTTGTGCAGCAAGTAGATTTTTCAGCAATGTTAGATCTAGATAGCTTTTTTTTTTTTTAACTCAGTTTTTTATCCTATTTGTAAGCATTGGGGAATAAATAGCCTTTAAATTGGTAGCATCTAAATTACCTATTTATTTAGAAGATATCCCAAGTAGGAGTTAAAACGTGAAAGCTGAATATAGCGCAAGATATTTGTGGAACAGCAGGCAGAGTAGCTTAATAATGTAAGACTAGTTGCGGTTTTGGGTCATGTTTTGGTGCTCCTTAAGAGCCAAGCAAAGAAGTCTAGACTTGGTATATAATAGAAAGCAAGGATTTCCTTGTAGCAGATGTTTATTTAGAGGAAACCCTGTGATCTTAGAAACTTAGTGTTATTTGGAGCCTTTGAGGTTAACTAGCCCCAGTTTAGGAATCTTTCCAACAGTGTGTGTGAGACCTCTTCTTCAATTCAGGCTCTTATTATTTACTTCCCCCTACATTTTTTGTTAGGTTTTAAAAAACGTCATTCTTTTAATAAAAATTATATAATGTAAGAAACATATTCTTCACATTTTAATTTTGGACAGTATTGATCGATTCTCTGCTTTGAAAGTATTATACTTTCCCCACATCCTGTCTTTAATGTCCCAGGTTTTATAAGTTGTATTTTTACACTATTAAAATTTATGATATTTATATTCTTTCTAACTGTAAATTCAGTGCTTACTACATCTTCTCTCCTGAATTCTCTTATTTTTTTGTTTTGATCCATTGTTTGGCTAGATTTCATTGTTAAATAGTTTATTTAAGAAGAGTCTTTGGGTTCTAGAATCCTAGATATCTGTTATATATGGAAATGACTCTTCGTTGCCTTATACATGTATGACATATAAGGTGGGCATAAAATTGTCAGGTCATATTTTCTTTCCCACAGAACTTTGAACATACTGTGTTAGTATTTTATGACATTGAATGTTGCTCTGAGAAGTCTGTGACCAGCCGAATTTTCATCCTGTCCCAACTCGCAACTACCCTGCCATAGGTGATTTGATTTTTCTGCTTGGATACTAGAAAAATTCCTCGAGTTTACTAAACTAGGATATATGTTGGGTATTGATTATTCTGTATTGGTTCTTTCTAGAACATACTGTGTTCTCTGCTTCATTGATTCAGTTCTTCATGTCAGAAAACTTTTCTTAAATCATTACAATTTTTTTCTTTTCCTTTTTTGAATTCTATACCTCAAAGATACTGACCATCCTTGTTATTTCCTACATAACAAATTACCTCAAAACTTAGTGGTAAACAGCACACATTTATTATATCGCCATTTCTGTGGGTCAGGAATTCAACATGATGTAGCTGGGCCCTCTGCTTCAGTCTCTCACAAGGCCACATTTAAGGTGTCAGCTCAGAGTCTGCAGTCTCATCTGAAGCCCCGACTGGGGAAGGATCTGCTTCCAAGTGCTCTCCATGCTTGTTGGCAGCACTTCCCCCATGGGGTGTTGTGCTGACAGTTTCAGTTCTTTGCTGACTATTGTCTAGAGGCCATGCTCTGTTCCTTGCCACATGAGCCTCTCCCACATGGCAGTTTTCTTCGTCAAAGCATGAAAGCTAGAAAGACAATAGAGAACATCTGTTGACAAAAGTCATGGACTTTTGTAACCTAATCATGGCAGTGATATCCCATCCACATTGCCATATTCTCAAATTAGAAATCTCTAGGTTTAGCCTATATTCATAGGGAGTGCTTTATACAAGGGCATGGATCCTTGGTGGCTGGGATCATTTGAGGCCATCCTAGAAGCTGCCTACTACAGTAGTTGCCTACCACAAGTGTCCCCAACCTTTGTAGTACCAAGATATAAGAACTAGTGTTTGGTGTCTGTCTATATCAGTAGTCCCCAACTGTTGGGAGCACCAGAGACCCGTGGTCCTATGAGAACCTAATGCCTGATGATGTGAGATGGAGCTGAGGCAGTGATGCTAGCACTGAGGAGTGGCTGCAGATACAGGTAAAGCTCTGTTGGCTCATTGGCTCGCTTGCCCACCTGCTGCTCACCTTCTGCTGTGCGACCCAGTTCCTAACAGGCTACAGACCAGTACTGGTCTGTGGCCCTGGGGGTTGGGAACCCCTGGCCTACCATACCTTAGTTTTCTCTCTGTTCGCATTAACCTTTTAAAAAATTACCCCCTGTATTCACTGTGATTATATTAAGTCATTTTTATAAAAGCTCTCGTTTGAATTTTAGCTTATCTATCTTATTTCTTATATAATGTAATGTATTTACTTAGCACTGTTATGGATTTGTTTTGGTCTTCAGTTTATATTTTTATCTCCTCTTTCATCTTACTCTTTTATCAACTATTCCTTGAAGTCTAGCTTTCTTGAATTAATGTTTTTAAGTTGTTTTATAGTGTGACATTTGAGATGAATCTTCGTTTCCTTAGGATGTGTTTGCAGAGTTGCCCTGCTGTTTCTCTGAAAAATTGTAGGTGGATTCTCCTTAATACTCCTGCCACCTTTTCCTGACATGTTTGTCCTCCCATGTGGGCTACAGTGTGAGGACTGAGGTATTCTTCTGTGTACTTTTCTGTACACAGAGGGAGCAGAGGGAGCACACTGGTCAATGCAGTGTTTTTGTTAAATAGCCTTCAGGAATGTTTCCTCTTTTCCCGTGGGGTTACCTTTGCATTGTCCTCTTTATTATTTTTCAGTGTGGAGCCCTGAAAAATGGCATACACTGGTGGCTTTTCTACCTCTGCTGGGATCCTCTGAAGTTAGATAAAAGCTTTATTCTAAGGGTTTTTGTTTTGGTTTTTGCTTTTCTGTAGGATTCATATTTATGTCCTCAGGCTGTTTCTCTAAAGAATGAAGAGTGCAATTATAGGAATTCTTAGTTTTTAAACTCATGTTTTTCCTCAGTGTGTTTTAGGGGTGGCATTGGGACTAGGAGCCTCGCCATACTGATCGAGCCTTGCCAGAGTCTTTGTTTCTTAACCATTACTTTTTGAAGTTTATGGTATGACACTATACCTCTTTTCTTGTATTGTGGTAGCTAATCAATTTTATTCCTTTTTAAAACTCCTTTTGTTCATCTTATTGAGGAAAGGTTTATGAGCTTGCAATATCCTGTAGTTTTTACCCAGAACTATCCTCAATATCTGTTGCTAGAATTGTTTTATTAGTGTATAGACTAGCTTTCTCTATCTAGAAATCTCTTTTCCTTCCTCTTCCCTAATTTTACCCTAAGTGTTATTGCTAAATAAAGCTTTCTGAAGTGTACAGTTTAGTTCATGTCATTCTCCACTCCCAATAGGATCAAGTCTAAACTCCTACATTTAAGGTCTTCTAGGATTTTACTTAAGCCCACTTTACTAATCATAGTCTTATTCCCTTTCTTAAGCCTCATTTCTGTATAAATTTAAATATTTTTTTATTTTTCCTACATACCCTGGGTAAATTTCCCAGATGTTTAATACATAAAATGGTGTGTACCTACAATGTTGTTATATCTGCATATGCTGCTCATCATGCCTTTTGTGATTTCCTATAAGCCTCTAACAGAAACACGAGTTTTGTGGGAAGGTAAATGCAGTAGTTCCATTATTTTTGTATCCTCTTAATCTCATCCAGCTTTTTTCTTCTTCACATCTCTGGTGACATGAGAGATAAAAATGGTAATCCATATGTGGGCTGAGGCTGGAGTAGGTGATAACTAGAGAAAGGGGAAGCTGTTCCTTTGATTAAGATGCAAGTACAAGACCTGTTTCTGGGGAGATGACAGCGAGAATGGGACGCATCAAAGGAAACATTAGTGGGACTTAGTGATTGAGAGATGACCATCGAAGAGATCCATGATGATGTCAAAAGTTTGATTGCAAATGATTTTCAAGAAGTAGGGAGCCTAGACACATTAAGTTTGAGGCAAATGGTTGTAAAATGTCCAAGAAGATATCCAGCTTTTAACAAAAATTTGCTTCGAGATTTCTAATACAAGATATTACAACAAGGTTTTAAAACAAAACATACCTTTTAAAATATTTTCCTTTTAACTCAAAAACCCATTAGTCCTGTAAATCCTGTGTTAATTTCCTTCCTAAGACCTTTTATATTTTGGATGGATGATTAAATTTGAACTGTATACATTTCAAATAAGGGAAGAGGATAATTGTTATTTTTTCGGAGGAACCCATTTTAATTGGGTAAAATAAATGTGAAGTTAGTAAATAAAATAAATGTGAATTTACTTTGTAAAGAGGCCTATAAAATATTAATGCTCAGTTATGTAGAAATTGCTATTACAGGAACTGCCCATTGATTATACTTGTCAGTGCCACCACTGGGGCAATTACATAAACAGATTTCATCAAAAAAAAGGTATAAAACTGGCATTGCAATTATGAGAGCTTTACTCAGTTGTTATGTATGCAAAACAGAGACAACCTTTTTTCCCATTAATATGCAAAAATTTTCTGTAGTTATGTTATTTTCTTGCAGAATAGCTTTCTAAAACTGCAGATTATGTAGTTAAATAGCAAAATTTGGGTTCAGTATTTCCTTTTTGTCTGATGAATTAAATTCCTCTCTTCGACACTATAGGACAAGTAAACTTTTTATTAACCATTTCTGATATCAGACGAAAATGGAAGAATTTTTCATAAGATTTTACAAAATAAATAAGATAAAGAACTTGAATAGTTACGTGGACATTAATGAGTACCAGAAATTAACTTATAAACTGCTTTATTTCATAAAAAGAAATAAAAGTCTTTAATTGCCAGTTAAAAATCTAATAGAAACTAAGTTAAAGTCGTCATAAAGTACTGCTACTAAAAATCCTAAATTTGCTCATGCTATTTCAATCATTTTTATGAATTAAAAAAAGTATTTGAACATGAGATCCTTTAAAAAAATTTTCCCCATCTTCTCTTTGGGAAAAATGTTTGTGTTCATTGGCTTACATAAAATACAGAACCCAGGTTCTTAGCACATGCCAACAGGGTGACTTTTAGATTTATCATTCCAAAACCTCAGCCAATACTCATGTTTCCTATTATTCAGGAAACTAGTTAGATTATAAATGAATCTTGGGTTAAATAAACAAACTTATTCATTCATTTTTTTTTTTTTTGTTACCCAAGTAGAAGTTGCAGAAATGCTTAATTTATGTTACTGATTTCTTAGAAAAACAAATGAATCTGTAGACTTTAGGAGTGGAGAATGCTGTTTTCACACTTTGCTACCATAGCAATACCGTTATTGAGTAATGTTTTTCAATAGATTCATTTTAATCTGAGCTCATTTTGCTTTAAGATTTTAAATCAAATTTTATGTATTTGTCCTTTCTCTTCCATTTTAGTGACATCTTAAACTTAAGCCCTGCCAGATTCCCACGAGAGTGACTTGGTTGGTCTTAGTAGCTGTGCCTTCTCCTTGGTGGTTGGTGGAGTAGCCATGTTTGTTGTGTTCAAGTATCCAGTTCTAGAAATTTAGTCTTATCTACAGTTATATTTCCTTCAAGTCCATTTTTCTTATAAATATTTTTTGATCAGTCATGTGTAGAATTGGAAACATCAGTATTTGTATTATGCTATGCAAGTATATAAATTATGTTATCGATTCCTTCAAGTTTTTCCCCAAATTTCTCCTCAGAGGGACCTCCCTGATAACCCTGCACAAAATATAACCCACTGTCTCCACACTCCCATAATTCTCCTTACCTCTCTCCTTTTTCCTATAAACTCTTACTACATTGTAACCGACCGTACAATATTGTGTTTCTTGTCTGTCTCTTCCTTTTCAATAAGCTTCACAAGGACAGAGATCCTGGTTTGTTTTACTCATTTATCCCAAGTATCTAGAACAGGACCAGATATAGAGAAATACTCAATAAATATTTAACAAAAGAATGAATTACAAATGTGTTGTTTGAGTTGTTTTCCTACTCTTGTTGAGGGTAAGAATTAGCATGCGGTAGGCCCAGTGGCTTTCACAAATTCTTTTCACCTGGCCTATGGTAAGAAATATTTTCAAGTAAAACCCAGTGTCCACATACATAAGCATTTTCGTGTGTATGTATGCATTTATATAGGTGAATGCACAGTGTACTTTGATATTTCCTATTCTCTTTCATTTTTAAAAACATGCTGTTTGCAGTCTAAATTTTAATGAGTCGCTAAAGAGTTGCAGGCTGCAGTTTGCTTTAAGCAATAGGTAAACCATAAAAAAATTTTTGTGTAAGTAGAACCTGGTTTTCCCTTATCTTATGTGACTGTTTGGAAGTGTTTTATTTTAATTTCAGATTGATCTTTGAGGAGTACTTGCAACATTTATTTTTCAAGTTTCTGTATCTGTTAGCTGCTGTTACGAGAAACTAATTCTTTCAAAAACTATGGATTAATTTTTTAGTAAAAATGAACTTAATTTGTAATATGTGCAGTTTCTCTCATGTTATTCGTTTTTTTAAGCTTGGATTCATTTCTTTTTGATGGAGGAAGAGCTCTTTCCTAATATATGGGAGCAAGTAGTTAGGAGACAAATGGAGCTGCAGTGGAGTTAAAAGACAGCCATAGGATTCATTTTGAGATCTGAATAAAATTCAGAACCAAATGGGTTGGGAACAGATTGTTAGAAATCTGAATTCATCTCTCCCCCCAGCTGTTATAAGACTTAACAGACCAGGAATTATGCATATAGTCAATTAACTAGAATGTGACAGATACTTCCCATGAAAAATATAATGTTATGACTCCTTAAATGGTTGGGTAATTACTGTTGTAACCATATAATTTTTTATACTAATAACAGAAGACGTAGGAAATAACTTCTTTCTATTTGGCATAAAAAATATGATGATTCTCTAGTTTTAAAGTTTGTATATTTTTGAGAAAGCTCTTTTTAGCTTAATGTCAGCAAAGCAGCTGCTGTTTGAATTTACTTTGTAAAACACTGAATTATTCATTTCCATAAACAAAACTTCCTTAGTAATTACTTAGCATTAATTTATTTCTCTTTATTTCAATCAACCCTGTCGACATTCTATTTTAAAATTAATAATATTCTTTGCGGAATCTAACAAATAAGACTCTGGCAGCTACTTTCTCTACTTTTTTCTGTTCTTATGATCGAAAATTTTCAAATCCTTTTTTATTTTTATATTTTAAATATTTTATATTCTAATTTAGTTTTTATTATTTTAATTAAAGTTAGTAATATAGAACAAAAGTAGAAATATTTCTCTGAAGATATGCTTCAGTGATAATAATTAACAAAAACAAACTGAGATGTCTGTGTTGCTCAAGAAAAATAGGATGGAGTCTTTCATAAAAGTAGAGAATCCCTTTGTGCTCACACGCAGGTAGCCCACCTTCCAAGTTGCATGGGCAGCCCCAGACTCAGATTCTACGTCTTTGGAGAGAGTCATATCTTAACAAATTTTGATTTTCGTGCCCTTAGTTATGGTCTGTAGCTAACTTCTATGGCTGTTTCTTACGGGACAGAAATTTTGGAAATCTTTATTTTTAGGTTAATTGCATAATTCTTGGTTTCTCATATTTTTTTCTATAAGGTAAGTAACACCTATGAATTATTTAGTACATAGTAGTAACCTATAATAAATATGTATTTCATATATTTTATATTAAATTATATCTTTAAAGTATTTTGTATATTATATATACATAATGTCTATAATTATATAAAATGCATTTTATATAATTATAGACATTATGTATATATAATGTATATACATTATGTATATATTATGTATATAGATAAGTGATTTTCTTCTGAATTATTGAGTTTGTCAACAAGCAAAATAATATTGCTTTTCAATTACTCCAACAAATAATTTAACTTTACTCTTCTCAATTTTAAATTTGAAGGGAATTGAGGCATGAAAGAGGAGGAAAATCTATTTCATGTTCCCTTTGGTAGTAAGAGTTACAAATATGTAAGCATTTTGTTATTTTAGGATTCACTGATTTTTACTCCACTCAGCAAGGATGGGTCATTGTGTCTTGCTTTTTTCTGGAAAAGTCATATAGAAATAATTTGTTCGTTTTAGGTTATGTGCATGCATTTTGGAGGTGGTGGTGGTAGAAAGAGTATGATCTTAAAAGAACCATTTCTTTGCCCACCTTATAAATATCTATCTGTGCCTGAAACAAGACTCTTTTTGAGAGTAATCAGTCTTTAATAAAACCGTATTCCTAACTAGTTGAGCTGATAAATAGTGAGGTTTGTTTTAAAGAAGTCAAGTTTATTTTATGTCAATTTTCTGTTTACCCTGTATAAGATATATTTAATTACTTTATTCCATCTCTGTGTTCAAATTAATCATATTCTGCTACATATTGGTGCTCAAATTAGAATAATTCTTTAATCAACTGTGTTATCCATGCCATGGTAGACTAGAATAGAAAAGCTACTCTTGGCATATTGAAGATGTGTGCATTTTATTTTCTATTGTAATTTAAAAGTAAAATCAGAAATATTGATTTCTACTTGACTGGAGAGATGATTTAGTTTGAATATCAGTCTGATCTTAATCAGGTGAGAATTAATTGAGTTGGAGGTATTAGATATTCAGTGATGTTAACTGAACCATGATCAATCTAGAGAGAAGCTTTCTTTTGTACTATGTTGGAATTATCAAATAGCTCATGCACTACTATGTAAAATAATCTTTTCATGTTCATCCTGTACTTTCTTGTCTCATTATGTGCACCACTAAATTCATTCTGTACACAGACTAATCTTTAAAGTAGCAAGCTAATCACACTTTAATAGAAAATTAAAAGCACAGTAATTTTGTCATAAAATGCAATTGTTGGAATTTTATAATGATATATTTTTAGTGCCTAATTTTAAAAGCAAATGATTAAAACCTCTGCTTTTCAAATATACCTGGGACTTTAAAAAATCTTAGTTTTACTTTTTTTTTTTATATTCAATGTTGGAAGAATAAAGTGAACAATACAGAATTATTTTAATGTTTATTTCCAGAAATAAAAATAGAGTCTGTAGCATTATATTGGTCTGAAATGTGGCATGGGCTTTTCATTTATTTTAAGAGTGTGATAGCAATATCATAAGTGTTGTGAAAATATAAATGGTGAGATAACACCTCCATAGGACTTGCTCTTAAGTAGTAAAATTGTAAAGTCTTTAAATAAACTGCAGCCAGAACTGAAAGGATCGATTTGCCCTGTTAAGTAGGGATACTACACTTAATAAATGTCTAATTAACTTTAGCATAACATCTCTTTTTTTAATTCTCTTTTTTTTTCCTCTTTAAAACTGAAAATTTGGACCTGTTTATTACCAAGGACATGTTATCATTGTCAGATTTCTTCCATCTTGGCAGTTCGTGTGACCATGTTAAATGAAAAGAAAGCCAGTAGTGTGACTTTTGATGGTGTCATTTCACCTTGGAATAGTGCTTTTCATCTGGCCTGGGTAAAATGGGAATAGTAGAATCTCTGTAGTTTTATATTTAGTGAAAAAGAATGTCCAAATTTGTATTTGAGAACAGTTAACATTTAATGAAATTAAACCATACATGCAGAAATACCCCTAGAGTGTGATGAATGAGTGTTCTTAGTGAGATTAGATGTCCCCCCTACCCCCAGTCGTTGCTGAGCAGTGATTCAGGGAAAAGGACTTGTTTAAGGAAAAAAAACAAGAGACGCGGACTCCACTTTACTCTCTACTCCACCCAAAACTATTACTTTCTTTAACTTTTTAAAAATTACATTTTGTAAAGTTGACACATACATAGACATATCTCTTCAATTCCTGTTCCCCAGAACCCAGTTTTCTTCCTCTGAGACAACCACAGTTACCCGTTTCTTCCACAGCCATTTGTGCTCGTGTGTGTATGTGCGTATTCTAAACAGAAATGGGAACGCACTGTACTCTTCTACACTTTGCTATTTTCAGTCTAAGTCTTGGAGATCATTTCCTATCAGTGCACTTTTTTTCAGGGACCGCATAGTATTCTGTGGTATAGAATTTCTACTTTGGCTGTTGGCGTGACTGCTAGATTAAAAGAAAGCTGATAAGTGGCTTTTAATGGCGTGAAAGGCTATTTTTTACTTATGTAAAAATATTCTTTGTTTCAGCTAAGAGAAGACAGGATGAGGAATGGCTAGAGATATGTCATTCTCTTAATAATTCACCACAAATGATTTTTGGGTATATATTTATGTATTTATCTATGTATTTATTTTTCTTAAGAAAGACATAACCATAGTTATTTGAGAATAGCTTAACGTCTTTATGGAGGGTATTTGTTAAGGGCGATGCCAAGCTGTTTCAAATCCTTTTTGGAGAAGAGCAAGGTGTTAAATACATAAATAAATTTGCACACCAGCAGATTGCAAGGAGGGTGACCAGGTTTCCTCAGTAGTCTGGAAACCACATCCAATAAGGAAAAGGGAGCAGCGTTTACACTGGCTCTGGACCAGGAGAAGGAAAAACTAGGAATGTTATTTCCTATAGTATTTGATGAGGAGGCAGCATTAGACTAACCTAGTTTTTTTTTTCAGGCTGTAAACCCCCTATCCCCACCCAACACATATACACACAAACTGGCTACCTTGTGTGATAAGGAGTTTTTTGTCACTACAAGTGTTAAATAGTGAGATGGATTACAAAGGATTTTCCGAATTAAGTAAGAGTTTAAATTAATTGACCTCTAAGGTCTTTCTCACTTTAACCATTTCCATCCCAGAAGTCTCAAACAAGACAGGTGGTTGGTTCTTCATTAGTGGTAGTTAATGGTCACTGTTGGCCCGTACTCATCCCCAGAATAGGATGCAAAAAGCACTTCCAAGAATGAAAAAGTGCAGCAGGTTAGTTTATTGCTGGCATTACTTGTGTTATTAAAAGCATCGATCCTACTTTTGTGTAATCCTGCTTGTTGTTAAGTGTTGGGAGAGGGTACAGCACCCTCAGGAGATGGCAAGGAAGCCCAGAAGGCTCATGTTAACAAATGTGCCAGTTTCTTTGTTGGCTGCTTTGCTCAGTACCTATTAATAAATAGGTCCTTTAACTCGGAGACTGTGGGGTGAGCAAAGAGGGAACATTTTAAAATGTATGGTATAAACCATGCTCATCACATATATTTCTCTTGCTTTGTCACTTTCTAAAGCCTCCCCTCTGTCACTATTAATAATTCTCATGGATTCTACTATTTGGGGAGACTTAAAACATATTTTACATGCTGTCTTTTAAAAGATAGGTTGATTTGGTGCTTTCCTCAGCTACACTGGCCTGTGCTAATGTCTACCTTTCAAATTCTGGTAGCACTTAAAATCTGAAACACAAAATTGAGCATTTCGTTATATACTGCTTGAGAAGCCACTTTCTAGTGTGTAAAATTCTTATTTTGAATATTTAAATATATTTTATAGGAATTCTGGAAAACTGGTATGTAACCAGAGAGTGAGGTATCTGATGTTATTCTATTTTAGATGATTGCTAAGTAGCCTAAAATCAGAGCAATAAGTTGTAGCTTATTTTTTCCTGCGGTAATGATGGGATGTGTAGCACCATACCCAGTCATTTCCCAGGTCTCAGTTGTGACCTCATGTGAGATAACTGGCCTGGGCGAGGTCTGTTCTTTTGGCATGGAAATTTCTGTTAAATGTGGAGGTTTTTCCTGTGTGGTCAAGAGTAAGTGGGATTTGCAAGTAGGTGCAAGTACGTTTCTAGAATTAAAAAGGCCTGCTTCTAGGCCAGTTTATGCCACACTGTATTATCTTGGAAATGTGATATAACCTATATAAAGTTCAGTTTCCTCATCTGGCAAATAAAGATAATAAATACTTATCTAATAGTGTTTTTGTAGAATTCATGTGAGCTAATAAACAATGTACTCAGTATATAGGTTTCAGTACATAATAAATATTCATTGTATTTTAATTACCATTATCATTTAGTTCTTATTGCTACTATTATTAACACCTTTAAAAACCTTGCAAAAAATTATGATGTGGCAAAATGTAAAACCAAAAAGGAGGCCACCTGAAATAAGACAGGTTTTTTCTAATGGAGAAATGAATTAATAACCATTTTAGACAAAAATGTATCATTGCCCTTTGGTTTGCCAAAAATAGAAATCATCTCTGTTCCAAGTGCCATCTCCTAAGTGCTCCTTGTCACACTTTATTCTCATGAAGTTTATTTTCTAATAAATAGAGATAATGAATCTGTGTATCCCTCTCAAACTTTTAAATTTTTATTAAACCCCTAAATTTTATGTATTGTTTTTTTGAACTTTGTTTTTGGATAGATTCGGACTACAACACTGACTAAACTCAAGAAATGATAAAAAGTGTCAAAAATTTAGACCTATGTCAAAGAAATTAGATTACAGTGTATGCCATGGGAGAAATTATCTAAAAGCACCAAATTTATAAACATAAGGCTGAGTTAAATCAACTCAAGCCTTGTAGGAAGTCAGAATTATAAATTTGACACTCATTCATTGAATTTATTTATTTAGCTATTTGTTGAATAGCAGGTCAAGTTCATTGAATGATTATTTTTACTTAGTGTTTATTTCCTTAAATATTTTTTTGATTAGCTATTATCATAGGCTTAAAAGGATCAATGGGTAGAAAAATATATCTTAAGGAAACGTAAGGAAGATTACTGAGCCTAAATGATCATGAATTTCAAATCATGAAACAATAACCAACTAATCACTAGCTGCAAATTTGCATCTCACCTGAGGTACAAAGAACTAAAAATACTTAGAGTCGTGTTGTCCAATATTAAAGCCACTAGACATATGTGGCTATTTAATTTAATTAAAATAAATTAAATTGAAAAATTCAGTTTCCCAGTTGCATTAGCCACATCTCAGGTGCTCAGTATTCACATGTGGCTAGTGGCTACACTATTGGAAAGTGCAAAGAACATTTTACCACTGCAGAAAGTTTTATTGGACAATAGAAATATAACGTAACTCATAATTTTTAATTTATAGCAGCTACATTTTAAAAATGTGAAGTTAATTTAAAACATAAAGTTAATTTCAATATTTTATTTTATTTAGTGTACTATATCCAAAATACTCTTTTCAACTTTCAATCCATATAAAAATTATTGAGATATTTTACATTACTTTTTTAATCCTAAGCTTTCATAATCTAGTATGTATTTTACACTTACAACATACTGTGTTGAGACTCAAATTTTTAGTGCTCAGTAAACACACATAACTAATGGCTGCCACATTGCACAGTGCAAGGTTTAAGGGGTTACAAACTCAAGTTGATCAAATGACGACACAACTACTTGGTATCATTATGGAATTCCTTCTGTGTCTGCCACTATATTATAAACACACTGGTTAGGAACCATATTTTGTATTTAATGAACACTTGATTATAGAAATAACTGTCCTAGAGAGTTGAAAATAAAAGCTATGTTTAATGCATAAGAGATAAGGAGTAAAGATTTTTGTTTGCTCGTATTTCCTCCCTGGTATTATATGAATCAAAGAGATCTCTGGACAACAGTATGACTTAAAATCTTAACATAAAAATTAATAGGTGATTTTCGTTACTCATTTTAGTAGATGCCTCAGCAATTTTTGACTGCCACTCCTTCTTTAACCCAGACTATCCCAGGTAGTCATCTGATGGATGCCTTTTATTTATTTATTTTTATATTTTAACATTAGATTAAGAATTTTACAAAGGGATAGAGACCTTAAAAGTATTAATAAGAAATAAACATAGCAAGCTCAAAGTTTTATTCTTACTCGTTTTGAAAGTTTTATACTTGAAATGGTCAATGTTCCTTCCTTTGAATGCAACTAAACTGTATGAACCTGAACTATATCTATCTTATAAATACTTGCTCTAGATTTCAGGCACATCTCTAGTAGGTTCTGGTTTACCATTAATCCTGGTTCTTGTACTTGCATCCTTAAAATGCAACATTTTTGAAAACATCGATGGCTACAAATTTTGTTGAAGAAGATGGCCGTCATTTTTGCTCCATAATTTTAAGAGTTTCATTTTTAGACATACGCGCAATAAATACAATTTTCTTCTGGTCATCTTTGTTGATATACTGCCATATATCCTTGAGCAGAATGGGATGGTACAGATTCTTGTTACATAATACAGCATGAAAAAGCCCTCCTGTTGAATGACCGATAGGATGAGAATACCATATTTCTCTTTTGTCCTTCAAAATGTATTATTTATTCATCAGTTTCTGATTTTGAGAGAGTTCATCTGGATATTGTCATCTGAAGATACATAGTCTGATTATGCTTGTACAATCAATTTCATCATTAGGGTCTAGAGTGCCGCTAGTCAGTTTCTTTGCATTCATCTTCTGATTCATCTAACAATTGTGTAACATCTGTTTGTCGAATTTTTGCCACAGTAGGCAGTGTATTAGTTTACTATTGCTGCTGTAACATTATACAAATTTAGTAGCTTAAAACAACACAAATTTATTGTATTTACTGTTCTGTAGTTCAGAATTGTGACATAGGTCTTACTTGGCTAAAATCAAGATGTCGGCAGAGCTGCATTCCATTCTGGAGGCTCTGCGGGAAAATCTGTTTCTTTGCCTTTTTCAGCTTCTAGAAGCCAAAAGCAACTAAAACAAAAATACCAGAAATGAGATGGCTAATAAACAACAGAACTACAGTTCTGGATGCTGGAAGGTCTAGATTAGGGTGCCAGCACGATTGGGTTCTGGTGGGAGACTTCTTTCTGGTTGCCAGCTACTGACTTCTTGTATTCTTAGGTGGTGGACAGCAGAGAGAGGAAGCAAGCTCTCATAACTCTTACAAGGACACTAATCCCATTCATGCATGCTTCACCCTCATGACTGCCTAATCCTAATTACCTCCCAAAGGCCCTTCCTCGGTACCATCAAGTGGTGGGAAGTGGGAGGCAGTAGAGGTTTTTAGGGGTTTTGTGGGACTTAGACATTCAGTCCATAACAAGGCCCCCACTTTTGGCAGGTGTTCCCCTTTTCCCGTCTTTAAGGCCAGCAAGATAACATCTCTGACTCTGCTTCTATTAACACATCTCTTTCTCTTACTTTTTTCCTTCTGTCCTCTCTCTTCCACTTTTAAGCTCCCTCAGGATTACTTTGGGCCCACCCAGATAATTCAGGATAATTTCCCTATTTTAAGGGCAAGCTGATGAGCAACCTTAATTTTCCTTTGCCCTGTAACCTAACAGATTCACATCTTCCGGAATTAGGATTTGAACATCTTCGGGGACTATTATACTAAGTAACATAGAAAGTGAAAAAACAAATCTCAGATCTCAGCTGTGTTCAAGGAAAGCAAAAAAACAAAACCAAAAAGACTACTTTTATATATTCAAGAAGAATGATGTAATACATTAGGCAACACGATAAAACTGATGTGAGAATGATAATTTATTTCACTGTTGCATTATTTTTCTAGGTGATTCCATCATTTTGTTTTCTTATTATTTGAGTCATTTTTAGTATAGCTGGGAATAATTGATGAGTCATGATGAAATAATACCTAGGACATTATAGTAAAAAGTTTCAAGATGTAGGAAAAATAAGCTCATTAAGAGTGTATATTGTATCTTAGTCTTATAGAAAGATCCAGTGAGCCTGTATAATAATGGCAAGATAGAGTGAGTTTTATTGTTACAAAATATGTAATTTTCTTTGTTGTTTGGGGGCTGTGGGGAAGACCTCTGAGAAAGAATAAAAGTCATGAAATACCTCCTTATAATAGTTACAACTACTTATAAAAGAAACTCTCAAAAATACAATTGGGTCCAGTGGATCCTGATTATATAGAGAGGGTCATTCACTTGGTTTCCTTGACTTCCGTCATGCCACATAGTCTTCCCT
>NW_011888782.1:13434018-13518519 GCF_000151845.1 Pteropus vampyrus
TGGATATTGTCATCTGAAGATACATAGTCTGATTATGCTTGTACAATCAATTTCATCATTAGGGTCTAGAGTGCCGCTAGTCAGTTTCTTTGCATTCATCTTCTGATTCATCTAACAATTGTGTAACATCTGTTTGTCGAATTTTTGCCACAGTAGGCAGTGTATTAGTTTACTATTGCTGCTGTAACATTATACAAATTTAGTAGCTTAAAACAACACAAATTTATTGTATTTACTGTTCTGTAGTTCAGAATTGTGACATAGGTCTTACTTGGCTAAAATCAAGATGTCGGCAGAGCTGCATTCCATTCTGGAGGCTCTGCGGGAAAATCTGTTTCTTTGCCTTTTTCAGCTTCTAGAAGCCAAAAGCAACTAAAACAAAAATACCAGAAATGAGATGGCTAATAAACAACAGAACTACAGTTCTGGATGCTGGAAGGTCTAGATTAGGGTGCCAGCACGATTGGGTTCTGGTGGGAGACTTCTTTCTGGTTGCCAGCTACTGACTTCTTGTATTCTTAGGTGGTGGACAGCAGAGAGAGGAAGCAAGCTCTCATAACTCTTACAAGGACACTAATCCCATTCATGCATGCTTCACCCTCATGACTGCCTAATCCTAATTACCTCCCAAAGGCCCTTCCTCGGTACCATCAAGTGGTGGGAAGTGGGAGGCAGTAGAGGTTTTTAGGGGTTTTGTGGGACTTAGACATTCAGTCCATAACAAGGCCCCCACTTTTGGCAGGTGTTCCCCTTTTCCCGTCTTTAAGGCCAGCAAGATAACATCTCTGACTCTGCTTCTATTAACACATCTCTTTCTCTTACTTTTTTCCTTCTGTCCTCTCTCTTCCACTTTTAAGCTCCCTCAGGATTACTTTGGGCCCACCCAGATAATTCAGGATAATTTCCCTATTTTAAGGGCAAGCTGATGAGCAACCTTAATTTTCCTTTGCCCTGTAACCTAACAGATTCACATCTTCCGGAATTAGGATTTGAACATCTTCGGGGACTATTATACTAAGTAACATAGAAAGTGAAAAAACAAATCTCAGATCTCAGCTGTGTTCAAGGAAAGCAAAAAAACAAAACCAAAAAGACTACTTTTATATATTCAAGAAGAATGATGTAATACATTAGGCAACACGATAAAACTGATGTGAGAATGATAATTTATTTCACTGTTGCATTATTTTTCTAGGTGATTCCATCATTTTGTTTTCTTATTATTTGAGTCATTTTTAGTATAGCTGGGAATAATTGATGAGTCATGATGAAATAATACCTAGGACATTATAGTAAAAAGTTTCAAGATGTAGGAAAAATAAGCTCATTAAGAGTGTATATTGTATCTTAGTCTTATAGAAAGATCCAGTGAGCCTGTATAATAATGGCAAGATAGAGTGAGTTTTATTGTTACAAAATATGTAATTTTCTTTGTTGTTTGGGGGCTGTGGGGAAGACCTCTGAGAAAGAATAAAAGTCATGAAATACCTCCTTATAATAGTTACAACTACTTATAAAAGAAACTCTCAAAAATACAATTGGGTCCAGTGGATCCTGATTATATAGAGAGGGTCATTCACTTGGTTTCCTTGACTTCCGTCATGCCACATAGTCTTCCCTCTTTCCAATCTCCTCTCTCTCAGCTAGATGCTTAAATATTGGTATTCCTTGGTGGTTGCCCACAGCCATTTTTGTTTTTATTATTTTTCATATGATACTGCTACCAAAATAGTATCTTTAGACTCATACGGCTAACTGCCCTCTGGACAGCTCTACTTACATACTTCACAGGCCTCCAAGCTGAGCATGTCTTAAACTTGTCATCTTAACCCCATTTCCCTTCCCTGACTCCCATCAAAACAGGACATCATATATTGTTCTTTTCCTGGTGTTTTTTCAAGTCATCTAACTGTTGCATCATTCATCCTGCAAGAAATTTAAGAGTTATCCCTTGACTCCTCATCTCTTACCCTCGTAACTATATCCCAGGTCTTGTCAAGTTCCAGTTGTGGTCATCCCACTCTCCATTCCCACTTCCTCTGTCTTTTTAGCCCCTTGACATCTTTTGTTTGGATTATCGTACTAACTTCCCAACCAGTTTTCCTATTATTTCCACTCCTGCCTCCCCTGCCTGCTCTGCTTGTTCTCTGAAGAAAGTCTGATTGTGCCATTTCACTATTTAAAACCCTTCTGAATATTTCCATTGCCTTCAGGAGAAAGCCTAATCATCTTAACACTCACTGCCTGCCAGTCATAATTGGCGCATGCCATTCTTCCTCGACCTCCCATTCATCAAACACACACACATGCACAGGCACACAGACACATGCATGCACATACAACCAAATAACTTGAGATGTTCCAGCTCTTCTGAATTACTCTCTCTCTTATGTACTTCCCGTTCACCTCCATACCTTCCCCTGCACCCTTCCATTTGTCCAGAACATTCTTCCTCCTCTTTAGCTAGGTTGGTATAGATCATAGCTTAGAAGCCCTCCTGGGAAGTTTCTCTTGAATACTTTTGGAGTTCCAGTTCTTTGCTTCTGTGCACCTCCCTCCCCTTCCTCTACCAGAGTAGATGTCAGACTCTACTGTTAGTACTTTTTAATTGTTTTCCTCAGAGATTGTTGTTAGCTCCCCCAGGGCAGAAACCCTCTCTGTCTTGTTCAGCATGGAGACCTCAGAACTTTGCACATTGCTGGGCACATAGTAAATACTTTTTAAATGTTTGTTGAATGAATGAATGTTATTTTATGAGCTTGTGTATAAGTACTGAAAGAATATATAAAAAATTAAAATTTTAATTTATTGAATCAGTTAATACCTGTGATGCCTGAATTAACTCATTGGACAGTGCCTGGTACATAGTAAATACAGCAAGTGTTAGCTGTTATTATTGTTGTTACTACTGTGAAGGCAGGAATGTAAGTGATTTTTTTCTTTTTCTATCTACTTTGGTAATTTATGAAAAAAATGAAATATTTGCAGTTGAAGCTCTTCTTAAACATTAAGGTGACAGTATTTGGCAATTTCTCATCTACAGTATTTTAGATTTACTTTTGGAAATGGAAACATTTTTAAGGTGTGAGTGCAGTGAAGAAGCCACTGTTTCAATATTTGTATCTTGTAAAAGGTGTTATAGTTTTTGCATGTTGTTCCCCCGCCATCCTCCCCCCACCACCCCCCATTTGAATGGTTAATTTTGCAGATCCCTTGAAAATTTGCCTAGAATTCTGTTGTTGTTAGAATGTTTGCTGGCAAATACTCAGATACACTTTTTTCAACTAAACTGAACTTATTAGCTGTCTTAATTAGCTTCTCATCCAGTCTGGAAGTCTATAATATTTGGCTTTATCTCTGGGTTGGATTGGATTTAATTATTTCCAGAAGTCAAACTACTGCTATCAAAGCCTACAGGGAGATCTACAGTTTCATTACTAAATTTTATAAACGAATGTACATGGAGTCAGAACAGTTTACAAAATCTTTCACAAGAACTTCATGAAATACTGTTCACGCTGTCATTTATACCGAAAAATGTGCTTCGTGGCCTTGTGGCCTTGCTTTCCTTCAGCTGGGCAGTCAGTAGAAGGAGGAGGACAAACTGCTATCATCATTGTCTCTGCCTTGGTTCAGGCGTTCATCACTGCATTTGAAACTGGTGAGCTCAGAACGGAGGGTGACCTCCTGTTGTCTTCAGGCACTTTTTCCTTCACAGCTTTCAGACGGGATGATGATTACTGAGAGCAGCACAGCACTTAGGCATTGTCCACAGGGACCTGACAGATTGTTCACTACAGAACTCTTCACTTAAAAGATAGCTTTTCTTGAGAAAAATTAGTTTTGGGCTTAAATTTATGTTACTGTTTTAAAACTGCAGACATCTTTGTCTGAGAAAAAGCTTACAAAGTTGGCACCTGCCTAGACCCTCCCCAAATTGTAGCATTTTCAGTTTCATATTTTTAAAATCTTATGGTTTAATAATTTGTCAAAAGATCTTTTATACATTGTTTATAATACTTCTCTGTTATTCTTATCCAGTTCTATAAAAGCAGTTTAATGCTCAAGATTTCCAGTTGGAGACTTCGTGATACATATATTAGGGTGATTTTAAAATCTGCCCTACTACATGTCATTAATAAGCACAACCTCCGAACTGTTTTTCATTTAAATTAAATCAAAATTATAGATTTAAAGTGGAAACCAGTAAGATGGTGGTGTAGACACAGGAATATTACACATAGTTTATATGTTAAAATTGTAAATTATATTGGTATCCAAATATAGCTGTGCTTTTTGTAATGCCGGAAAAATAGGTACTTTGTAAACACTTTACTGATTAAAGAAATGAAAGTACTGAAAGTTAGAAATAAAGGCTGTGTCTAAAGGTGGTTATGTAAAAGTTTATAAGCTTCAGATTTTTTTTTTAAGAATATATAAATTAGTAGATCTAGAAATGGAGTAGTTCTAGTCAGAGACATGAAACATTGGGGATTATTTCTTTTAATTTGGTATGTTTTCAAAGTGTCATCTCTCATTGAATGCTGTAGTTCTAACTGGATGACTGCATTTGCAAAATAACATGTTACTTGAATCTGAGTAAATGAAAAGTGTAAAAGAGCAAGTTCCCAGTATATCCATTTCCATGCATAGTTGTACCATGAATACTTATCCTTGGTTTAATTAAGAAACCTTATTATTGGGTGTTATTTAAATATTAAAATATATTCAAAAGTTCTATAAGTTAAATGAGTTAAAAACAATTCCAAACCATTTATTTCTCTTACTGATTTTATACAGAACTCCCCAAACATGTTTTTCTTATATAAACTGGAAATTATATAGAATACTCGTACTTAGTTAAAATATGATTATTTTGTCCATTATCTAAATTAGACTAAAATTAAGAGAAAACTGCATCTCGTAGATGTTTTTCCTAGATGTATTTGATACAAGCTTTATTATACATAAAGAATATTTTTACCAGTAGTTTATTATATGGTATTAAGTGGCTTCTTTCAGAAAAATGACAGTTTACAAAACAATAGACTCTCTTGTCCTGGATATTTTAAAGAAAAAGTTTTGAAGTTTTGAATGCTATCTTTAAGCATATTTCTGTAAATTTTGGAATAACTAATAATCTCTCTACTCTCACAGTTTATTACTACTAATTTACATTACCTTAAGATATACTTAAGTCAATAAAATTTTACTCTCATAATCTTTAATGGTAATTAAAATTAAATTATGTATTTACAGGTATATAAGCTCTTTAACATTTACATAATGTTGAAAGACGCGATTTAAATTGAATTCATTTGACAGTACCACTTTAGAAATAAGTTGGCAGTATTAGCATAATTATTATATGAATGTATGCTAATGTGGTATGAAAGAAAGATCCTCATTAAAATCTTGTCGTTAAACAAGTGACAAAACCTTACAAACAGCTTGAGGCTTCAGGCCAGTCACAGTTATTCCTGAAGAGATTTGGACAAGTGTGAAAACATATAGACTGTCTTTATTGTCATCAGAACACATAAATGGCACCTCGCATCAGTCTGTTTATAGTAGGCAAGGCAAATCTTAAAATAATGCAATGCCTAAGCATGCTACTGTGAATTTTTCAAGTTGTAAAAGTATTGGGTTTGTTAAATCAGAAAGTGGACTTCGGATAATAGCCATTGTGTTCATGTTTTCCAGAGAAGGACTGGGTTTGGTCCACTAGCATACTTCGTTAGGCAAATTAGTGAAGTTAATGATCTAGACATTATCCAAGTGGGCTGGCCTGATTAGGTCTGCGAAGTCACAGTAGGGACAAGGTGGCTCAGGGGAGTCAGGCCATGGTTGTCACCACTACTGTATGGCATTTCCCTTAAAGAAACCCTTAGCCAGGTTTAGTCACTTCTGGATTAACTTTATGTACGTGTTCTCTTTGAGTATTGCTGATGTTTTCATTTTTATTTGGGGTCATGATCCTTGCTGCTAGAACGGTAGATTTTAATATCATGCTATAAGCAGAAAAATTAACATGTCGGAATGGTACTGACATTCTAGAGAGAAAGTTTTTGGTGGCCCTGTGGCCTCCCCTTATGATCTCTATTGATAATGAGATGATCATTAAGTCTGCTTTGTCTTTTTGAGTTGTAGGGAGTCCTTCATCAAAGCACACCAAAGAAATTCCCTTGGTCTGATTTGGCCCATTTGTCCAGCTCATCTGCACAGAGAGGAATAAGAACATTTGTAGTTGCTCTCGGGAATCAGAGAGCAAATGGTGGAACTGCTGAAAGCAGTGAACAAGGAGCTGAAAGAAGCTAATCCTGTGTGTCTTTGGAGTGGAGTATTACATATCACCTGTAACTTAATGTGATCACACACATCAAATTATTTGATTTAAAGTCATTTCCTACATCTCTTGTCCTTGTCCATGTTCTACCACTTATCCTTCAAAGTATGCTATGATGCTGCAGGTAGATATAGATATCTATGCTATAGGGTCCTCGTCCTAGCAAAGCCCCTCTGAGTCTTTTATACATTTTAACAAATCTTAATCATTATCAGTTTGCTTATAGTTTAAATATATTTTTGTTACATATTATAAGTATGTGTCTTCATGGAGACTCCTGAAATTATCCAGTTTCTTTAAAATAGTTATAAGCTATATTCCTTAGGAACTAGAAGGGTAACACATAGCTCAAGGAAAGAAGGAAGTCTTTATAATTTTGTATTAAAAGAGTTATAGAAGATATTCAGGAAACTTTTTTTTTTTTTTTTGCCTACCGCTTCTTTGTGAGGATGATATCATAATTTAAGATCTAATACTGAAATGGTTGATTACTTACAGAAGGTTAGAGCTGGTAAAGCCTGGAACTAGAGCAGCCGGTGGTCAGGAAAGGACCAGTTTAGTTCAGGAGAGTAGCTGTAACAGGTAGGAAGCAAAGCACACACTGTCCTGTGCAAAGGATAAGGGAGGACTGAGTGTGATGCAAAACAAACATGAAATACATTAGTAAGTGGCCCAGCTGTGGGTGGATTATAGCGCCAGGCTTTTCTGGATTGTAGTCCAGGGAAGGTAGATACCAAAGAGGCCAGTTTAAAAGGCAAACTACCAGAATGGAAATTTGACAGAAAGCCTTTTGACTTTTCTAGAGCATCTAAGAGTTGACTTGAGAATGGAATGGGAGCCTGTTAACCAGAAATTAGGGCACCACGGCAAGGTCGTCTTAAAGAAGGGGGTGCCTTGATGCCATCAGGAGGCATGCAGACTGGACACTACATGACCATGTCTGGAAAAAGCTCCCCTTTTATTCTTCTTACTCATTTCTTATGGAATATACTTTTTTCTCTATTAGAAATTCTGTTTATTCTCTACGTACCACATGTCTCCATGAAGCCTGCTCACTCTGTGTCACAGGTCCTATCTCCTTTCAAATCTCATTATTTCTACAAAGTAAATAACACTTGTTCTGCCTTTTATTTGTGTGCATGTCTTTGGTGGAGCATATGCTATGTGCCAAGCACAATCTCAGTTAATAAATATGAAACGAATGAATGTTTTAGAGCTATCAGAAATTGAATTGATGTAATTACAAGTCATTTTTTTTCTTTCCAATTTTTTTATTTCAGATTTTACCAAATGTTGCAAGGATTCTGGAATCCTTATGGTAGTAAAATGCCGGAAAGAAAATTCTGCATTGAAAGAATGTCTAACAGCTTAGTAAGTAGCTACCTTCTCCTCTGTGTGCATGTGTATAATATCTGGTAGGTAAGAGCATGTTATTTAACTCATTCAATGTAATATATTCTGTATTTCTCCCACCAAATCTATCATATTGTTGGCCACGGCTAAAATTTCAGTTTGTTAAAGATTATTCCCCCCCAAAAGCAACATCCTTATGAAGGGTCTTTTCAAGTTATGTGGGTCAGTCAGCATTGTATCTGATTAATAAGATGAGGTCAGCAAACAAAAATATTTGATTTTTCCTATGATTTAACCAATTCCTTTTCATGAACAGGTTTATCTATAGAATATATTATAGGTAGGTTTATATTTATATCTCCTAATGAAAATGTACTGAATTAGACTATCTCTAATTAGACCTTTGCCAGTCTTATGATTTTTTAAAAAATTAATATACGTTAACTCCTAGGTAAGTTCTAATAAATCAAAGGAAAGACACAGGTAAATTTAGATTTTTAAAGTTAATTAAATTACTTTTTAAAATAATTCATAAATAACATATTTCTGATATTTCGTTTTAGTTTCTTGAATCTTAAAGTAAAAATATGCAAAGTTCTTTGAGCTTTCTGTTGAATCACCCCATATATTCTATTACCCATTTATTGTCAGATAGTATTGAAGAATACTTTCGTATTAGTTGATAGTTGTAACTGAGATCTTAGTGTTTTGGTAAGCCCTTATTGTATACTCTGCTCCTCCAGCCTGTGAAGCATATATGTCAATATGATTTGATACTTCTTAGGGAATTAGATAAAAAGTAGTGATTATCTGAATCTTATATTTGTGTTCTTTTTTGATAACAATGTACACATAAATGTATAGACTTTATTTTAGAATGCTGTGGTTGGAAGACTTGAGAGATTAATTTCTACATGAAGAAGGAGATAAAAAAACATTCTAGGTCCACATTTTTTTGTCTCGAGTTAATAATAAATAAAAGTAATTCTGATAGCAGCTCTTATTTATGCGCCGGAACCTGCACTAAGCATTTTACTTTAAAGGAGGAGGAGTTCATTCTGTGGCTTACTACTTTTTAATATCTCTTTTATATATTGATGTTGTTGTTTTTATGTTCAGAATTTTTACACCTCAGTTTTAGTCATCATCGAAACTTGTTATTCTTAGTTTGACATCTCCCTCCTTCTAGATAGGGCTGCACTTAGAGCGGAGCTGACAGTAGCAAGGACTGTGGAAAGGGCGGTGTAGGCTTTATCTGGGTGAGCTGGGGTGTAGCTAGTCACGTGACCTTGGGCAGGTTACTTTCTATAAGATAGGATAATTATTCCTAATGGAGTGATTGTGAGGTACTATATGTAAACACCTTACCACAGTGCTGGCACATAGTAGCTACTCAATAAATGTTAGCTCTTTTTTTTTATTGTATTTGCTATTTGTTAGCTTTTGTTATCTAAGTATTAATCATTTGAATAGCCTTCCATCTCTCACTCCTAGAAATTAGAGAACAATAACAGATTCTAGTCCATTCTGTGGGAGGATCTGGGAAGGGTGTGAGGAGGCTACTTCTGTTTGGAGGAGAGACAAGCAGTGAAGCAAAGAGGGATGTGATACTTGCTGAAAGTAAATGGAGAGTTAGGAAGGAAGGATTTTATTTGACCTTAAGTATTAAGAAATAGTATATTTTCATCTTTGAATAAGAAAGTGCTCTTGTTATTTGCTGTGGACATTCTATAAAATGAATGTAACAACCATGTCCTCTCATTTCTTCATAGTGACATCTTGAAACGTTAATGGTTTGTGCTCTTTTGTTTCTAGCTGTCTGATCTTCATTCATTCAATAAACTGCAGTCTGCCTTCTGTCCTTACTCCGCTGAAACTGCTCTTCCTGCAGGTTCTAATGGGTTCATGGTAGCCACATTGAATACATTTTCAGTCCCTTCTTTTACTTTGACTCTGGAAATCACTTAAAATTCTCTTCTATCTGGCTTCCCTTATAATGCTTTCCTATTTTCCCGACGTCTGTGTACTACTTCTCAGCCTTTTCTTCCTTAACCTATTCCTTAAAATTGGTTCACTGGTTCCCTTCTCATTCCGAAGTCTGAGAAAGTTTAGGTTGCCCCCATGGATTCAGTTACTTCTAGAATTTTCCTTGTCTCCTAACTCTAAGTGATTATTTCCTTTTGATTTTCTTTCTTAAATCTTCCACAGATTCATTTCCTCCTTTTCATTATAATGGCTCCTCCGTTGGTCTAGGCCCTCATCATTTCTTTTCTGGATTGTTATAATAGTTTATTTATTGGAAATCCTGCCTCTAACCTTGCTGCCTGCTTTTAGCCTATCTACCATATGCTGTCCTTTTCATCTAAGACAGCGATCATACAGTTGCTCTGCTAACAGTGCCCATTGTCTTCAGGATAGCTTTTAACTTAGTATGGCATGATTTGGTTCTTGCCATTCCAGCTTCATCTTGGGCCCTGTCTCCTATGTGCATAATCTGCTATGGTGGTACCAACTTACTTGCAGTTCTTCATGTATCAGTTTTTCCTCATTTATGTAACCTCTGCACATGTGCCTCCTGTAGGGATTCTGTTGGTTCTTCAAAATGCAGCTCAAGCATTTGCCCTTGACATCTCCCCATCTCCCCCACTTCCTCCCCATGTTTCCATGGTGCACCGGGCCCTGCCTCTACCACAGCACTTTGTATGCTTAATGGTAATGCAGTCTTTACCTGTCTGTTCTGTAACACCATGAGCTCTTTGAGGGTTTGCTTCTCATTGCTCTCTCCTGGAACGGTGCTATTCAAAAGAGAACCAGTAGGTCTTTTTATTTTTTTTCCTTTTCTTTAGCTAGTTGGGTAGTCTAATGTTTACAATGAATTTATGTGCCAGATGAACTGGATGTTTAAATGTTATTAAAGTAAGCTTATGTTAGACATTTGCAAGGTGATTCACCGTAGTTGTTTTTTCTTTCTTTCTTGTAGCTATAATGATCCCACCTTTTATGAAGAATGCAAAATGGAATACCTGAAGGAAAGGGAAGAATTCAGAAAAACTGGAATTCCTACCAAGAAAAGGCTACAGAAGCTTCCAACAAGCATGTAGGCAAATATTCAAATGATACTCAGTAACTCTTTTCATGGAAATCACAATTACCTAAAATAATGGACTCAAAGAAGTTTGTTTGCTTTATCCTAAATTATGGAAATACTAATTTTATCTGAAATAAAGATTTTTAAAAAAACAAAGTTTATTTAATGGGATAGTAGTAAATAGTGAAATGGGATATGGTTTGCCTGGTCATTAATGGATTTTTCATACATTTTCCCATAACCGTAGTTCTATAATAGTGACACTGATTTTTAAGCGTTCCATATAGATCTTACAATACTCTCTCTCAGTGTGTAGACTAATGGCTAATCGTGGGGGCCAGAAGTACCTAAAGGAAAACATTCATTTATTTCAAAGGTATTAATGACTAGGCAGTACAGCAGAATGGTTATGAACCAGAATTGTTCCTGGTTCTCCACTTGCTAGCTATGCAACTGGCAATAAATCTCATACTGTTATTGTGAGGATTAACTGAGTATTATGAGTAGAGTATGTAGGACAATGCCTCGGACATGGTAAATGCTTTTTAATCGTTATTGTTATTATTAGTACTAAAGGCTTATTTGGAAATACAGATTGTAGATAAGTACTTAAAAATGAATTAATTTTACTTAACATCTTAGATGAAAAATTTCTTAAAGTGTGTTATTACACAAGTTCCTTTTCCCATTGATTTGGCTACTGAAAATAATCTTTTTTAAAAAGTCTCCTTTATAAGCATGAATAACTATTCTGTAACATAGTAATTCAGGAGCTAATGTAAAAAAATTCTGTTCCAATGCAATAATTTGGTCCCAGGTTGAGCTTTTATATTAAAAGTTGTTTTTTTTTTCCCCCATGAGCTATTAACTCTTCTTCTACAGCCATTGCAACTGGTTTCTAGGTAAGTAAATTTTGTTTACATAGTTCTCATTAAAAGCACAAATAGAAATTACTGCCCACTAGGACAAGATTTAACTTTGTCCCTAGTCCCATGAAATAGATCTGAGAGACGTTTTTAAAGGACTCAGTTAACACAAGTAGCAAATAGGACCCTAAGAACCAATGGCATGTTCAGGTTCCACAGTGTTCTGGAGTGAGCCACTCAGAAGAACTACTTTACTCTTATTTGAAACTCAAAGAAACTACCTTTTCCCAGGCCACAGATGAAAGCAAGGGAAATTACTAGAGCAGACAAAGCAAAGCAAGTATAGAAACCTAGAGGCCACATTGCATAGTGGTAAACAAGCCTATATCCCTCTGTTGGCCTTCTGGTATTTGTGGATTTCCTAGAGCATAGGACCTTAATTTTTATTTATGATGACTCAAATGAAAAGGCAAACCATTTACTTTAAAAGCTACTGAAATATACAATCTAAAGTTATTTTATAATTTTGATTAGAATGAGAGGGGCTAACTTCAATTTTATGTGGAAAATTTATGTAGATGTCACTTTCCCTATAGGTGCTAGATAAGTTATATATTGTAAGTAAGTTCATCTCTATTACATCAAAAACAAACTATTCATCATAGCTTTCAGGATATCCTTGCCTATCCACTCGAGTCTGCTTTTCCAACTGGTTCATCTGCCTCAGTTGTTGTCTTGCTTGCTCATTTGTGCCTCTGCTGATATTATTTTGTTAAGTAACAACCCAAAGATTTTCTACCTTGTAAGATCTATCTTCTCCAAGTAGCCTTTCTGGATAAGATCATTACTTTATTTTCACATAATTCAGTCCTTTAATTCTCTAAGTCTGAATTTCCCTCTATTTTGATTTTCTAATGTTTCACATAGGTATGTCCCTGTTCTACTTATGAATTAGGTTCCATTTTGGTAGGACCTGTTTCCTTTGAGAGATGTAAATTTTATTTTAGCTAATAGAGGATCAAGAGGAAGGAATAGGTGGCCTTTTTGTTGTTAGCTATGTTCTCTTCATTTTTTTGAGTTACTGTGCTGAATTGGATTATCATAAAAATCTAAAGATTAAAGGAAGTTTCAAGAGAAGCCCTTTGAAGCAAGTATATAAGCTACAGAGATGGGCCATTCTCTCATTTCTCTTTGAATCTAACCAGAACAGAGATGATCACAAACTGTACATTTAAAAAAATTACAGCTGGGTAAAAACAAATTTTGGTTAATATCTTTTTTAGAGCCTTACACATCATTTAATTAGTACTTTAAACACGAAGACTATCAACCACTGACTTTGGAGCATATCTGTTTGATAGCTACCTTATGGTTTAGATGGAAAAGCATTTTCTCCGCTCAAAAAAGGTGGTTTAACAAGACAAATGCCAGTGCTCGCTTCGGCAGCACATATACTAAAAGAAAAGACAAATATATGTCATATGAATCAAATTAGCAACTAACAATTAGTACCTGACCTTGGAATATATAGGCAAGGACAAAATTTCACATCCACTTCAATTTCAAACAAAAATAATTTAATTAAACGATTTCTTGGCATTGTTCAAAACATTAATCAAGACATTATCCCACACAACTTATTTTCTTTACAAAGTAAAATTTCAAATCTTGGTTTTAAAAGGCAAACCATTAAGCTACGTTAGAGATTAGACATAATATACTCTGCAGCCACATGAGAAATAGTTTCTACTGCTTTGATATTACACAGGTAGTTGCTTCTCTCAGCTGAAGCCTGGAGTCTTGTGTTTGTTTTATGCATATTGTGTTTCTGTTACTTGGCAGGAGATTCTGCTCCCCTGAGTCTGCCATGTTCATTGGTCAGAATAAATTCCAGCATCTGACACCAATTCCATTAATCACAGACAAGCTTGAATAAGTGAGTAAGATAATAGAAAGACAAAAATATCTGGTGAACGAAGAACATTGTTTATGTATGTATGCTATTCAGTTAATATAGAAGAGATTTGAGATATTCCTTTGAGTTCAAGGTATTTGAAACTGTCTATCAAAAAGGATAAAGTCCTCTTCCATGAAACACTATCTCAGGCAAAACATGTAAGAATTAATACATTACTAATTATTTTTAATACTGCAACCTTGGAGAATTTAGGTAAGTTTCCATGTGACACTATCCTTGTTATTTACTTGTTTACAAATGAAAGGCTACTTAGAATCAAAGAGTTTGGGGACATTTCATGATTGTACTATATCAATACAGCACAGAATTTGGTTTCTAGAATTAAAATTCCCAATTAAACTAATTAGAAATCACTCTGAGTAAAATGTTGTATTTCAAAACAAAGTTTAACAATTTATAAGCTGCTCTATATAACAAGGTGTAGACTCTTTGAAGAAAATGACTTTTATACAGTTTCACACACATTTAGATTTTCATTATGGACCACTGAAGGGACAGATTAGACTGAAACTGTTATGATGCTCTTTCTACTTCTACTTGGATGATGTAAGATTTTAATAGTTTATTCATACACCATGTAGATTTTCAACTATTTCATCACTTTTCCATTAGGACTTGAGGGATGTAACACGACAAAGTTGGCGTCAATGATCAGGTTACTTCAAGTCTTAAAATTCAAATTGCAATTCTAAGTTTTATCAACACTGTGATTAAAAAAATGATTTTAAATCTTAAACTTTGAAACAATGGCGTAGAGAGATGGAATAACCTACATACTATTATTCCACTATTTTTCATATCTTTATGCACTAAAAGGTCAATAGAAATATAACCTATTCACACTGCATTTGCTCCTTTATGTAACTTAAGGTAACTTATACGATTTTTCTCTGATATTAATGGCCTCTATTTTTAATAACTATTTAGACATTTCACACATTTTGTAAAACCATGTGTAAAAACTTTCAATACCATTCTTTATGTGAGGCAGAAATTTACCATGATTATCAAAGGTAGAATTGTCTTTTTCAAACACCTTAAGTTTATTTATTTATTAGTAGCATATATCTGATTCTTAGCCAGACTATGAAGCTCGAGGGTTGCTCTCATATTGGAAAAATCAACTACATAATGTGGTACAGTATGTGCAAACGTGTATACTGAAGAACTCTGCAAAAGTTTAATTAAAACACTTTAAATAATTTCTCAAGAGAACAGTAGGAGATACAGCAACCTCATGACCAGATCATGAATCTCTTCGGAATTAATTCTTATAAAGGCAGTTTTGATTATGTTGATCCAAGTAATGCAGTGGTGGCAGGTTAGGTAAAAGCAAAGTTTTATTTTTAGTTTCCCCAAATGCTGTGTCATTCGATTTAGGAGGGCTTGGGAATACCCAAGAATTATCTTCCAGAGAATTTCTGCCAAAAGAGTTGTGTTCCTGAAAGTTTGTACCATCATGAGGAATGGGTTGCTTGTTATCTGTCCATGATTGGAGAATCGCTTTCTCTGATAAAGCCTTTATATCTCCCGGCAAAGGGGAAGACGTGCTATGACAAAGAGTTTTGCCATCTGGTGACAGAGGGGGATGTCTTTTGTACGCTGCAGTAAAGTTTGTCAAGTGCAGTTTTGTGCTGTCTTTCTCAAGGTCTTCCATGCATCCTACTGGGGTGCAGGCTAAAAAGAAAGCACAGGCCAAATGTCAGTTGTCATGGCATTTATGATCATACAATATATTTAGAACTGGAAATAACATTTCCAAGTTAATGTGATCATTGGATCACTGTGATTTGAAAAACAGATAACAAATCATGAGTTCTAATCCTGGATTAGCTATTTATTGACATTGTGACTTTAAGTAAGTCACTTCACTGCTCCAGGACACTTCTCTCATCTGCAAAATGGACAGAGCATAGTAATCCTGTCCCTCCTGTATCATTGAGCTATTAAAGATGAAGAAGTTAATATTTTTAAAAGCTGGAGACCAATAAAGTTAAAATACAAATAAAGATCCTGTTCTTGGCTCTTAACATGGCTAGAGAAGGCTTGCAGCCTATTTAATTCAGTAGAGACTAAGAAAGCTGTTCTTAAGTTTTGGTAATTTTTTTGTTAAATGTAATATTCCTTTACTTTTCAAATCTTTTTTTCCATAGGTGATCCAAAAGTAATTTTTTTCAGAAATAATTATATTATGAATAAATGAGACCCAAATAATATATATTCAAAGGCTTTATGGATAAAACAGTTTAAAAGCTAGAAAATAATCCTGTTTCTTATAGAATACATATAATGGTAAATATAAATTCTGCTATGGTCACAGTGTAGGTGAAGTAAAAAAATAGCAAAAAAAAAAAATTGTCTGTAGTACACATGTAATGGCTTAGAAAACAAACTGCTCTAAGCTATTATTTAGCCACAGCCAACACAGTGGTTGTATGATCTTTCCTTCACCCTATAATTCAGCCAGGGCAGAAAAGATAAATTTATTTAAGTCCATGAAAGATGCCAACTGTAACAAGGCTTGAGTCTATGTAGGTTTAGAAGAAATAAATTGAACCACATTATAAAATAAGCCTTTTTTCTTGGGCGGAGGTATAAGAGTTTGAAAGAATTGGAAGTAACAGTGCTCAGCTTCTGGACAAGGGTAATATGTAGGCCCGGAAGAGGTGATCTAGTCTCATCTCTGTCCACTCCTCAAAGCAATGAGTTTTTTTTTTTAAGTGAGGAATGGGGGCCTCAAGCCTGTCACTGTCATAGGGAATATTCTAGAAAACTTATGGTTCAAAGCACTAAAAGACTTAGCACTTACCAGCTCAGAAGGGACATAAAAATGAGCCAATATTAAATGTGGAAGGAGCATTTCTCCTTTATTATTATTTGGAAGTGATATTTATTATATAAACAAAGAGCCACACTGAAAACTCACTGCAAAATTACTCTGTAAGTCCTTTTTAGAAGTCTTATTTCTACCATCAACTTAAGAGTTGCCTTATAGGTAACCCTGGCCAATGGAAAACTCAAGGACAAAATGAACCATAAATTAAGTTAGGGCCTGCCAAAGCACCACATTATTTTGCCTGATTCATAAATAACTAACTCTCTAGAAACTGAAAGGAATTCTGAATTTAGTTTTCCTTCTCATTATGCAACATTTTCCCCCATTGGTGTACACTCCTGAGAACTATTTATAAAATACAGTTCTCTTGAACCCTTTTGAGGGACAATCTGAGGTGCAAACAATTTTAAATTGGATGGTGATTATTTTTTAATAAAAAGTCACATCTCATTACTTTAAAAAAGTAAATTTTAGGGCTTTCAAATTTATATTACACAACTTTTTAGAACTACAACTATTATCTAACAAAAGGAAAAATGCACTGATTTTTCTTTGAGGTATAAAAATAGCTTTGAGGTATAAAAATTGGCAAAGTAACCACCACTAGTTAACACAAAACTCAAAAAGTTTAGTGAGCCACACAGTTAAATATGAAAGGCAAAACAATGAAAATTTTTGTTTGGTTGAAAAGGATAAGAAGAGAGCACCTAGTATCTTTTCTAAACAATGTAGCCTTTATGAAAAGAAAAATTAAGTTTACAAAAAATGAAAACCACCAAATAATGAATCAAAGCGACTTTTTTCAAAACGATTTAAAGAGCTAGGTCTTTGGTGTATTCTGTAATGAAAAATAGCTTTTGGTGTCTTTTTTTTTTTTTTAAATATATGAAGTAGTTGTGGTAAAAGGTCAACTAGAGCAAACTTAACACCTCAGCCTTATACACATAAGCAACACTTGGCTGAGAAAAAAGCCACAAGGGGAAAAGAATACAGTACTGAAGAAAAAACACATCAGCAACACCTTTATGTGTGAAGTTGACCAGTATGAGACCGAAGCCAAAGCAGAGAATGGGTAGGCTGTGAACATACTATATATACTTTGGCTTATCAAACTCATTTGATGAGATTTTGATAAGATATGATAGCTAGTTGCTCTTCAAGCAGTTTAGCTGGAATTAGTGGTTTCCGGCAAACATTGACTTGCCTTTCTTGATTGCAGTTGGGGTTTTCAGTTTTCTTAGTAGTTCAGCTTGTACTTGAGTCACCAGATGTAAATTAGACATTTCTCTCTTCAGTTCCCAGTATGCATTTTGCATATTGTCACTGAAATACAAGATTTTATTTAAGAAAAGTTAATGGTTTTTATTCTCTTTATTGTCAGAGAACAAAATTGTCTGCATTTCTGCTCAAATTAGTTTTGAGAAAACATAAATTAAAACATCCTCATTAAATAATTTAAAGATATTTAATAAAGGCATTGTAACAGGTGAAAAGATCTCATTCATAACAACACTGACCTAATTTCTAGCAATTAACTGAACTATACTAAACAGAAGAGTATTATAAAAACAAGTCTAACCAATGAGAGTTTCTTATAGTTCTGATGTCAGAACGGAGATTTAATTATAGTCTACAGTGCAGTGATGTTGATTCATTTAATAGTAAGGAGTATGTTCTTCATTTGCACATCTGATCAAGACCAAAGTGATATTCATTCATGTATGGGTTTTAAATTTGTATTTACTATGTGATTATTCTGTTTTGATGTTGTGAATTGAAATGCTGTATCAATGGCTGAATGTATACCCAAGCCCCATTAAAATAAAATTTAGGTTTCATGTATTCCATTCTTTTATGTTTGACTGGGCTGTCTCATATTGTTGGTTCTAAACCAATGTGACATGACAGCATAAGACATGAAGAGCCAGATGATTTCCTGGTAAGTGAAAAGAAGCTAGAGAGAGAAGATTATATAAAACAGAAATAAAACTTCACAAATGCCTCTCATTTTTATGATTAAAGACTTGTTTTAGTCTGTATTTTACCTCAGTTATTTTAAGTCTATATTTTACCTCAGTTATTTGAGAAATTGTTATTTTAAACCTAATTTTTATAAGTTTCATCTTCCATTAAACATTCTTCTATGGATACTCATGATTTTCTTTCTTTTTAGGTTCTTAACTGCCAACTAAATAAATGGAAATCTTCAACATATATTCTTTCTTGTACTAGAGTACATAAAATTTTTACTTTAAGAAACAAGTGATCTCATAATGTTCACATGACCGTTATTGCCTTTTAAAAGATATTAGTGTAATTTTAGTAATAATGAAATCAAATTAAACAAACATGTCACTTCCCACTTCAATTTTTGTCTAGCCATAAACAAAAACCTTTAAAAAAAAATCCTTTAAGGATAACACTCTTGATATCTAAATCTAATATCCTATTCTAATTAGGGAAGCAACAGATATATTAAAAAACAATTATTTTGACTTGTGTTAGGTTACATACATTTTTCTCAAAATTTCCCATTCTACTCAGACTATAATTCTTCCAATAAAGGCAGCAGAGTAAACTTTATATTGCTTCAAGAAAAATCTACTTGTTCTAGTCTGTTATAAACATCACTTGTTAACCAGTAGTCTATTAAAAATCACAGGGCTCTTTGCAGGTTTTTGATAGGTGTGAAATAATTCACAAAAATTAGTTAACCACCTCTACTTCACCAGTAAACATCTGAGATGTGTGCTACAATGAATGTTTCACATAGTAGCCTGTCTTAAGTGTGAAGAGAGTTGTTGGTTCCTTGGTACAATTCTGGGCACTCAGTATGCTTTCCAGAGAGTTATTCACTTTTACACAGCAGTAAGTATAAACACTGTTTATGTACCAATTCACGCAGTCAGTCATGATATGAATAATACAGCTTAAAAATAATTCAGCAGTAAGTATAAACACTGTTTATGTACCAATTCATGCAGTCAGTCATGATTTGAGTAATACAGCTTAAAAATAATTTTATTATTGGCATGAGATGGTAAATCAGTATCTGACTTGGAGAAAAGAAAAGCAAATACTTAAGACTATCTAGATACTGGAATATCAAATACATTTAATCATTCAAAATAGCTAAGCATGTAAAATAAAAAATTATAGAGGTGTTAAAAGCAGTGTCTAATACACATTTCCCAATTCAGTTTAATGAAGACTGCTTATAAATCAGGTTAAACTAAAAACTAGGCCACCAAGTTTAACATACATTTAGTCTTTTTCTTTTGCAGTTATGTCACCTGAATTGAAAACTACAGATATAAAAATCTAAAATTATTACTAAGTATAAGCTCTCCCTCTTGTGGATAACAAAGTAATGGCAGTCACTTTACACTTCACAATATTAAAGTGCTATGGTCTTCAAAGTGTGTTAAAAATTTATTTTTAATTCTATATATTTAAATAAAATGTTTAAATCATTACTTGAGACTGGAAAAGGCAAGCTGTCATCCACAAATCTTTAAAAGAGCTCTAACTAACCTTTACTTCTCTAGTATATTTGAGATTGTATAAATTGTACCCCACTCCTTCCCAGCTGGGGGTGTGAACATAGTTAAGTTTTGCTTTAAAATGTCATACAAGCAAAACGCTAGTAATATAGATGGTTGTCTATATAACTTATAAAATTTAGTCTTTCTGAATCTTAAATGTAATGAAAACTGTTTATCTACACCTCAAGAAGGGGGTAGATGTTCTACTTACAAAGTAAAACTGTAAAACCTCAGTTTTCTTGACACTACAGATATTCAACTTATACTGAAATGAATATTCCTTGTATAAGAAAATTCTACTTGAGTTTTTTACTTTAGCCATACATATTTTTCTTTAGCTTTTGAAATTTTACTGAGTTATTATATCCCCAGAAGAACTATAATAAAATTATGGGATAGTCTTAGCCAAGAGCTAGAGACTTAGAAATGTCTATTTTTGACAACTGCGATTCCCCGAAACAAGTGTCTTTCATACATTTTTGACTCTAAGATACAGCAAGCAATCACTTTACACTGCAACCCAATAAAAACAAGTTATGAGAAACCACACCCCTTATTATACGTACATTATATTCTGGTATGTTCTATAGTTATGTCTCATTTTATTGTGCTTTGCTTTATTGCACTTCACAGAAACTGGTTTTTACAAATTGAATGTAAGCCCCTCCCTCAACCAGCAAAAAGATTACAACTCGCAGAAGGCTGAGATGATGTTTAGCATTTTTTAGCAATAGTTTTTAAATTAAGGTATGTATACTGTTTTTTTTTTTTTAGATGATTGCTATTGTACACTTATTACAGTATGGTGTAAACATAACTTTTATATGCATTGGGAAACCAAACAATTTGTGTGACTTGCTTTATTGTGATATCTACTTTATTGCAGTGGTCTGGACCAACCCTGCAATATCTCCAATGTATGCCTGTATTGTTTTATTCTTTACTTTTAAAATGCCTGTCTTGCATTTTAACTCACAAAATTTCATGAACACTAAGGGAACATAGCTCAGTTTAAAAAACACTAACCTAATCCATATTTTCTGAACCGAGGATTTACATTTTAGGAAGTTCTATAATGTAAGTTTACCGTATACCTAGATCAAGTTTAAGTACGGAGGGCAACAATCTAAAACTAACACTAGAACAGTACACTGGCAGGACTTTGGCCAAATTTCTGATAGTAGGGCTGCTATTGTTACATGATGCAGCATACAATGAGTACCAGATAAAAGGCCACCAGTAATTAAAAGGTTTATTCTGTGTTAGGGAAGCAATACACTACCTCAATTGCCTGGCAATATAAAGGAAGAAATAGAAAAAAGGAGTGTTTCAAAAAGGAATTTTCCAAGTAACTGAAAAACAATCTTTAAAAAATCTAAACTTCTAATGGTTTTATAGAAACATTCCAATGAACTTTTCCCCTTCTATAGTAAATTTATCATCTGGTCTGCTAAAAGTGGATGAGGTAACTTACAACGATTAATAAAATATAGAACAATAAACGAGAAATAGGTATAAATGATAAGGCAAAAGTAAAACAAGATAATATGCAGTTAATAACAAAAAATGCATGTTTACCAAGGTAAGCTACAAATCTGGGTTTTAGTTTTCTAGTTGTTAACTAGAAGAGGGAAACCTAATCAGTTTTGTAATCAAAATTGCTTACATAAGATAAATGCGAAACAATATGCAAAGAAACACAAGTGTAATTGAGTACTAGGGAGCGAGATAGCTTTGACAAAGAAGATAACTTTGAAAAATAATTTACATGGACAATGTACTAGACACATTGTTTAAAAAAAAGGGAGGGGGTGGGGACTTCCTTACTGTAAATTTAGTAGAAAACAAGGCATAATTGAAGTACTGTTAGAATAGCAGAGCTGAGTAGTTGCAACATAGACTGTATGGCCCAGAAAGCCTAGAATACTTACTGCTGTCCTGTTACAGAAAAAGTCTGCCTATCCCTGGATCTAATGGAGTGCATGGTATTCAAATTGTTTTCCCTAATTGGTCATTTCTCCCAAAGGCATGAATTCACATTATTTGCTTTATTTTAGGTCAGTAAACTTTGGAAGCCAAATGATTAATAGTGAAGTCAAATCAGTATTCTTCACTGGATGGAAGTATCCATAAAGAGAGGGGATGCTAACATAGCAGAAACAAAAATTAGCAGGTAATTTAAAACACAGTACTTAAGGTTACTTAAGTGAACAGACAGCAATGCCAAGAAAAAGTTCTCTTAAAATTCGTTCATGTTATACCAAAGACTAAGGCTGTCCAAGTTTATCCTTAAAACAAAATGATATTACTATATATGGAAATGCATAATTCTTCATGTACAGAATCAGGATTTATCACAGAATACTTTCACACAGCTAACTCTCTAAAATCCAATCTAAAATATTAACGAATGTTAAAAAATTGTTTTAAGGTATCACGATATGCACCTTTCTGCTACTCCAGTTCAAGCCTATTGTTAAACAACAGTTAAATGTTTTTTATATGTTGTGATCAGAGATCACATGCCAGACAGTATCCATTTGTTTTTAAGATTAAATCAACAGATATCTAGGTGGTCCCTAGCCAAAGTGGCCTATGAAAGAAGAATATATTATTTTTGAATGCTGAAGAATGTTCATACCTTGAAATGCTTAGTCTTTGGAAATCTCTGCTCTGCAGACTGTCTTCCTGAGATAGATCCTGTCATTTGTTTAAAAAAAAAGTTTAAAAATTATAATTGTTACATTTTATTTATTCTCAGTACTTCGTTATTACCAGAGATATGCTTTGGATATATAGAATACATCTATAACTGTACAGCATAAAACTAGGTTTTATATTCAATTTTAATGAATTACCTCCAAACCTATATTTCTAAATCACTGCCAATTATTTAAAGTCATTAATGTTTTAGTTTAAAAAATAAAATTGCTCTCATGTAAAAGAACTTGAAGTCTTACAAAATATATTTCTGAAGACATGAATCCGAAGTCTGTATTTAAAAAAGGGTAACAAATAACAAATTAATATTTATTCAAGATAGAACTGAATGAATTCCATGAGAAAATGGAAATTTTATTGGTATTCCACTTTTTGGTATTATTACAAAAAAGTACCCAATTTAACAGGTTGCTGCTTAAAAAGATCAGCATAAATTTCCTCCTTCAACATAGATAAGAAAATGATTTGGCAAGGGCTTCATAAAGTGCCTTATATACTTTTAAGTTTTAGTAGTATAGGTTATAAATGACAAACTATAGAAGATATTAAAATAAAAGGTAGACTTAATATGTTTAAGAACTCTAACACACTTGTTTGCAATGCACTCTTATTTAAGGGTGCAGATACTCAGTTGGCAGAAGTAGCCAGCCAGTATAAACTAAGAGAATGAAATTTAATTTTACAATTTCTTATTTACATATTTAATATGTTTTAAAGTGGACATTAAAAAGCTGCATAAGGACTTCGTAAGTACTCTGAACTTCGGAGAATAAATTATTAAAATGTTTTCTGTTATAGGTTTTAAAGCATTTTTGGATCTCTGTTCAGAAAATACTAGCTAAATTCTGTAACAAGCTGCATCTTAGGGAGCCCCACAGAGAGGAGAAACAGAAGTGGCCCACAAGTCAAGGGACCACTAACAAAGCACATGGCCATAGACATTTTTCTTCCTTGTTCTTCATAAGAAATGAAGCCATCAGATCAAGGTCACTTTTAGTTTCTTGGTATCACTGATTACAAATATATATGTAAATTAGTGTATATTTAAACATATGTACAATGGAAATGGTCCTCACTTTTTAAAGCCAATGATGTATTTTTAAAAATCTGACAGTTTGGGTTAGGAAAGTATTTTTCCAGCTACCACCTAATAATTCAGAAAATCTAATGTAAACCAGCATTAAGCACAAAAGAATTATCTCTAACATTCAAAGACCCAGTTCTGGGCCCAGTATCAGTTTGCTATGTTCTAAAGGAAGTAACGGATCTGTTTCCTAACAGGTGCCATATGATATGGTTGTTTCCCATAAACGGGCCCATTGCTACAAAATCTTAGAAAACAGTGCTCAAGTTAAACAGATTCCTATACGATAAGTCTTCTCAGAACCTTCAGTACACTACAGTACATTGTGAATCAGCTATTATCAAGTATCTTAGACACCTATACCAACTCCATTTTACTGATCCAATGTTTCCTATACTTCTTTGGTAGTGGTGTCTGTTTTTCTCAAAGGATCAACTATTCTGGATATAAAGGGCTAGAATATTGGGGGATACAGAAAGTGAAGGGCCCGTAGTGGAACTGACTCTGGAACTCACTAATCAACTGAGTTCAATAAGTACTTTAAAAAACTAAAATAAACACTATTATGATCCATGTAGGATGCTATTTCACTTCAGAAGTTGTTAACATGTTTCATAGAGAGTATCATAAAAATATTTGTGAATATGGCTACAGCAGATATATACAAGATCATCAATGTGAACATAAACTGCTCTGCTTGGCCTGCTCTTTGGTTTCTCTGCTGACACTGACACGGATCAGCACCTTTGAAACAGATTTAAACGTACACATTCACAACATCAACATTTCAACTTGGAAGCCTTGATGATTTATGCATTTCGCTTTCTTTTCCTGGTTCATTTCCTTATATTGTGAGCATTTTTTACTCTAATTGGTCTCCGCACCCCCCATTCCTATGAAGGTGGGAACCATGAAGTAAACTTTTTAAATATACCCCCCCACATCTTACCTTCAACTCTAAGATTTTTAGTCTGATTCAATTTCATCAAGTTTTGAAAAGTGATTTCTAAGTTTCTTTTACCTTCAAAAGTCTGTTTTTATGATTAAAAATGAATTAAACTAAAAGCAAATTTATCCCCTAGCACCATCTAGTGGAAAACAGTAATAAGAACTGAACTATAACTCTCCTCTCACACACATGCACGCATGCACACATGCTCTACTTTTCTGGGTAACCCTAAAGTTTTTTGAAAAGCATTCATGTATTGAATGTAGTAGACACTATGCTAACTGCTTTATGTTATCTAATCTAACTTTCATGAAAAAATAGGTATTTAATGTCTACTTTATAAAAAAGTAGTTAATAAGCAATACCATAATTATGAGCCAAGTTATTATTCCATGGTACTGCTTCCTACTCTATAAGGAAGTGACCATTATGTATAAAAGCTGTCAAATTATTTCAAGTAAACTGACAATTTATGATTCAGAGCTTCAAGGTGCAAATCTTTACTTGCAAGCACATCTTTTTTTAAAAAGCTTCTTAAGGAATATTGGCAACTGGGCTGAGGATAAAAAGAAATGGTAGAGAAGCAGGGGAGTGTGAGAGTAATGCACCAAATGCAAAGTATTAGACTTCTGAAAATTAATGGACTCTGTAAAGTCTTTTTTAAGAATTATAAAAATCAAGTTCTCTCTTGTGGTGTCTAAATTAGTCAAATTATTAAGGTAAATGAAATTTAAAACCTGAGTTCTCTTTAAACTTTACAGAGAAAAAGTGACCTAAAGAAAATGAAGGGAAGGGAGTTTGAAAGAACAGCTTTAATAAATTAGTAAATAAGCTTTTTGAAAATTAGTTCTAAATAAAAATATTATATAATTCTAGGATTATGCTAAAAGTATACAGTATTTCAAATTTCAACAAAAATAGGGAAGTTAAAGTGAATTTTTCAGAGAAAGTAACTAACTAGCTACAATATGTGAACTCTATAATAGCTATAAATCATACATATAAAACACAGAATACTAAATTTCTCAATTTAATAATTCTGCAATACCGTTTGTTTGGCTTTTTGGAGCTCTACTTTGAGATCGTTACACTCTTTCCTCATCAGTTCCAGTTCTTGTTCCAAACCATGGATCTTCAGGTCACAGCTCAACTTTTCTACCTCCCAGTTTGATGAAGGTGGATTTAAATTCCTTATCACTACAAAAAAGATGGACATTAAAATTGTTATTTCTGCCTTCTATATTGGTTGCAATTCCAAAAAGGTTACGCTAGTAAAATGCAGATAATAGAAAAACTAATATAAAACATTCATGGTCAATAGTTTTTTAAAATATTGTAATTAGTTTCAAAGATCTATGCTAATGAGAATAAGAAATCTAGCAGTCTTGTTTTGGAATGTTATCAATCACTACATCCCTGGTTTTCTGTTTAGGTTAAAGTATAAACTGGTCAGTCTGGAACTTTAAATGATACAATACTAATCAAGCATATGGTAAAATTGTAGACAGATCAATAATCTATGTAAGTCAAGGTTAAGACAGTGATTAAAAACTAAATGAAGTGAGTCAAGTGAGGCTCACACAGCTAATCTATCTAGTCCCTTCAGAGTGTAAAGTTTGACCATCAAGCCTACAACATATCAAAACAATTTTATGCATAAACATTCCACTGTAGACACTCAGGATACTGACTTATCCTTGACTTAGTTCCCTATTCTCTACCTAGAAAAAGCCCCAACCAGCTACTATAAGAGATCTTATCTCAATCTCCTATCAAAAAGTCTCTCAGAGGCCTACTTTTCAGCTTGTCTCATCAGAATGTTTATGTCAACAGGCTAATAATCATATTCTCCCAGACAAAACTTTTCACTCTAGCAAATCATCTGCACATTTTAATAACCTTCAGAAATTAAAAAAAAAAGTTAATTGTAATTATTCTATGACAATGTGTCTAACAGGAGGCAAAAGTTCAATAGGAAGGAAAAGCCAAGACAGCAGTAGGCAAGAGGTTTTGACCAGGGTGGGGTTCTACTCCTTTCTATGTCATCACAAACTAGTGCTGAATAAAAACCACTTTTTTCTAGGAAAAGTGCAATTTATATTTAAGGAAAAGTTAAAAGGAGTTGATACTTTGTGAAAGCAGAATACAGATATTAATAGAAGCCTAAAAGTTAAAAAATAAGTTAAAGCTTAAGCATACAGATATAGAAAATTGATCATGGATGTAACACATGAATTTATAACTAGTAAGTGGCATACCTTGCTGAGTTTCCACCTCTGTCCTTAGCTGGAGGAGTTCTACTTCTTTAGACTGTAGTTGTTCATTCAATACTTTCAAAGATTCAGAGTTGTCTTTATTCTAGTTACGTAAAGAAAATGCCAAATTACATTCAATAAAATGTATAGGTTGGCATTATAAATTATTTTCAGGCAAATGTTGAAAAAACTGATTCTAGCTTCTAAAAGCAAGGTGAGAGAATGAACTGTTTTTCACTAATCTCTCTTTTTTCATTTTTTAAATTAGAACATATTATTCACTGTTTTGTTTTGTTTTTTTTTTTTTTTTTGAAACACAGTGACAAATTCTACCTATCATGATTTTTCAGAACAAGTTAGTGGTGGTGGATGTATTTAAGTACCAAACATCATTATATACTAAGTATTTATTTTGTACAGAAAAAATTTGCAAAGTATCACTATTAAAAATTTCTATTTTTGCCTTGAGCATATAAATTTTCAATTTTTTACTGTAAATATTTCTATTTCTAATTTTAACTTTGAATGAGAAAGCTCATTTGCAATATACAGATTATCATTCTTTTATTATTACTTTTTCAATTATAGTTGACATTCAATATTATTTTATATTAGTTTCAGGTACATAGCATAGTGGTTAGACATTTATGTAATTTCAGAAGTGATCCCCTGATAAGTCTAGCACCCATCTGGCACCGTACATAATTACAATATCATTGACTATACTCCATGTTTTATTTTACATGCCCATGACTATTCTTTAACTGCCAATTTGTATTTCTTAATCCCTTCACTTTTTTTCACCCAGCTCCTCAATCCTCCTCCCATCTGGCAACCATCAGTTTGCTCTCTGTAGATATTCTTTTCAAACCAACTTACCATTTTATCCAATTTGTTCTTCAAATTATCTCTGTCAATGCAAACCTCTCGATATGCATGATAGGCCTTATTTACTTGTTCTCGTCCCACCGAACTTGTTTCTTCATCTAATCGAGCTCCTAAAAGCTAATGGTGTAAAATCAGAAGAGAAAGCTTAAGAGGGTATTCTACATTAAAAAATAAGTCAGTCTTCTGATGGCTCCACATCTTAATCATTATAATACAGAGATAAAGCCTGTGCTATAATTAACTGAACATTTCATTTCCACACAATCTTGATTAAGACAGCAAAACAGTACAGAATATTTTTAAAAGTCTTCTATTTTATGCTTTTACTTGATCACTATTTTATACTTTGTAGTATCTGTTTTATAACATATTAATTCATTATACTAAAACTAGTACATCAATTCTTTTATAGTGTTTAGGTGTTTTCCAAGCCAGTAGTATTTAATTTCCATTATCAGAAAAAGTATGAAGTTAAGGTGTACTTGACTTTTAAGGAATAGATGGGTTAATTCATTAAGGTCTATATTATTCCAGAATAGGAATTAATAGGAATGTTGGTAACAAAGTACAGAAATATTTCCCATTAATATACCAAATCACATTTTTCTTCTGAAATTTAAAATACACACAGCTACGAGCTCCAAAATATTACCTTTCTCAAGATAAATACAAAGAAATTATGATTTATTTTTATAACTGACTCCCCTTTTATTCTCCCAAATGAATTAAACTCTACCAAGCTCCATCCTCAAGTTTTCATAACAAGATAATTCATTTCCTTGGCTGCTAAGAATCCATTTCCTCCCCGCCCCCATAGAAGCTGCTGTTTGTAAAATATGAATATGCTGATCTGATCTGAAGAAACAAACTAAGTTAAAACTTTAAAACTCAAAAATAAATAGATGAGTGAGGACGATTTTCTCAATATACAAAGCCACGTAGATGTGATGATTATAAATGAATCAACTACCTTATATATTCTACAACATTTAAGAATGTCAGATTTGTTCATGAAAAAGATAGAGGATATTATATATCAGTTAAAAAGCATTATTCTATTATATGTGTTCTAAAGCAAAAGAGAATGCTGAGGTAAAGAATATGTAAGTCCTGGTGAAGACATTAATAAACACATTAGAACATATTCCAGGAGCTTCTATCTTCTTGACACTTAATATCCTTTGTTGGCATAACTTTTGCACAGATTTTAAAATCCTGAAAAAATACATAAAGTTATGAAGGTAAGGCAATCTAAAAAAAGAGGTAAGAAAAATATTTGGCATATGCTCCAAGTTGCTAAACCTATTCTACAAATATTCGTCCAGCACATAATATGTAAAACACAGTACGATGGTATAATGCCCACAGTTTTGAGATTGGCAGTAGGTTATCCTTGGAAATAGAGTACAACCATGGAAGACAGGATAAAAAAATATTTAAATTTTCAAATATTCTGAATTATTTTTTAAGTTATAAAACATAATGAAGGTAACAATTACCTTTTCTTCCAAAAATCTTACTCTTTTCTTTAAGAAAGAGTTCTCTTTCTCTGAATCCTTAAGCCGCTTTTTAATGTCTTCATATGCAGTGACAAGGGCAAAATGTGAAGCAACAGATTCATCTCCTGAATATATTGAGACTGGAGTCACTGTATCTCTCCTATGGGCTTTTTCATGATTCAGAATGCAGATATCATCTTCTACCAGTGTATCCATGACAGCTATTTAAAAGAATACAAATATTAAATACAAATGTCTCGTTGAATAAGTGAACAAAAAAAAAACATATTTAGAATAATGTGAATATAGAGTCAATGTTTAAAAACTGCTACTTCTTTTAGAGATAGTATAGTATATAGTATATGGTTAAGAGCATAAACTCTAGAACCAGACTATATCACAGTTTGATCCAAGCTCTACTACTTAGTGTCTGTGTGACTTTGGACAAGGTGCTTATCCTCTCTGCCTAAGTTTCTTTATTTATAAAATATAAGAAATAATAGCAACTACTTCATAGTGTTCTTAAGAATATTAAATGAGTTGATGTCTATAAAGCATTTAAAACTATAATCTAAGCTACTACTAAGTTTTATAAAAAGTTGTGAAATGCCATTTTCAATCAAAAGCTAAAAAAATTTTAAACTCTTTATACCCATGTATTTATTCCTCATTAACATTTCCACTCTTAGATATAAGTAGCAAGTTTTATAGCTTCCCAAATTATAAAATTTCAAAAAACTACTTTAAGTATAATTCATTACAACATATTATTATAGATGTTTTAATGCATACTCCACTATATTCTTTCATACCAGTAACTGATTATATTTGTTGTACATTCACAATAGAAGACAAAGCAATTAACATTTGAGTGTCCGCTATGTCCCAGTACGATGTACTACATTCTCTTAACATCATCTTATTTAAATTCATCCACACAATTCTATGAAGTAGGCATCAACTACATTTGATTGGAAGGGACAGGAAGGGTAAAGTAACTTGCCCAAGTAAAAGCTTATAGAACGTTAGCTCTGTGAGGGCAGAAGTTATATCTGTTTTGCTTATCACTGTGTGAAAGATGCTCAATAAATACTGGTTATTGAATGAAGAATAGATAGAGTAGGATTCAAATTAAACTCTGAGTCCAAAACCTAAGAGAAGCCAGTTCCTTCATTAGTTAGTGAACAGTATACTTGCTCTGTACATCTACTTTTGAACAGATTTACAGCTGATTACAGTACGGAATCCATGTTTCATTATGCCTGCTTTTCTCCACAACTTCTGATCTCCCTCCCTGTATCAATCACTGCCTGTAAAATTTGTTTGCTTTATATTTCAGATAACATGAAAACTATGGAAAGGTATTGTGTTTTTCTGGGTCTTGTTTTCTATCACTGTTTTTTGCTTTCCTGATTTTATAACTGAAAGCTTCCAATTGCTTTCAACTAAAGTCAGAGTTTGGAGTGTCTAGCGATTTGTTTATATTTAGGATTATAGGAAAGGCAGGCAAAAATAAATGTGTATACTACCAAGTCAGAGAAGGTAGAACTGTCATTCAGTCAATCTTCACCAACACTGATTTAAAAATTTCTAATCATAATCATATAGGACAACTACTCTTAAGCTAGAATCTTTCTCAGTTTATCAATGAAGTCCAAAAAAAAAAAAACAAGAAAGGACTAGGCTACCTACAATATCCCCCAAAAGTGGCAGATCCTCATAACCATAATTAATTCCTGCTGCTTCTGGTTCAAGTTGCACTTTCTCCTAATGATGGAAAAAAAAGTTTAAGTGTTCTTACTCTAAAGTTTACTCTTTCCTCTGCATTCAATGCTATTGCAAAATAACAGCAAACATCATTCCAATCATGCTGCTGCTAGCTGAACTACTCATATTTTCCTTTCTAAAAGTAAAATATATATTATCCCCATATTGCAAACTGCAAGTAGTATAGGTATCTCCATATAAGACACACACGCACGTAATATCTTAAAAGAATAAGTAAAATAAGAGTACATAGCTACCTTACTAGGATGCAGTCTACTTTACGGACAGGTAAAATTGTGCCCATCTTAGACATCTGATTTATAATCTCTTAATATACAATCAAATGGGTAGAATTTGTTCAACTGAATTTTTTTTTCCCTAAAGACAGCTGAAAAACAGGAAATAAGCATAAACTGCTCTACACAGTCAAAACAAATGCCCCACAATTTGTGCACTTTAAGCTAATACATTTGAAACAATGCAGAATGCTATGGAGATTAAGGGAGGGATAGAAAGAGTGGTTTTCGAAGAAGGTACCACAAAAGATCAAATGACTTTTAACGCTGTACTCTTTAGATGAAGGAGGTTATTTTCATTGAACTTACTGTACTTAAACCTTAACAGTTTGCTAACTTCCAACAGAAGGAACAAGTTCAAAGTCCTGAAAGACTGTGGGGAGAAAGGCAATGGCAAGAGGTAAAATTGGAAAAACAGAATGGAGACAAACTGAGGTGGTCCTTTAAGACAGGGAGACGACTACAGAATTTGGTCTTTATCCTGTGGAATTTCAGTCAGGCTATGACATGATTCAAAAAATGTGAAGAATACTTATAAAACATTTCTAAAATATATTCATAACCGTATGAGTTACTTAGTATTGTGCTAAGTGTTTAAGAAATGTTATCCCATTTAATTTTCGTGACTAAACTATGAGGTAGAAAATCTTATTACATCCATTTCACAGATAACTGGGACCTGGAAAGGTTATGAAGCTTAGCCAAGACCAGATAATTAGTAAGTACTACAAGCACGTGGATTTCTGAACCTGACTATTAGTATTTTTCCCTCTCCAATGAAACTTTTACGCACTTAAATTAATGGTTTTTAAATACCTTAGATAGAAGAGGATATACTGATGTAACCATGTCACATTTTATATAGTATGATAACTAGTCAATTTTAGGACAAAATGAATGGTCAGCTTGGCTTATAGTTATATATATTGCCTATTTTTTATAAATCACATAAAGTTGCATATGATGGTCTCTATAAGAAAACATTTGTATAAAGTAATCTTTCAATTTTTATACCATTATTCTATATATATTTATTCTACATACTATAAACATGACTTGGAATGCACTGGAAAACAGCATGAAAATTGCTTAGCTGTCCTAAAAATTAAAGGATATGAATCAACAGCAAGATGAAGAGATACACAGGGTGAAATCCTGAAAAAAGGAGCTTCTGTTCTCCTGGATTTAGGGGCTGGCACAGTGGCACATGGATGTGTTCTGGTTTACCAACCAGTAAGCTCTCTGAACCCTCTCCTGTTTGGGTTTTTATGGAGGCTTCATTACATATACATAAGATTAAATCATTGACAACTGATTCACCCTCCAGCCCCTCTTGACTACACCCAGATCTGTGAGACTGAAAGTTCTAAACCTCTAATCACATGGGTGGTTCCTCTGGGAACCAGCCACCATTCTTGCTTGGGTGCTGTCCAAAAGTTACCTCATTAACATAAACCCAGTCCTGGTATAAAGGGGCTTGTTATAAATAACAAAACACCCATTTCACTTTTACATCTCTGAAGTGATTTCAGGAACTGCAAAGAGACCAAATATGACAAAAGATTCTGCCATAGCTCTTATACCTCAGGAAATTCCAAGGGTTTTGGGAGCTTTGAGCCAAGGAACCATGGATGAAAACCAAATAGGAACCATAGATTTTAACCAAATATATATAAGAAATACATTTTGGTTATTTCTTATAAATCATAATATTGCAGTGATAATGTAGAAAGAAGGGCACAATTTGCCAGATAAGTTGGGTAGAAAAGAGAACAGTAGCTCCTGAGGCTAGGAAAGAGACATAAAGAAAAACAAAGATTCAAACATTAATCACAATTCTACTTAAATTTCAGTCTTCACTACAATCAGCATTGAGAGGATCCTCAGTTGAGATATGTTATATATGCTGGGGTGTGATACACTAGAAAACACAGAAATACCCTATGACATTGGACTAGTCATTTTTTAATGAATAAATATGACTTTTATCATATTTCATCATCATATCTACCATTTATCGATCACATACCATATGCCCGGCACTAGTGCTTCCACATTTATTTTTCTACATCTTAATATGTAATATTATCCTAATTTATAAACAAAGACTTAGAAAAATTAAGTACCTTACTTACGGCTACATAAGTAATCAGTGACAAATCGGAGATGTGAAACCAGATAAACTGTCTACCAAATCTGTGTTCCTAATATAATATTCTGAAAAGCAACATAACATGGATTCCGATTTTCCCCAAAAGAATCCTGATAAGGCAGAGCTCAGTGGTAGAAAGAACCTTGGTCCAAGATTCAGAAACCCAGATTTAAGTGTATAATCTGACAATTTATCATTGATTAGTTTACCTCTCCAGATCTAAATTTTCCTAGCTTTAAAATGACAGAGTTGGACTACATCACTCAGATGCTGCCTTCCTAAATTGTAAAGCAAAATTTTAATCTGAATACAGAATGGCAACCTAGAGATAGAAGAGAATTCACATTTTGCCAGGAAGTGAATAAAAGGTAGATAGTGTATACATTACCTAAAGTTCATACCAAACTTGGCTGGAAAACTTGACTAGAAACCACCACAGATAAAACTGAGGCTCAAAGGGATGAGGTAAATTTCCCTATCCACTGCACTGGCAGTAAGTGATAGTCTAAATCAAGACCTATTTGGTATGCTCTTTCCTCTTTTACACTGCCTCTTGAACTGACTTGGAATTTGTCACCTTTCTACCTCTGAAAAGCCAGAATGTCCCTGTACCCACTTCATACAGTCAAGATACTAAGGAGCAAGAACTAAGTTTTATGGAGGCAAACAAACCAACGTTACTGCTCTCTCCATATTTTTAATGAAATAATTATAGCCTAACTATAAAGGGATCATCAAGTGCCTTCAAGATATTGTCACTCTATGTACCTCAACAGTCAAATGTCCTAAAATTCATTGAGTGCCCCAAAATGTACTTAGCATCAAATACATAGTATGAAGAACTTCATTTTCATTTGTATAATTCTGAGTTATCATGAAGCATTAGTCCAGAAATCAGTTTGTATGGCCAGGGAATCATAAGTCTTTCAGGGTTACTACAGGTATGAAGAACAATCTACTTCCTTTCATTCCTTCATAAATAAATACATTTCAATGCAACTGAGCACTTATATACATTTACTAGGATTAACAATAATTATTCCCTAAGAGTGACAACACAGCTATACTTTAATCTGGAATATTAGTACCACAAAGAAGGAAAAAAGTTACATTGGCTCTTGTTATTTCATGGATTATGAAAAACTTCATAACATTTTATTTAACAATTGTGATGACATTATGTGTTGGTAATTAATATTTACCGTGTGTTTATGTCAGGCAATATACTTTGGCTTTTAGAGCAATTATCTCATTTGTTCTTTATAACAATTCATTAAATCTACATTAAGACCTCTGAGGTGGGAAGAATTTCCTCATATTGCCGGGAAAGCAACTAAGACAGGCAAACACTAGAAAGCAGGGGAGTCAGGAATGAAAATCAGCTAGTTGACTCCAGAAGCAGTTGCCTCTTAGAAACTATGCTTTGGTAGCTTGGAGAGTAAGCCTTACAACCATTTTAGAAATAGGGAAAATGAAGAGATTTAATCTCTTATCCTGTGTCAAGTGAATAAAGAGAAGTCAGCACTCAGTTAATGTTCTGACTTAACCCAGTGCATTTCCCATTGCACTACAATGTCTTTAATATTAAAGTGTTTTAAATATTAAAAACATTTTGTATACAACTTCCTATCTTACGAACAATATTGCATTAAAATTTTGTAATAACCCTGTGAAGGATGCACGATTCTTAATTTACAAATGATGTAGTGAGTGATCACAACAGTTTGGGAAATTAGATATGGCGCGTTTAGAAACTAATTTAAATTAGACCACGAGGCCTTGTCAATCCAATTTAAAATTAAAACAATAAAGAGAAAGCGTCTTCTATGTTTAAGAGGCAAGGGTCAATTTCAATCTTAATATGTCGCTGTCTTTTATCATCTTAGCATATTTCCAACGCCATATCCTGGGGCAATTTATGTTTTCATTGGTATCACAGTTTTCATGAGTATTTTATCTTACTTGCGAGTATTTGAGTTCCCTGTTTGTAAGGACGGGGTCTTAGCCTACCTTACATGTAGTTGTCACTCAACAGAAGATCGAAAACCATACTAAATATACAGGTTAGACTGGAGAAACGACGAATACCTTACTGTACAGAGGGTTTATGTCCACTGCTCGGTTACACCAGGCAGTACCGTCTTAGCCACATTTTCCTCCCGTTTCAGATATAAATGCAGTCTCAATGAATGAAATAAAACTGAAGGCGCACTAGTAAATCAGAATACAGACAGAAAGGAATAAACAGAGCGAAAGAGCAAGAAGGGCCTGGAACAGCTAGGGTGCGAGGAGGATAGGCATAAGGGCTGCGCAGGGATGGGCCGCTCCCTAGTCAAAGGAGGGGGCCCTGGTTTGTGAGAGAAAATGACGTGTCTCTTCGGAACAGCAACAGCAGCGGCGGTTGGTCCTGGCACTGCCCGCGCCCCTAACCCGGCCAAAACGAGTCACTCACCCCGAAGACAGGCTACGTAGGGCCGCCGAGTTTCGATTTCCCAGTGTTTGGAAACGAACCGAAAACAAACCGGGTCGCCAGGGGTCACCACGGGCTTCCGGTTTCCTCGAAGACACCGCCGCTTCCCCAGCGAAGGCAGCCGCTCCGGGTACACCGCGGAAGGATTCCCATTTCTTTTGACTCGGCTGCGCCAGGATTGGCGCGGCCCTGCCCGTTCGCTGGAACTCCGGAGGTTCTGGAAGGAGTGGCAAGCCGAGACAGGAGAGGCCGAGCTGGAGGCCGAGCTGGAGCCCGGAGAAGGCCCGTTACCCAGCAACACGCGCGCGAGACCCAGGCCTGCAGGCGCTGGCCTCCTCAGCGTCGCACACCGCGGAGGGGAAATGCTGTCGAGGGGGACTGGAAGAGAGGACGAGCAGCATGCAACCGGAAAACGGGCAGACGCCGTCCGCAGTCTCGGCGCTGGGGCTGTGTTAACATACCGGAACTCAGACGCGAGGGACCTGGGAGGGAGCTGGTGATTTGAGGGGCAGGAGAAGGTGGGCGCGCTGTACTACATGTCCCGTGAGTCTCTGCGGTGGGGCGGGGCGGGGCCTCGGCGACGGTAGGAGGCGGAGGCGGAGCCGGAGTTGGGTAAGAGCGTTCCCCACCGCCGCGACGGTAGGGCTGACGGCCTTCTTCACGGCTGTTGTCCAGCGCGTCCACTTCACTCAACGTCTATTTGGGTGTCCCCGAGCGTGTGTGGTGTGTGTTTGCTCCGCTTGGTAGCGCCCTTAAGGGTTTACAGAACTGTCGCCTTACTGTGTCTGGGAACTGGGAAACCTGTAACAACGCGCGGGGCTGGGGAGGACGAGGGGAGCCGTTTAACCCCTCACTTTGTTTTCTGGGCGCTGCTTCGAATCCTCGAGCGATCATTTGAAGCAAACTCGGCGCACCGTTCAAGGTCCCATAGTTATTCAGCGCACTGCTCTTTTAAAAAATGTGAAATTTATTGACTTCACGGCAAAGCGTTGGGATTTGGTATTGCAGTAGGCTGACCTGGAATTGCTACGACCCTTGGTTTTTTGTAGATGACATTCCTGAACTGTCGAGTTACAGTAGTAGAATTCGTTAATATTGGCGTTGCACCCAGATGAAACTCAAATTCTAGGGCTATTTCTGGTTAAAAGTATAAACCAGAAAACGGTATATAGGCAATTTATCCTCATGTTAACCGCCAATTGGCAATAATGACGCTCCTCGCCGCCCTCTTACGTAGTGTTTTGTCAACTGAGGGCTTAAATATTATTTACGTTGGTGTTCTGTTGGAAAATGTTTTTGCATTGCGTTTTTATTCATGGGCCCAAAGTTAGCCCATCAAAGGATGGGTTTATTTTAAATCATGTTTTTATTGTTAAGCCTCCCTTTCTTGTTTATATTTAAGTGAAAACTCACAGTTGTTATAAACAAAGACCACAATTTGGTATTTTAGATATTTTAGAAATACTTAAAAATCTATATTAATGTAATCATTTAGATCGATGTGCTTCAATTTATTGGGCTGAATCTTGGCAGAGAGCAGTGTTTAGAATATTTTGGACAAGAATCAGCCCTTTTTCTTAGCCTCAGTAAAGCGCTTTACAAATTTAAAAGCAAACCTAGTTAATTCCTCCTAGTTAATCCCTGAAGTTCAACTATAACCACCAAGCGATGTGTTTCGGCTAGTACAGTTTTGAAGAATGTTAACAAAATCGGTTGAGGCACCCCAAATCATCAGAAATAAAATAATAATTTGGTTTCTAACTTGTAGACATAGAAATGTTTTCTATTTTTGAATCTTCACAATTTAGAATAATTCGAGATTTGAAAAAGAAGACTCATTTTTATCTTTTCTCTTGGAGTAAAGGAAAATATTAGCATATTATTTTAAAGTTTATCTGATGAGTCTATTTTTCTTTTAAAATGCTCACCTCCTTATTATAATTACGAAAAAAGTGGGTCTTACGAAATTAGTGCTTGTCCAGAATGCATAAGCCTATAATTTAATCAAGTAAACTATCTTAAAATTTTTTGGGGTGGTAGAGGGATTGGTACCTCTGCTAGGTTATGACAAAATATAATCTAGATATTCATTACATTAAGCTGGAAATGGTCACTTCCTCTCCATTTATGTGCATCTACTTTAATTTTAGCAAATAAATTATTAACACAGTTTCATTATAAGCATGTGTTAAAGTTTTATTACAATCTTATTGAAAAAGAAAAGGCCTCTGAAAGTCAAAAGATACAGTCTTGGTAGGGACATGTGGGAAAAGAAAATGGTTTTATAATCGTTAAACTAGATAACAGAAAGAAAAGAATTTGGGGTTACTAGATTTGTAACTAATAATATGGTCAGTTGCTTAGGTGCATGAATGGTTCCCAGAGTAAGTCTTAATTCCATTAAAGTTTATTGGAATATTGCTTAGGAATTTTTTCAGGAATGTTCATTTCATCCCAAGAGGAAGTTGTGAATTAGCCATTCAAAAAATTCTGTCCCAGGCCAAGTTTGGGACATTTTTTTTTTTAAACCACTGTTTTCTGTAACTACAATTGCAGTCTGAAACAAATCACTGCTTCAAAAATGTATACCTGTTACAGAATGGCCATTTTGGATTGAATAATACACTCAACACAAGGCACTTTTTTAAGTGTCTTGTTTACAGGTTGTACATAACAGAGATAGGTATTTAAAGAGTTTCTCCTCCTTTTCCCACCTCCACCCATCCCCTTACCAAGGTCCTGATGTTTTCCATCAGGGACAGGGCTCCTGAAGAATATGATATTGGTTTTGGGTAGGTTCCCTTTTTTCACTAGTGGGTTTTATTTCAAACCAATCTCTGAACAAAGAATATGTGCCTTGGCACAACTTCTGACTGGTTCAGCTTTCTTCTCTTATTTTTAGGCAATCTTGCATTTTTAGAGCTACTTCAAATCTTATTTTTGTTTAATTAGGCAACATAATAAAAAATGAAAAAAAAATGTTTTGTTTTATTTATAAATGAAAGCTATGTATTCCTTAGCCATGATGAACATACACAGAGGAATCAATAAGAATGCACTTTTGGAGGGAAAATTTTAAGTGAATTTCTGGTTAGGGATCATGTTTTCTATTTCTTTGCCCTGTCTATGAGTACTCTGCTCTGTGGTAGACCTTTGATAGGTGTGGCTCTTCATTGTCAGCAGAATAGACTTAACATATCAGAATCTTTAAGTTGAAATAGCAGTGTCATTTCATATTAATACCAACTTCAATGTTGTTTCATCAGTATTGTTTTAAAAGCATTATTTCTCTTTTCTCCCCCACATATCACATGTCCAGGTTAAGAGCATTAGGGTAAAGAAATAGTTTTAGTGGCAGATGATAGAGATAAAGAGCACATTTAAAAATACTATCAAAAATGAAAAGCCTGGTATCCAGGCATATATTATCTTACCTTTTTTCTCCCATACTTCATCACACACACACCACCATCCCCCAAAACACACACAGAAGGTTGTGAACTACTTAAAGTTCACAACTTCTGTTACACTGTGTGTATCCAAATCCACGTGTATCCTGAAGCAGCAGTCTTCAAAGTGGGCAACACATGTCTCCAACCCTTAATCTTAAGGTATGTGAAGGCTTTCAAGAGAATTAATGCAATGAATAGTTTAAGGATATTAATTCTGTTTATTAACTTGCATGTTTTTGTTACTTTTGGTCTGTATCAGCGTGTACCTGAACCACTTTTCCTTTCCTCTTTAATAATTGTCCCTTTAATACTCTATAATAAAGCAGTACTTTTAATTGACCTAAATCTTGTTTAGGAAGTGAATAATTCTAATGGCTGGGTAGCTGATTCTTTTGCAAGACTGGAAATTTCCAATGACTTTTAAAAATATTGCAGAAGGACTCAACTGAGTTGTCAGCTGACCATTAAAAATTATTTTGATGACATACCCTTATGTGATTTTTGGTACATAGCTTAGTTCGAGAATGATTATTAGTGTAACCAGAAATCCTACTCCCAAATATTCGGAATGGAAGAATATAAAATATAAGAATAGAATTAACCCTATTTCTTTCTAACAACAATATTCCTCCTGGATACATGACCTAAATGATGGTGAGGAGGCAGGAAAGGCCCTATCCATTTCGTCATGACATTCATTTACAATAAAAGCTGACTTGATATTTTAAAATGATCATACTTTTACATTTGTTGTTTGATCAGTAGTGTTCTAGTAATTTAATATCACTAAGAAAAATGTTTTAAAATTTATGTTCTTGGAACTTTAAAATATATTTTTGTTGTAGGGAAATGGGATAGACTGATCAATTAAAAATTCAAGAACTAGAATATGATGGGATAAACTTATGTGGGGGAAATGAGATAAAAATATGAATTCAAGGAGAAAAGGAATGATACCAAGTTTCTAACTGAAAGAGCTTGTTCATGTGCTTTTCAAATGGATAGGTGATAGTCCATGTCACATTAATATGGCATTTACATTCTGTTTATAAAAGAGATATATACTACTGTCTCTAGTAGCTAGCCTTGCCCTGGACATACAATCTGTACTTCATAAAAACTTTTTGACTAGAAGTGCTTTGTACTCAGTCAATAGGAATTAGCTTCAGACAGAACTTTCATTAAAAACAAACAAAACAACCCTATGAGTGTCATAATTGTATGCTCAGTAACTAAATGCAGTGATTTTCTTTTGGAAACATGTTGGTGAAGACAAAAATTAGTAGTCCTAGAGAGCCTTGATATGAGGAGTAGGGAGAAGAAATATAAGAACAGGTAACAGGAGAATCCAGGATGAGTTTGGTAGATTGTGCAGAGAAAGAAGATCCAGTAGAGGGAATCCTATACTTATTAAATGAAGTAAGAGCAGCTCTCCTCTGAGGACTGACAGTTAGTTATACTCTGGTATTTGGGATATGAATTTATTAATTTATTCAATATTTAACAAATATTTAATTAGCACCCACCATGTTCCAGACATTGTTTTAGACATTGAGATGAAATAGGCAAAATGGCTTTTTAATGTATAAGGAAGCAAAATCTGTTACACAGAAATCTATCACATTTCACAAAGAACTATGTGAAATTTAACAACATGACAAATTCCCTCCCATTAATTTTTTTGTGACAATTTTTATATGTGCCTATGAAAACTTTTTTCCTATGTAAAATGGGAAGAGAGGAAGAAATAATCCTATTTTGACACATCTACACTGTAAAAACCAAGAAGACAAAGTTAGTTTTCCAGAGGAAGCTACCAAATAAACAATAATGAAACGATGACATTAAACTTCAGTAAGATCTAGAGAAAGAAATTAAGTTAGATTTAAAAATAGATTATGTAGCAAAGGAGAGGAAAAATTTTCAAACCCATTGCATAACTCGTGCTGTAGTCAAATCAATTCCTAAAAGTCTCAAAACAAAAGACATGCCTTTTTTAATTTTGCTGATAGTATTTTATTAATCGTTTTTTCAACGGTCATTTTATATTAGTCTCTTTTGGCTTTAATAACCCCTTCCTTCTCAGCCATAGCCAATCTGTTCATCTGGTTTTATGAATTCTACCCCTTAGCTCTCTTTCCATTCCTGTTTCATAGTCCCCATGGTGCCACAATTTCTTATCTGTACAGTTATAATAGTTTCCTCTAATTTGTTTTTTTCCTTTTTTTTTTTTTTTGGCTTCCAACTTATCCTTTGTAAGGATATCTAAGTGATCTTTTAAAAATGTAAATCTTACCATTACATTTCTCTTCTTAAGTGCCTGAAATGATGCCTTAGCATGTTTGTAAAAGGCCATTCTTGAACTAGCCCAGCCAGTTTTCCACCAGTTCCTATAAATACTGCTAACTTAGGCACTGAAATTGGGTATCTTTACTCATTTATAAAGTTTTCATTCAGTTGAACCTGATTATGATTTTACAATATTTACATTCTTAGATTATTATTGACATCTTCTACAAACATGAAAATTCTCAGAGAATTGGGAAACCCCAGAAAAATTCTCCAACATCAGTTTGAGAATTAAAATTATTGACCACACAGAACAGCTTTTATCAAAAAACAAAGTGGAAAATATCCATCTTAAAATTAATACGGAATCTGAAGCTACCTTGAATAGCCATGACAATCTTTAGAAAGTAGAACAAAGCTGAAATTAAACAAAGCTGGTAGCTTCACATTAACTGACTATAAAACATATTACAAAGCTGCAGAATCAAAACAGTATTCTGGTATAATGACATACATATAGACCCATGGAATAAAATAGCTCCAACAAACCCCCTATATATGATCAAATGATTTTCAACAAAGGTGCCAAGACCATTCAGTGGGGAAAGGGCAATCTTTTCAACAAATGATACTGGGAAAACTGAATGTCCATATGCAAAACAGCGAAGTTGGATCTGCACCTCACACCATCTACAAAAATTAAGTCAAAATGAGTAAAACACCTACATGCAAGCTAAAACTCTCTTAGAAGAAAAATAGGGAGAAAGCTTCATGACATTGGATTTGGCAATGATTTCTTGGATATGACACCAAAAGAACAGGCAACAATAACCAAAAAATAGGTAACTAAAGGTTTCTAAACCCATAACTAATAAAATACAAAAAAAAAAAAATTATTAACTGCTGACTTCAATATTGGAAAAATATTGTGATCTTTGAATTTCATTAGAACTGTCTATACATAATTGATTAAATAACAAATGCAGCTTCAAAACTAAAATACTAGTGTTTTAAATAGTGTAGTCATTGAATGACATGGGAAAATGTTTGCAATATATTGTTGAGAATGCAAATTGTCAAGTTCTGGTCAAGATTTCAGACTTATTTATATCTTTTTCTTCTATTAAAATTACTGTTAAAAAGTGAAACAGAATTGTACACATAGAAAAAAGAAAGGGTTGGAGAATCATCAGTGGACAAAGGATTTCAACTAATACTGTGAGAGAAACTGGATATGAATGTGTTGTCAAATAGAGCCTAGGAAGCTTCAGCACAAAATATGCTGAAGACGTGTCTACACTGAAGATGGGTCTCAGTCTTCCCAGAAAGATTGTGGGGAGGCTTTGAAAGCTCTAAATGAAAGGTGGAGGATGAACATGAGATTTTCGTAGGTCTTTTATGAAACCAGTGTGCCACCTTGTTTTCCCCATTTCATCATGTAGAAAGATAGGCATACCGGGGTTTCCTCCCAGGCCAAGAGAGGAGCGAATCCTCTCTAAAGAAATTAAAAAGATAATTGGACAACTTGGGGAAAACCTTTAGTTTTTTCTTTCCAGGGTAAGAATTTCAACTTACTCCTATTCTCAGTGTGTCATGTTTACTTTGCAAATTTAGGTGTGATAGGTTGAAGAGGCGTGCTTTCAGTTTTGTATTTGCAGTTCAAAATTACTTCCATTTTTCACATTCTCATTTGAAAACTCTTTAGTGGTAGGTTCATTTCCTTTGGGTAGTGATTATTGAGACAATAATTGTGTAATTACTAGAACTCAGAGTAAGAAATTTATCACTGTTTATTAGAATTATGACACATTTCTAAAATGAGGAAAATAAATGACAATGTATAAGTCATTTGACTAACAAGTTGGAATTCTCTAATTGTATTAACTTGAGATTCTATTTTGGTTTCTTGTTATTTAAAGGAAGTGGTCAACTTAAAGACTGTTCTTCCACAACATTAGTGGAACAAAGTTTTATCTTTAAGCAAATCAATCATGTGACTTCCATGCCAATGTAGCTTAGATAAAGGTCAATTGAGAATGGGCACATATAAGGAGAAATTACTAAGCCAGTCTGAAATTAATACTCTCCTTGTTCAAACTACAGATATCTATTTCATTTATAACACTATTGCATTTGGTAGACAGATGAAGAGATTAATTATCTTTGTTGGATCTGTTTTATTCCTACAAATCTCAATATACTGAATAAACTGGGATACTTACAGCCATCTAATATAGACCTAAAGCATATAGATTAATTACTGTTTTGAAGTTGACATTTACACAATTATCAGATTTTTAATTATTGATGTTTCCCTTGAAACATTTTAAAGCAGAAGAATATAGTTGCTGCAAGACATACCAGCCTTTAAATATGCCAATAAGATATTTCATTTCTATTTTGCTGATTTTAGATCAAATCCATCATTTATCTTCAATTAAAACAAACAAAAATACATTAAGCATCTTGGAGCATTTAAGCTAGAAGCTATTCAGCAATATCTACATAAACTAGTCCCTGAGTGATAAAGATGAATTACAATTTTGCACAGATAGTAGGCTCTAAATAAATTTCTGTTGCATCATTAAGTATAATCTAAGGTTGACATATAGGCAATGCTAATTAGGTAAATGACTGAACATAGTCATCCTGATTGTTACATATTCTGAATATCAGTATTGCTTAGGTCAGTCTAAATCTGAAGTTCATATTATTTCCATTATCTTATAATATTGTAAATAGTCATTCAGTGCTTCTCTTCAAGTATTCATTAGATGCTAAGGATCCAGTAGTTAAGATAAATATGAGCCTTTCCCTAAATGGATTTTCTTGTAGAGTATTTCTTTAAATAAACTTTTATACAATGTGTTGAGTGGTGCGTAGAGGAAGCAGAGACTGCTGGGGCACATCATAGGGGCATTGACTCCTACTTATCATCTTTCAGACTGTCTTAGATATCAGCTTTCTTAAGTAGCCAGACACCCTGTACCTGAAAGTCTCAGGTGTGCCTTAATATGCTTCCATATCATTTTCTATTTGTCTCATAATAGTTCTTAAATCATTACTTGAAGAGAGGGATCTTGTCTTTGTCTTAGCATGATGTCTCGGTCATCATAAACCCTCAAGAATACTCAAGAAGTATTCAGAACAAATAGAATCAAAGTCTGAAACTGCAGCAAATAAGTGAGTAGTTTTAGATAATGCATTTAGTTTAGGTATTGAGATGAGAAGTGATGGAGGTTTTCTTTGATGTAGGAGGAAAATTTATCTTTTGAGAATGAGAAAATTGGTCTGAGACTTATAAAGGTTTTGAATAATCACTGTAAGGATGTAAGAGGAAAAAGAAAGAATACATATAAAGGATAGCTTTAAAGATGTGCCATGGGCTCATCTGAGTTTGGAGTCTGAACTTGTAGTGGTACCAGTAGGCATGACTGTAATTTTCCTGCAAGAATCAGCAGCTTAGATGTAAGAGATCAGAGACTAAGCCTATATTTGTTAGGAATGCTTTTGACCTCAGGTAATTATAGAAAGACACCAAATAGTGGTTGAAACAAGTAGAGATTCATTTTCTCTCATATCCAGAAGAGCAGATGTATAGAATAAGGGTAAGATTCCTAAAGTAAAAACCAAACAGAAACAAAAATAGTCCTCAAGTTATTAGGAGTTGTTTCCTGAATATCTACAATGGGAAATGGTTTATCTTTGTGTTTTTTCTGAAATCTTGTTTTGTACAATAAATACTTTTTATGTTAAAGTTGATCATAGAGATAAAGTTTGGAGGGAAAATATCTGTTCTATTTCCAAACTTTTTTTTGTTTTATGCTGCATGTTATTAATACCAGACAACTCTCGAACATCATTAAGGAACCCAGAACATAGAAAAATGATTGTATACTTTAAATGGGTGAATTTCATGATATGTGAATTATATCTCATTAAAGCTGTTAAAGGAAAAAAAAAAAAAAACGAAGAGAAAAATGGGAACATTCTCCAACCCCCAAACACAGCAAAACTTAAAGAATAGAAAATTTGACCATTTGTAGTGAAAGTTAATAATATCTTAGAAAGTGACTTTCTGGTTGTGGGGGTGGGGAAGGGAAAGTGAATTGTAATGGATTAAGGCCTAATCTGCCAAAATTATTAAGTCAAGTTTATTTTTTTATACTAGGCACCTTCTCCTCAACCACCTGTATAATATATATCATAATTTGCCCTAATCCCAGAATGCTTTTTTTTTCTTTTTGCATTTTTCCCCTCCCCATTCACAAGAAAAAAAATCAAAAAATACTCAAAGAGTTACCTAAAATTGTTTTCTCCATTTCCTTACTTCATAATTTTACTTCCACATGCTCTGATCAGGATTTCATCTCCACCACTAACCTAATATTGCTCAGATCATCAGTGACTTCTGTGTTTAAATCTAAGGGCAACTGCTTTGTCCTCGTTATGGAAATTCTGAACAACTTCTAACACAATCAACCATGCTATCTTTTAGAAAACATAAATGTCACCAGCTTTGATTGAATTACTTAGGCTGAGAATTTAGCAATCAATCTCGATTCTTACCTTTTTCTATTCATTCCCTATATGAAGTACATTAGTGATTCCTACCCATTCTTCCTCTAAACCATGTATGGAATCAGTCTAATTTTCTTAACAGTTCTATTCCTACCCAAAGCCAAAACATCATCTCTTTACTCAAATCTATTCTTTAGGCTGTAATATAATATCTATTTTAAAATATATGATATATTGAACTATGCCATACATAGAAAAACTGCAAACATTATAGATGAACAGCTCACAAATTATCAAAAAGTAAATACACTTGTGTAACCACATTCAGGGGAAGGATGAATCTCTTCCCCTCACTCATTACTTGTCACAGTTGTCAGGACTTTAGAAGCACATTGCCAGCCCCACAGAACCTACCTTGTACACTTTCTCGATCACTATGTTGCTTTGACCCAAACTTAACTACTATTCTAACTTTTAATGTGACAAATTAATTCCACTTGTTATAAAACTTTATATAAATGGAATCATATAGTATGTATTTTTTTTTATATCTAGTTTCTTTCATGCAACATGTTTCTGAGATTCACTCAAGTAGTGTGTAGCAGGCGTTTGTTCATTTTTATTGCTATATAGTACTTCACTATGTGAGCATACCACATCCCATTCTTCTAAAGAAAAGTTTATAGATATCTGAGTAGTTTACAATTTTTGACAATGAACGTTTCTGTACATATTTATTGATAGAAATATATAGAGAGATATTAGGAATAGATATGTATATACCTAGGAGTGAGTATGTTCAAATTTAGTAGATAATGAAAAGCAAATTTACCCATGGTCATACCAGTTGGCAACCCAACCAGCTGTGTATGACAGTTCCAGTTTGTTTATATCCTTGCCATCACTTGGCATTGTCAGTCTTTTTAACATTGGCTTTGCTCGTAAGTGTACAGTGGTTGGAGGACCTTTTCATATTTATTGGTCATTTGGATTGTCTCTTTTGCAAAGTACCTGTTCAAGTTCTTGGATATTTTTTATTGAATTCTCTCTCTCTCTTTTTTTTTTTTCTAGTTGGTAATAGGTCTGGATAAGAAATATTCCTTCCACTTATTACCTGTCACACTAATCTCATTTTTTTTCCTTCAAATAGGCCAAAATTTTTTTCTTTTCAAGGTGTTTTAGCTGTGTCTTCAGTTTTCAAGTCTGAGTTCAAATGTCTTCTTTCTGTATAAACTTTCCTTTATCATCTCCTCACCTTCTCCACATACACCTCTTCCTATCATACCATCCTGTTTATTTCTTTTTCATTTATTAACATCTGAAATTATCTTGTTTTCTTTATTGGTTTGTATATATATACTGTTTACTTCCCCTTTTACTGGAATGTTAACTCATTTTTGCTGTCTGTTTTTGGTTTTGGTTTTTTTTTTTTTCATTGCTATTTCTCTAGCAGCTCAAACTTTTGTGTCACACATGAGAGGTACACAGTAAATATCTGTGTGAACTGTGATAGGATTATAAAGAAGTGTTGAGAGCCCTATTGAGGTTTGTGGTCATGAATTTAAAATCAAACAAGTCTCCCCTGATACCAAAACTAGACATTAAAAGAAAAGAACGGACTATTATCTTGGGTAAATATAGACATAAAATTTTCCACAGAATACTAGCAATCTGAATCCTGCAACATATAAAAATGATTATACTTCATGACTAAGGAAGTTTATCATAGGAATTCTAAATTAGTTTAACATCTGAAACTAATTAATGTGGCATACCATATCAATAAAATAAAGTAGGAAAACCACATCATCATCTCAGTAGATGCAGAAAAAGCATTTGATAAAATCCAACACATTTTCATGATAAAGAAATTCAACAAATTAGGAATAGAAGGCAACTTCCTCAATCCGAAAGGGAATCTATACAAAACTCACAGATAACATCATATTTAATGGTAAATAAAATGAGTGTTTCCCTAAATAAGGAACAACAAAAGGGTGTCCACTCTCCCCACTTGTGTTTAACACTGCATTGAGTGTTCTAGCCAAGGCTATTAGGCAAGAAAATGAAATAAGAGGCAGCCAGATTGGAAAAGAAAAGATGAAATTATCTCTGTTTGCAGATGACATGATTTTGCATATAGAAAATCCTAAGGAATCCACTAAAAAAACTATTAGAACTAGTAAACCAGTTCAGCAGTGTTGCCAGAGGACCAGTATACAGTCATATTTCTATACACTAGCAATGAACAATCCAAAAATGAAATTAAGAAATTTCTGTTTACAATAGCAATGAAAGAAAATAAGAATAGATATCCCAAAATAAGTACAAAACATTTATATTCTGAAAATTACAAAACATCATTGAATGAAATAAAAGAAGACCTAAATAAATGGAAAGATTTTTAAGTTTATGGATTGGAATACTTAATGTTGTTAAGATGGCAATACTCTAAATTGATCTACAGATGCAATTCCTATCAACCTTTCTCTGAATTTTTTTTTTTTGCAGAAATTAACAAGCTGATCTTAAATTTCATATGAAAATTGAAGGGACCCAGAATAGCCAAAACAATCTTGAAAAAGAAGAAAAAATTTGAAAGACTCACACTTCTCAGTTTCAAAAATGACTATAAAATCATAGTAATCAAGACAACATGGTGCTGGCATAAAAATAGAATAATGGATCAATGGAGTAGAATTGGGAATCCAGAAATAAACCTACATTTACAATTAAGTTTATCAGTTGTGCTGAGACAGTTCAATAGGGCAAAATATTCTTTTCAACAAATGCTGCTGGGACATCTAGATAACCACATACAAAAAATTAAGTTGGATCCCTCCACAACATTTTAAAAGATTAATTTCAAATAAATTATAGACCTAAAGAGCTAAAGTGTAAAACTCTCAGAAGAAAACAAATAAATCTTTATAACTGGGTTAGGCAAAGCCTTCTTAGATATGATGCCAAAATCTTATGTGACCTAAGAAAAAAGATAAATTGACTTCTTCAAAATTAAAAACTTGATGCTTCAAATGACACCATTAAGAATATGAAAACCCACAGACAGAATGGACAAAATATTATCAAATTATATATCTGATAAGGAACCTGGATCTAAAGTATATCTTACAACTCAACAATAAAAAGCATATAACCCAATTAAAAAATTTACGAAGGACATTTCTGTTTTGAGAAAGAGATATTTCTTCAAAGATATACAAATGACCAAAAGGCACAAGAAAAGATATTCAACGTCATTATCTATTAGAGAAATGTGAATTAAAACCAAAATGAGATAACACCTCTACCCTCTAGGATGGCCGTAATAAAAAGATAACAGGAGTTAGTGATGATGTGTAGAAGTTAGAACCTCATACCTCGCTGTATACCTCATCCATTAGGAAAGTGAAATGGCACAGCCACTCTGGAAAACATTTTAACAGTTCTTCAAAATCTTAAACATAGAGTTATCCTGTGGTCAAGTAGTTCTACTCTAGATACATATCCAAGAGGAGAAAACATATGTCCACACAAAATGTTTACATGAACATATATAGCAGTACTATTCACAATAGCCAAAAAGTGGAAACAGTCCAAATGTCTATCAGCTGATGAATGGATAAGCACATTGTAATTGGCTTCTTTCACTTTGTATGACATTTTTAAGGTTCATCACATTGTAGCATGTATCAATATACTTCGTTCCTTTTTATGGGTCGGTAATATTTTGTGTGCATGTGCACATGTGTGTATGTGTGTGGGTTTGTACACACTACAAAAGACCACATATTGTATGATTCATTTATATGAAACTTCCAGAATAGGGAAATGTATAAAGAGGATCAGAGAAGCTTGTAATTGATATTTGGGGGATGACAAAACTGGGAGAAAGTACCTATGGTGAAGTAAGTAGAAATAGAGAAGTAGAGTCAAAGGTCAGAAGGTCAGAGAACTAAGGACCGGATGTTAGATGAGAACAAAGTGTTTACATTTCCGTCATATGAGTAATTTCAGGTATAAATTTATAGATACTTTAATTTTAGTGTTTGATTTTGCTTTGGTAAAGTCAAAAGAGGTTCAGAGTCAAGATCTCTGGCTAAACCTGGATCTGCTATCAGCATATATCCTATGCCAAAGATAAAATTTTGAAGTATAAAATGTTTATAAGGTATATCTTCTGTCCCCTTCCTACACATACACACTCAAGGTCTGTTTTCTTCTGACAACAAAGAAAATAGAATGTTCAGCCAGCCCTTTCCCTTTTGGGGATAGTTTCAGATAGATGCCCTACTTTTCCATAATCAAAGCAAAAGTGAGGACCTATCTATGGTACAAGATCTTGACCAATACTAGGGTTACAACTACATACATCCCTCCTACACTTAACATTTGTGAGCTGCTGGGGGAATATATGTGTATGCTCACAGCAATTCTATTTCTGGGCAACCCTATTACAGTAAAAGCTAATTCTGCTGCAAGTTTATGACTTGGCCTATCAGCTACTTCTGGGAGTTCACTGATTGTGAGTGAAGGACCTGGCCCATGCTCAGGGACTTGGCTAGTTAAGATCATATTTTAGGAGACTGAATCATCTCTGTGCCCTAAATTCTTCAGACACTCCTTACCACCTTCTCTTAAGAGTTCTTTTTTGTTAGGAGTAAGAATGAATTTGCTTAGTAATTCTTGTCTACGTAAATATCTCCTATACTAACCTTACTATTAGAAATTTCTATTTATTTTAATTCCCCCACACCTTGCTGGAAGACTCATTTCAAAAGTTTCAGAGTCTGTGGATAGATTATTTTCCCTTTAGTTTGCTATGTGGATGCTAACTTGGTTTAAGAATCCCATCAAATCTTCTCTGCAGTGTACAGTTACTTTGGTGGTGGTGGTGGTGGTGGTGGTGGTGGTGGTGGTGGTGGTGGTTGTGGTGGTGTGTGGAGACAGAAATGGAATTACTTCCACAAAAGTAGTCCTTTGTGGCTGTGAGTTCATTATGAATTCCAAATTCTAGATCCTATGGATAGATCCTCACTTAATCTTCAGCATTTTTCATTTGGGGCCTGACACTATTAGTGCATTGGTTTATTCCAACTATAATTCAAGTGCCTTATCTCCCATCCCTAGCAATGTTCCTTAATAATGTTTCTAGTTTATGATAGCAAACTCTCCCTACTAGTGGTTCCAATGACTGCTCGATGACTGTAGCATAATATCTCAATCTCCAATGGTTTCCATCATAGCCAGTGAAAAGAGAGATGAACCCTAAACTAGTCTAATTATTTTCACCACAGACCTCCTCTTTTAGAACAAGAAAGACATCATCTCTTAACAGCTAGATGTCTTTGAAGACTGGATTAAAATAAAATTTTAGCTTGTAACTCCCCAAGAGAGTATCGCCACTTAGTGAAATCATATAATGCTGCCTAAATCTGATTTCCATCTATAAAAATCTAATCTTGAGCCCTAAATTCTCACCTAGAATTCATTTTCTTTATGCCTTAAAGTAATTCTCAGAGAAACTTAACTTGCAAAGGTTGGTACCTAACCCCCTGGATCATTATGGCAAAGAATAATTTGTCACTTTGTTTTGGGGTAATGATTTAATCTTTATTAAGTCTTTGGAAGAGATGGCAAAGGAGCAAGTCCTTCATTTACCAAGTAAACTTCTAAAAATTCTCTTTACCAATCTATCCTCAGAGTTTCAAACTATGCATAATTGTTTGCCTTTTCCTCAAAACTCATTAATAAAATTGACCTGTCACTTCCTTACTTCATTCCTTCTTTCTCCTATACTTTTCCAAATCTAGCCTTACAACATTTTCATGTTTTTTTCTTCTATAAAAAGCATTCTTAGTTTTTCCTGGTCTGCATTTTTACCTATTAGCCAACTGAGTCCCCAGGAGCAAATAAAAACTCAGAAATATTAACTAAGGAGGGAAAGATGAAGCTATATTTTTAACCTTTATGTCCCTATCCTATATGTCCCACCAAGTGTATAGAATGCATTTAGATATTACACATACTTCATTCTTGTAATGCCCATTTACCTCATCAACAACCATGGATACTGCCCCTTCCTTAGGCTTTTGAAACTTTGCTGTGTGCTTTTTCTTTGTTAAAAACAAAAACAAAAAATATGATCTGCCAGTGACAATCTTCCTAGATAAGAAGATTGTTGAGGAGGGAAGGACTGGATGTGGGTCAGGGAGATGGCCTGGTGTACGCTCCACATCTCAGGGATGTTATTGAGTGTGGAATGACTGCTTTTAGAATACTTTTTCTAGAAGAAAAGATGTTTGATTTTACAAGCCAAGAATGAGCCTTGCAGAGGTAGATTCTCTAATTCTCAGTTTACTGATGGTGAATAATGAAAGGACCTCTGAAGGATCAGACTCCTTCAGAAGACATTCACAAGTACTACTTGTGAAAAGATAGAAAAAGCTGCTGGCAGGATTAAAAGAAACCAAACAAAACAACTGGAATCATGGTAGATACAAGGGCAGGGCCCAGTGTAAACTCTGGGAATAATTTCATCAGTATTCTGATGCCCATGGTACCACCTCACATACTTCTCCAGCCCAGTCTTCTTATTGCAGTTACCAATCAGATGATGGCTCTGATACAGAGATGTCTTCTGGTTCTAACAAAAACATCTGTCTTTTTCTTTTTAATCTCATGCATTGGAAAAGGCAGAAAATATGTTGTGGATTTATCTATAAAAGGCATTTTGGGGAAGTCCTTGACATATCTATCTAAGCCTTGCTACATCAATGAGGACTCAGCATCTGAGAAGCTCAAGGAGCAGAGGCCAGAGCCTCTACCTGTTTCTACTGAGGAGTGATGACTGAGGTTTATGTAGAAGTTGAACAACAACAACCAAAAACTATTTAAATTTTGGAAAGATAAAAATGACTGTATTAATTTGCTAGGGCTGTCATAACAAAGTACTATAGACTAAGTGGCTTGAACAACAGAAATTTATTTTCTCACAGTTCTGGAGCCTAGAAGCCAAATCATGGTGTCCTTAGAGTTGGTTCCTTCTGAGATCCTTGAAGCATGGATCTGTTCCAGACCTCTCCTCTTGGCTTGCGGAGGGTTTTCTTCTCTCTTTGTCTTCACATCATCTTTCCTATGCAGGCTTCTGTGTCCACATGTCTTCTTCTGCTAAAATCACCAGTCAGATGGATTAGGACCTACTTTAATGACTTTATTTTAATTTAATTACCTCTTTGAAGACCCTATCTCCAAATATAGTAAAGTTCTGAGGTATTGGGATTTGGGATTTAGACATATAATTTTTGGGGGGGTGGGAGGGGTTGGGGAGGAGTGGAGATTTACAATTCAGCCCATAATAGTGGCTTTCCTGTTTTTGATTTTTGCTATTGTGCCAAAAAGCATTCTCTAGAATGGTTTTGAATTAATTTTTCTTTTCTCCCTTTCCACAAACTCTGAAACCAGTACTGTATGTAGCTTACTAAAACAGAATAAAGAACGTACATACTGTTTAAGATACTGAGTATTTCAGAGGAAACCTGAGTGCTGCTATTCTGTTCTTAAGTCTTTAAATCCCCTTCTAATGAATGAAATTAGGGAAATTTCAGGAGATAGAGATAAAAATAATTATATGATAATCGTATGTATTTTTATCCTAGGTTGAGAAGTAGTGATTGAGGCATTTTTCAAAGATGACGATGCTTGTTTTCCCTAATAGTAATAAATTTGTAATAACTCAATCACATAGTCTGGTCACTGAAAGTATTTGTTAACAATTTTGAATTAAGGTTTTGCCAAGGTTCTAATCACTCAAACCTTTACTACTGAAATATTAATCAGGACAGACTAAGTTTTCTAGTGTAAATACCTTGGAGGAGAAAGTAATTCATAAATATACAAAGAGGTAACTTGACTGTCTGTATTGCATCCTGTGTTATCTCCTTCTATATTAATATTTGATGAGGTGTTTAATTTATATGAGACTTCTAAAGCAGAACCAAAGCTTCTCTTTGGGAAAACTCACATCTTTAAGATAAGGGATTCTTTATGAAGCATTACCACACAGTAGCTAATATACTCTAACAAAATGTTACATTATCTAAAAAATAAAATGTGCAAATCTTCAAGATAGCAAAAGCTAATGTTTCTTGGGGTACATTTCTTAGAGAGTTCATCATGTATTAAATAGTTGGCTTTTGTTTGTATTATATGACTGACGATTTCACTGAAAACTTGCACAATTCAGTTTAAGCTTTGGATTCATACTTGACTCGTGAAGTATTTACCTGTGTAAAGTAAGCGTTTGGTTTATTTTAAGCTATTAGGACTTTTTAAAATTTCAGATTAAAGAAGAATTCTCCTAGAAGAAAGGAGATATTTATTGATGCTGAGTGGGTTTGTTTTTAGATTGTTTCTGTTAGGCTTTAGAGACATTTCTATGTTAGATGATTAATGAATCCAAAATATAGAGTTCTTTAACTCTGAAATTTTTATTAAAAGCCTCTCTCATTTGAGCCCAAACCCAAGTACTCTCATTAACATTTTTCTAAAAGTTCAGAGAAAAAAAATGACCAGTTCAGACTTCTTATAATGAGGGAAGAACATTTTGTCAACCTTATAAAAATGTGACTCAGTGCTTATTTTTAAAACTGGATTTTAAAAGGTGGGTCGTATAAATAATAAGCAATGAACCATTTTTATCGGTATCCTATAATTGTATAATTGTTAGTCTAAAATTAAAATTCTATACTTCTTCCTTTTGGAAAAACCTACATACTACATGCCACTATGTACACAAACCACGTAGTGAGTTCGGTAGGCTCTCCCACAGCCTTTGAGATATAAGTCTTAGCCATTATTATCTCTCTCCTGAGTCATATTTGAACTTTATTTTTTGAATTTCGTCTGGTATTAGTGGTAGAATATACGATATGAATCCTCTCTACATCTGTATTGATTTTTTGCTAGACCCAACCATAGTCTTCTTTTCCCCCTTCCACCTGTCATTGCTCATGGAATATATTATATAGTCATACACTTCATGACTATGTATTAATATACTTGAAATCACCAGTCTGTTTTGTACTTTTATGTTGTTATTGATAAGCAGACTTTTACTAGAATATTAAATAGATTTAGTCTTATTTCAAAATTAAAAAACAAAACAAAACAATATAAACAGAAGAGTAACCTTGAGGCTTTCCTGCTTTCTTGAAGCTCTTGTACTGAGTACATTCACTTCACACTTTGTGTATTCTGAATATTAATCCATATGTCTGTGTGTTTATCTTTGTTTCTTTCTTGCTTTTCAACTTATTTTCTGGTGGTTTTTAAAAGTTTTATTTACACAGGAAATTTAATCTCAACATATTCATGTTTATCAATCTTTTACAACTTTCATGTTTTACATGCAAATACATTTCCATTTCAATGTTATGAATGTTATTTTATACTTTTTTATATTACCGTTTAGTCAGTCTGAAGTTTCTTTTTATAAATGGTGCTAGCCTTGGACCGAACTTTATTTTTTGCTGTAAAGATCATGAATGAATATTGAATTTCTCATAATGCTTTTGAGGTGGCAGATATTAAAATTATATGGGTTTCCCTCTTTACTCTGTAATGTGACATGCCATGCAAACAGTGCAAGTGGTTAAGAAGCACATGTATCAGCCCTGCTGGAGCAGCGTTTGTTAGAGAAGGCTCACAGGGACGGGGATCAGTAGCTCAGTGTGCAAGTTTCCATTGCCTCATTCCACTCTGAATGAGAGCACAACGTTCTAATAAGGCCTATGACACACTTCCATTAGAAGAACTTTGACTGTGAGCTATGGAGCTTTTAATGAATAATTAGAGAAACAGCAGATCCTCCCCCTAGAGTGATCAGGGACCAGGATATAATAGTAATATGGCAGAACTTCAATTCCAGTGTAATTCTGAGAACATGGCATTCAAAGTTGATGGGTAGTCGCAGCCCACCTGAAATCTAAGCCTTGTGGTTATAGCTAGTTTTAAGATGCTGCAAGTTAGTGATAGGATTGCAACACCCATTGGCCACGTCAGTATACATGATTGGGCTAGCACCAACCCCCTTGCTGGCATAATGGGGGTTGGAGGTGAAACTTTTGAGGTCCAGTATTGTGGTTGACTAGATTTGATGGCATAATCGGTTTCCATGGAGCTTTGCAGGATGCCACAATTTGGGGAAGCCATTTTGCCAGGGACCAGTCTTGGACTAATTAATTCTTACCTCTCATTGCATATTTGGCCATGGTTAATTTGTCTCTTAATATTCTAACAGATCTGATTTACTTTACATATCTGATCTGCTTTAGCTAGGATTTTTAAAATCTACTTTCGTAAATGAGATTAACATAATGTTTTCTTATGCTCTCCTTTTCTGGCTTTTAAAACTTCCTTTTAAATATTTATAAAGTGTGCTCTAGTAACTTAAAGATTTCTAAGGTTCTATAGTTATATTTCTAATATGCTTTATTTCTGAATTTTCTCTTTTTAGAGAACTAGCTTTTGGTTTTACTGATTGTTATGTACCAAATGTCCGTGTATACCCCTAAATTCACATATGAAGGCCTATTGTGTCTATATTTGGAGATGGGGCCTCTAAGGAAGTAATTCAATTTAAATAAGGTCATAAAATGGGGCCTTGATCTGATAGGATTAGTGTCCTTATAAGAAAAGACACCAGAAAGCCCTCTTCCCTCTCTTTTTCTTGGAGCAATCATTGAGGAAAGGCCATGTGAGGGAGGGGACATAGTAAGAAGGTGGCCATCTATAGGCCAGAAAGAAAGCTCGCATCAGAAACCTGTTTGGCCAGAACCTTGATCTTGGACTTCCAGCCTCCAAAACTTTGAGAAAATAAATTTGTTTCCAATTAAAGTTTGGGGTGCATTTTGTGAAAAACCCTTAGCTCAGTCTTAGAGTTCATTACTTTCGTTTTTGACCATTTTGATTTTTTTAAATTTCAGTGGTCAAATTTTAAATTTCCATGACATTCTATTGATTCTTTTTTAAAAATGAATATTCTTTCTCATCTTTCTGACATTAGTAGATATTCTAAAATGCTGTCTGTTTATTAAGCCTATATTTTATAGTTTATGCATCCTTTTGTTGGATTTGTTTCCTCTCTTTCATTATTGACTTTTCTTTTTTATTGTGATTGAGTGCTGAAGTATGTATTTGAGATTGTTTAAAAATTCTCTGTTTAGTTTAGCTTTTCTCCAAATGCGAAAGGAGAAGTGTTGAAACAAAACACCTGGATAGGGTGAGCCAGTAGCTTCTTCTGGGTAGTGAGAACTCTCCATTCTTCTTGGGTGTTGCTAGCCTCCTGAAGCTCCTGTCCTACCCCTTTGCCCCTGCATCAGCTATCTCTGCTTTACCTGATGACAGACATGTCTATTGTTTACTTCTGGCCCCAAATAGGATTACCTATATGCTCTACTCTAATATTTTAATCACTCACTCTCTTGGTTGTTCCAGACCCTTCCTGTATTTATTATCTGACACATGTATGCTTAGCACACTCTTGGACCAACTCCTGTCTTTGTAGGAGTTTTCTTCTGTGTATGTTTTAGACTGTGGCTTCCTTCTCTTTGTTCCCATCTATCTTCTTTCATGGAAGGATTCCTCATAATTTCTGAGACTGAGGGTATTGCTTTTTTTTTTTTTTTTAAATTATTATGTCTTTTAGAATATATGACGTACTCTTCTGTAATTTCCTTGCATTTGGGGTGGAATGAGGGCTCTGCATGTGTTCAGTCTTCCATCTTGAACCAGTCACCAAGATAGCTGACATTTAAAAAATTGTTTTATTTTTATATAATTTCTGACTTATAGAAGTTTCAGAATAGGAGAAAGAATTCCCAGTTATGCTACACCCATATTTCCCAAATCTTAACATTTTATTACATTTTGCTTTGTCTTTTGTGTGTATGTATGTATGCACATTGTACATATAATGAAGCATTTAAGAGTAAGTTGTAGTGATATCACTGAAAATGACAGAACAGGGAACTCCAAAAAAATATATATATATCCCTCCACTAAAGCAATGATTAAACGGAAAAAAACTGTTAGAATTAACCTTTTTTGGAACTCTGGAATCTACTTGACAATACCCTAAAGAGTTCTTAAAGAAAGAAGCTGCTAAATTTCAGTAAGTAATCTAAAGTAATCTATGTGATATTTTTTACTTACCCACTTTATTAGTCAGGGTTTTCCTGAGAAACAGAACCAAGATTGTCTGTCTGTCTGTCTGTCTGTCTGTCTGTCTGTCTGTCTGTCTGTCAGTCAATCTATCTATCTATCTATCTATCTATCTATCTATCTATCTATCTATCTATCTATCGAGATGTTTATTTTAAGGAATTGACCGACATGATTGCAGAGGCTTAGTGAGTCTAAAATCTGATGGAGTAGGCCAACAGGCTGGTGACTCAGGGAAGAGTTGCATTTCAAGTCAAAAGGCAGTCAGCTGGAAAAATTTGTTCTTGCTTGGGTAAGGTCAGTCTTTCTTCTATTAAGGCCTTCAACTGATTAGATCAAGCCCACTCAGATTATAAAGCCCATCGATTTAAATTTCACTATTTTGATGTTTTAAATTTCAGTGGTCAAATTTTAAATGTCTGAATTTTAAAAACACCTTTACAGAAACATTGAGACTAATATTTGACCAAAAATCTAGGCACCCTGGTCCAGCCAGGCGGACACACAAAATTAATCATCACACCCACCTACTATCCTCCATTCTTCAGCTCACAGATAACCATGAAGATGGCAGCTCACATTCCTGGTGCAGGTTGCTGCTGCCAGAGGGGTTGACCAAATAGAGCAAAGAATACAATCTTTACAAAGATTAAGTCGCAGACATGCCCCGTCTCTACCACTTGATACTTTAGTGTGTATTTCCAAAAATGAAGAATTATTTTTATTATTGTTACTATAACGTAGTTGTCAAAATCAGCAACTTAACTGATACTAATAACTTACTATCTTAAGAGTAAGATACGCACATAGGTGTTAAATTACATACAATTTAACTAACAGTATTTGAAGAAACGCTATTACCATATGGGTACATTTTAAAGACCCTTGTTACATATTGCAGAATTTCCACCAATTTACAGTTATGTCTGTTGTGTATGAGAATGCCACATAGTTCTTTACTACTTTAAAATTGTAGATATATTTTTTAAACTTTTTCTAGAATGATATGCAACTTCTTCAGATTCATCGCAGTGGAACCCCCTATCTCTTTTTGCTATACAGACCTCACCTCACTTCTCTGTATTTTGTTTTTTCTTTTTCTTCATAGAATCTTCCTAAGAATAATGATTTAAAAATTCCCATTCCGGGAGTACCGGGAAAACTTTCAAACTTGACTGTTCCTAGTACGAAATCATTTTTATTCTTACTCTGTTCTCTGTTGTATTTACTTATTTTTTTTAATTATCTTTACAATTTCTCTGAAATAATAATTTTGCAGATGCAATTAGAAGAGGTTAAATGACTTTCCCAAAGTTATTCAAACAGTAATTGGAAGATTCTGTATTCCTCTTAGACTTTCTGATTTCAGAGCTTATAACATCATATTAGGCTGGTTAGATGGGAAGTTCAGTGAAAAAGTCTATTAACATTTGCCAAAAGGAATTTTTATCTGCTATCTTTAATTGTCTTGAAGATTGTGATAAAACATCTTTTATGAGAGACGTTGGAAGATAACAGACTGAAGGCTCTAGATGAGAATTGAAGGTGATGAGGAGTGCTGGTTTTTAATGACTGAGAAATACACCTTTTAGAATAATGTGATTGCCTAATTAAGGAAGATTGCATATGAGCTAAAGACAGAATAAACACTGAAAACCAGCAAGTTTAGCAAGCCTTCAAAGCTGACAAGACTGAATAACACAGTGATGAAAGGGTGGCTGGTGAAATTTGGACTCTGATACATGGCTAAAAGGAAGGTAGAGGAGCTGATGATAATCTAGCAGGGAGAGTAGAGGATTTTTGAGGAAGAACGGCCAGAATGGATAAACCATAAAACATTAACGCAGGACAACTTTTTAGAGATCATCTAGCCTTACTCTCCTTACTTTACAGATAAGAGGTAACTGAGGCCCTTTCAAGATTACACAGATAGAAAGTTGCATAACCAAAATTAGAAACTACATTTTTTATTCCAACTCCTGATCTTTTTCTATGTCTCTTGAAATATGAAATTTCAATCCATAACATGAAAATTAACTTATTAATCACTTCAAGTTCTATTTGAAAATAGGCAGGTTCAGTATTGCAGTCTTATAATCATTGGTTACAAGTCAGATATTATCTAGAAAATAGACGTGATGAAAATTGAAATTATAATGCTGAAATGCCCTAATTCTGAAGACAGTGATACTGATACTATTAACTTTTCTCAAACCTAGAAGAGTTGCATCATCTTGGGTAGCCTGTGGTTAAAATAGATACACTTCCTATAATAACAATATTTGAGAACAGAATAATAATGAGTTTTCTTTTTGTCTGGAGGAACAATCATTTTTATCATTCACATACAAACAATAAAGACTATTTCTATTATAAGCAACCATTTATCTTCATTCCTCTTCTGTATGTATTTATTCACACTGTCTTATAAAATTTTAATAGTGTTCAGAATTCCTTGGATATGTTGTAATTTTACCATCTAGGATACATCAGTCACAAAATACATATACATTGTAATAAAAATTAATGCTTCACAAGAATTCACATTGGCCATTCACCATTTAAAGGCCTTTGTTCTATTGAATAATGAAACTGTGTAATATTTCAATTCAAGAAGAATTTATCTTATTTTCTATTTTTTTTCAGACTCTTCTATAATATTCTAAAATAACATTCATGAAATCTTTGGAGAATTTAATGGAATTTTCTTATTTTCTTTCCTTTAGCTTATGAATTTCACATTAATGCTACAAATACCTATAATGATTATGCCGCATTAAGTTGTTTATAACTGTTTAGTGGAGTTCCACAGACCTTGGTGGTTTCTTTAATAAATTCAATTTAACCAGTATTGCATTGTTAGAGATAAAACATCGCTCAGTAATCCCTTTCCCATCTGTTAGATTATTTAGCCAGTTCCAGATGCTTCACAAAAATATAGGAAAAATTGAGCAACATTAGTGAAGTGAAGTAAAAAATTTCTGCATGTAAAGCCCTTTTAAGGTATTTTGGGATCAACACACAGGGAACAGTGTTTCCATCATCAACTCATTCATTGCTGGCAGTAGAAAAATAATGTCTCTGCCTTCAGTGAGCTTATAGTCTAGTGGTAGGGAATAGGCAGTACACATCACTATAATATGAAGCAGAATGTTACAGATACCAGACATTAAGAGGATGTGAAAGTTAAGCATGAGAAATTACAGCTGGTTGGAGATATCCAGTAAGACTTCCTGAAAGAGATGGTATTTGAACTGGGCCTTGAAAGCAGGCAACTTACAGATTATGATAGAGGGAAGGAAAATAGCAAAGGTATAGAGACACACATTGGATATATGTGGGAAATATCAAATAATGTAAGTTGATGCAATTTGAAAAACAAATAGAAGAAAGTAATGCTAGCACCTATTTAATAGACATCTACTAGGTGCCGTGATTTTTGTTTCATACCCTACATACCTTATTTTATTGGACTTTCAGAACACTATGAGGTAGGTGCTAGTATTATTCCCACTTTCTAGATGAAAAGAAATGAAATGATTTACCCAAGGTCACATGGCTATTAAGTAGATGTTCTTAGTTCTTAATCTAGTTCTGAATGGTAAATAGAACCCATACTCCTAACCACTACACTGTAGAGTTATATTGCGGAGATTTCAATTACAGAAATGGGGACCTTATTTCCAATTATATTAGCAATGGAAAAAATATAGCTTTTTTTTTTTTTTTGGCAAGAAGACCAATTATCAAGAGTTTATGACTAACCCGTTATCAGTGAGTTGAAAGAATTAATGTGGGGAGAGAGAAAAAGTAGACTGACTGGTTAGTAGTCTGTTATGAGCATTCTAATTGAACTAATGAGGAACTGAGCTGGGTTTGTAGCAGTAGACTTGAAAAGGTGAGAACACACACACACACACAGAAACCTTGTTAATTTTTTAAGTTTTAACAAAATAACTATTTAAATGGAGGCGTGAGGAAGTAGGCAGTTTCCTTGGGTGAAATTTGGGTGAAATTTGACATTGGGTGAAATCTGAGCCTAGGTAACAGTAATGGAGAAGAGAAACTGTTTTGAAGAAAAAACAGTTTGGCCCAAATTCAGATCTTGAGGAACATACAGGTGATAGTGTCAAAATTATTGAGAATGTCCATGTACAGGTAAGACTTAAGATGGAGGTTAGGAAGCTTGAGATGGAAATTTCGCAGCTATTTGTATGGGAGAGAGTGTCGAAGCTATTTAAGTGGAATCCCTAAGGAAGAAAGGAAGAAGGAAATTTGAAGACAGACCCTTCGGAAAGGCCTACATTTAGAGACTAGAGGGAGAAAGAGAAACTAGTAAAGGATTCAGTAGTAGTTAGAGGTTTAAGAATAAGTCTACGTACTAGATGATTAGATCTTTGGACTCCTTTAAATGAAACCTTTGATAAAAGCCAGATAGATAGATGGTCAGGCATTTAAGAGTGAATGGATGCTTAGGATTTCTGGCAACCAGTTTATAGTCTTTCTATTGTGTGACTCTAGACCTTTTCTTTAGAGGAACAGAGCCATACTTCAAATTGCCTATCTAGCAGACTTACAGGAATCTTAAACTCAAAAACAAAAAGATTACATTATTCCTGTTCCCCAAACCTTAAATTTGCACCATGTTTTTGTCCTCTATTTGGTTATTAACTCCACTGTTCACTCATTTGCCCGAAATGGATATCTTAGATTCGTCTGCCACCATCTTTCCTCCCTTATCACTGGGAACCATCTTCTCCCTTTTAAAGCCAGCATATATTTGATCCATTATTGCTATAGACCAAATGTTTGTGTCCCCCCCAAAATATGATGCTATAGGAAGTGGAACCTTTGGGAAGTGACTATGTCATGAGGGCAGAACCCTCATGAATAGAATTAAATATCCCTTATAAAAGAGATCTCAGAGAGATGCTTTGCCCCGTCCACCAAATGAGCTTACCACAAAAAGGCTGTCATCAATGAACCAGGAAGTGGGCTCTCACCAGTCACCAATTCTGCTCTTGGCTTGATCTTGGACTTCCTAGCTTCCATGCCTGTGAGAAATAAATTTCTGTTGTTTTTAAGTCACCCAGTTATAGCAGCCCAAATAGACTAAGTGACAAATTGGTACTGAGAAATGGCAGTGTTGCTGTAATAAATACCTAAAAATGTGGAAGCAGTTTTGGAACTGGGTAATGTGGAAGCAGTTTTGGAACTGGAAGAGTTTGGAGGTGCATGCTAGAAAAAGTCTACAATACCATGAATGGACCATAAAGGGTGATTCTGGTAAGGGACCAAAAAAAAAATGATATCTCTAGAGAAAGCTCCAATCTTCTTAGAGAATACCTGAGTGGTTTTAAACATAATGTTGATAGAAATATCGGTGATAAAGGCCATTTGATGAGGTCTCAAATGGAAATGAATATGTTATTGGACAAGGGAGGAAAGGTGATCCTTGTTATAAGTGAAGAAGAATTTGGCTGAATTGTGTTTGTGTTTAGTATTTTCATGGAAAGTAGAACTTGTGAGCAGTGTAACGATATTTGGCTGAGGAAATGAATCTAAGCAGAGGGTTTGAGAGTACAGCTTAGCTTCTCTTGACTGCTTATAGCAAGAAGATAGAAAAGACTTAAATATGGACTTGTTTATCAGAAAAGAAGCAGAACTTAAAATATTTGGAAATTTTTAGCCTATCCATATTAAACAGAATGAGAGAACTGGTTTGAGAGAAAACATGAAACATATGGTCTAACAACCATCCCATAAGGAGATTAGTCATCCATCTATACTAAAGTTAGGCACCATTGTTCAAGACAATGGAAGAAGATGTTTAAGAGATCATCAAGGCTGCTATGCCCATTATAAGCCCAGAGTGCAAAGTCCTGGATTTCAAATGAGGGGCCACAGGCACTCGTGGTACCTTGGCACATGCTGCTCTGCCTTGCCTCAAGGCTTCTACTCTCTGCATTAATGTGGAGCTCCTTGATTGCTCCGGTTGAGGCTCAAGGTACATGCCACAGGAATCTCCCCTCTAGAAGGCACAGGCAGCAGACTGCTGCCGTCCATGTGGTGCTGTCTGCCAGAACACAGAGTGCACGAGCCATAAGAGCACAACTACTTCCACCTAGATTTTTCTGTCATACAACACAAGCAGAGCCACCACGGAGGGTTCTCACTAGTGAAGCTCTGAGGTTGGGGCTGCCCTTATGATCCCAGGCCAGTAGAGCCAGCTTTAGGTGATTCCAGCCCAGGTGAACTGCAGGCATATGCTTAACTCTTGAGAGCTGCAGTGCGGGCTGTGCCAAACAAAGTCATTGGGGTGGGCTGCTCAAAGCTATGGGGTCAAGGCCACCTATAGCTTTTGGGGCCCAACCCCTACTTGGCAAAACTTTGGGATTGGGACTCCTGCCTCAGTGAGTCTAGAAGGCAGGACTACAGCCCCACTGTACTTGGCAGATTATAGAGCCAAAGAAGATTATTCTCCAGCCTTAGAATTTTAGTCTTGCTTGGGACCTGTCACTCCTTCCTTTCCTATTTCTTCCTTCAGAAGGGGAATCTTTAATCCTATGCCTGTCCCACCACTGTATTTTGGAAATGCTTAACATGTTTGATTTCAGGGATTCACAGCTAGAAACGAATTTACCTCAAGATGGGTCCTACCTTAGGTCTCACCCATATCTGATTTAGATAATATTTATTTATTTAGTAGTCTATTTATTATAATAATGGATTTTTTATTTTTTAAATTACAGTTGACGTACACTATATTAATTTCAGGTGTACAATATAGTGATTAGACATTTATATAACTTACAAAGTGATCACCCCAACAAGTCTAGTACTCATTGTTACCACAGACTCAAAAAGTCCACTTGCCTGCATGCATCCAAGCCAAATAAGACATGAAAGGAGATTGTAATAAAGAAAGTAAAATTTTATTTAAGGAATTGGCACCAAGCCTGGAGACAAAGGTGAGCTAGTGCTCTCAAAAACCTGGCTCCCCTATGACCTCTAGTGGCTAGGTTATCTAAGGGAAAAAATCATTAATTATGGTTACTATGGGAGTCGGGGTTGTTGGGTCTTGATTTGTTATTCATTCAGCCACCCTATGTCTTTTGATTGGAGTATTTATTTACATTTAAAGTAATTATTGATAGATACGTAGTTATTGCCATTTTATTATTCATATTTTTATCTTCTTTTTCTTCTTTTTAAAGAATTCCCTTTAACATTTCTTGCAATATTGGTTTGGTGGTAAAGAATTTCATTAGCTTTTTCTTGCCTGGATTGATAATATTTAGATGAGACTTTGGCCTTTATATTTGTGAGGTGATGTTGGAAGGATTTAGACTTTTTGGGGTTGTTGGGATGGAATAAATGTATTTTTTTTTTATGTGAGTCATGAATTTTTTTGGGGGGAGGCAAGGATAGAATGCTCTAGACTAAATATTTATATTTCTCCAAATTCATATTAAAACCTAACTCCTAATGTGATGGTCTTAGGAGTTAGAGCTTGTGGGAAGTGATTAAGTCATAAGGGCAGAGCCTTCAGGATGGATTAGTAGCCTTATAAAAGAGACTCCAGAGAGATTGTACTCCTGTTACCCTCAGATAAGGAACCAGATATTTAGAGTAGTTAACTAACTTACCTAGTAAAAAGTGGTAGAACTGACTGAAAATTGAGTGTCAGTAACCATTTATAAGTATTGCTTTGAATGAATAAATAAACTAATGTATAGCCTGAATTTATGGCTGTATAATTTTGAAAAGTCATTCTATACTTTCCATTTTCCAAAATTTAATTTTTGAATTTGCTCTGAATTCTGTAGTTCAATATGTTAGCTAAGTTATGAAATAAAAAAATAAAAACAAGTCAAGTAAGTGTTGTGTTTACCATAGCTTTGCATTTATCAGCATGGTGTCTTATATACTAAAGTGTGGACTACTTAGGCATGATTTTATAGGACTCCTTCAAAGACTCTAGCACTCTCCTCTTCACTTGCATCTTCTTTATGTGGCAGTGATTTTGAAAAACAACAAAGTGAGAGGGATATTTTAGACAGAAAGCAATAGAAATAGTGAGACTAGTTTGAAAAGAAGTATTTTATAATCTGTATTATAAATTCTATTAGACTGGATAAATTGTGTAAAATCTAAAATACCAGGAGGTTTAAGTTAGATGCAATTGAAAATGAGTATCAGTATTTAAGTAATAATGACATTTTCTTAGTGTTAATTTATCTTATCAGTATTATCCACTGTGAAAGCCAATTTCCTAAGAAAATCAGAAAACTTTATCTACCATTTAAAAGTAATCTTTTAATCCCCTTAACATTTATAATAGGCTATCATAATGGATTTTCCTAAGCTTTCTATTGATGTGGTTCCATAAACTTAGAGTGCTTTCTCCTTTATAGCAGTCCAATGGTTGTGAGGTGGACAAAATATTAGGCAGTTGAGTGACAGTAATCGTTTTCTGCTTTTTAAAATATATATTACACTTTAATTATTTGCATTATTAGTATTCTCTTCAATATGTTGTTTCTTTGTAGAAATATTTTAAAGTCACGTCATTTTATGAGGAACAGTTTAATGTGTATAATATAATCTATAAACCTGTTTAACTAAATATAACTCCAATATATTGTAATATGTAAAATAATATGGTAAAAGTAAGGGATAACTGATGAGTACTTCTGTAAAACTCTGAGTTGTAGTACCTTCCATCTTTCCAGCAGGAGGCCTCACATCCCATTTAGGACATACGATCTGCTTATATATGATCTGAGTGAGGATTCTGGTATCAACTTGATATTAAATATTAATAAGGTCTATTTTTCTTATTAAGTAAAAGTAAATATAAAGAGAATATCCTTAAATGAACTTGTAATGAATAATACCATTATTTCAGCTTATTTGTTCACACAGACTACCTGTCTTAGACTTAGATTCTTTTGCATCTGTCTTTACATTTGATTTTTAGGTTGGTAGACCTTAATTCAGCAGCCAGGGTCATGTCCTCTCCTACTGCTTTGTTCACAGCTCATTGTGGAGACGTGTGTAGGATGGATGTTAGTGTCCTGGAATATAAATAGCTAGAGGAAAGCCTTGACAAAAATAACTTTAGTTTCTTTTATTTTGTAATGTCCAGATTTATGCTTCAAAATTATCAAAGTCACAAGATAAAGATGTCTGCTATTACTACTACTGTTTAATATTTTTCTGGAGTTAATGTAAAAATAAAGAAAAAAAATACAAAATATGTCAGCAAGATAGTGGAGTAGGAGGCTCTGGACTTTCCTTAATCCTACAGATGCCCTGAATAAATAGTTACATGCAAATCAATTCCTTCGAAGAGAAATACAAAAACTAGTTGAGTGACTCCTACACATTGGGTGACTGAGAAAATACTCACATTGAAATGAGTAGAAAAAGCTGAGACACACACATGCCATAGCCCTTGGTGTAGAATTTTATCATAGGAGGGAACCCCCAGCTGCCAGCTTCTCCCTGAGAAGTTAGGGAGCTATATGTGTGATCTCATATAGCTCCTCAAGGAGGAGCTATATGAGATCACACATATAGCTCCCTAACTTTTATGGCTGCTACCCAAGGGACTGGCTCCCAAATCACTTAGCTTGGACAGCCAGCGGGGCTCAGCATTTGTGAGGCTCCCAGGACCACATTAAACAAAGAGTTGGTGTGAAACAGAAATATGAGCACTTATATTGGCTGTAGCCCTGGGCTCAGCACAGAGGAAACAGGCAAAAACACAAGGATACCAGTTTCTCCCTGGAAGAGGTTGGATTGCATACTTTTCTAGCTGCTGCCCAAGAGTCAGGCATCTAATCATCCTGCATCTGAAAGTTGCCTGGGCTCCTCAAGTAGCTTGAAAGGGCTTATGAACACTTCCCTCACCTTCTCCCCACTCACTTACTCCAATGATTAAAGCAAGTATCCAGCTTCTCCCTAGAAGGAGTTTGCCCACACATCTAGCACTCCAACTTTTACGGCTGCCACTCGAGAGACTGGCTCTCAAAACACCCACCTCAAACCACCAGAAGGGCTTGGCATTTGCAAGTCCCCCTTCACCATAGAATACAAATAGGTGCTTTTAAACTCATGTGTGAATACTTCTCACTGCTACTCCTGGTCCCCAGCCTTAACACAAAGGGAGCAGGCAAAAACACAAGGCTCCCAGTTTCTTCCTGGAAGGGCTTTGACTATGTACGTTTCCACTTGCTGCCCAAGTGTTGGGCTTTAGTTAGCCTGAATCTGGGACCCAGTGGGTCATATAATTTGTAGTCCCATGGGACTCTAAAAATTATGGCATGTGGGAGCTTCCCATGTTTTCTACCCCTGGCTTGCTCCAGTGATAAAACTAATGAAGATAAGTGATTTACTTGTCAGACAATTCAAATTAATGCTCATAAAGATGCTTACTGAGGTCAAGAGAGCAATGCATGAACTAAGTGAGAATTTCAACAAAGAGAAAAAATACAAGAAAGTCTACAAAGAAATCATAGAGCTATAGAATACAAGTGAACTGAAAAGCTCAATAGAGAGGTTCAATAACCGACAAGATCAAACAGAAGAAAAGATCAATGAACTTTAAAACAGGTCAGTGGAAACCAACCAATCAGAGGAACAAAAAGAAAAAAGAAAAAAATTGAACACAGCTTAAAGGACTTATGGGACACCATTAAGTGGATGAATAAACTCATTATAAGAATTCCAGAAAAAGAGAAAAAGACATAGAAAAATTATTCAATGAAATAATTGCCAAAAACTTTTAAAACCTGGGATAAAAATAGACATCTAGATCTAGAAAGCCTAAATAGCACTGAACGAGATAACTCAAAGAGATCCACATTAGGACACATTATAATCAAATTGCCAAAAGTTAAAGACAAGAGAATTGAAAGGAGTAAGAGAAAAGCAACTTGTTACATACAAAGGAACCTCCATAAGACTATAAGCCAGTTTTTCAGCAGAAGCCTTGTAGGCCAGAGGGAGCAGGATGTTATTAGTTCTGAAAGAAAAAACTGTCAACCAAGAATACTTTGCCAGGCAAAGTTGTCCTTCAGAATTAAAGGAGAGGTAAAGCTATTCCCACACAAACAAGCTAAAGGAATTCATCACCAGTAGACTTGGCTTATAAGAAATGCTAAAAGTTCTTCAAGCTGAAATTAAAGAATGCTAATTAGTAATATGAAAACATAAAACTATAAAACTCACTGGTAAAGGTAAATGTAAAGTCAAATTTAGAATAATATGTAATGGTGGTGTATAAGTCACATATAATTCTAGTATAAATGTTAAAAGACAAAACTATTAAAAATGACTAGCTACAAAGAATTTTTAATGGATACACAGTATAAAAATATGTAAGTCGTGAGATCTGAAACCTAAAATGGGAAGGGGCAGAGAGTAACCATGTATGCTATTGAAGTTGAGTTATTAGCTTAAAATGGACTGCTATAACTATAGAATGTTTTATGTGTGCCTCATGTTAACTACAAAGCAACAACTTATAGTAGATATACAAAAGATAATAGCGAAGGAATCAAAGCAGAAAATCATCAAATCTCAGAAGATGAGAGCAAGAGAGGAAGGAGGAAACAAAGAGCCTACAAAATACCCAGAAAAGAATTTTAAAAGGGCAATAGTAAGCCTTTATCAGAAATTACTTTAAATGTTAATGGACTGATTCTGTAACTATAGACCAAAAGTGAAGGGATGGAAAAGGATATTTCATACAAGTGGAACCAAGGAGCAGGTGTTGCTATTCTTATACCAGACAAAATAGACTTTAAGTCAAAACCTGAAAAAAGAGATGAAAGTTATTATATAATGATAAAGTCAGTTCATCAGGAGGAATTAATATTTATACACCCAATATTAGAGCATCTAAACACATAAAGCAAATATTAACAGATCAAAGGAAAACATAGTAACACAATAATAGGGATTTCAAAACCACTTTCAAAAATGGATAAATTATTCATAGAAAATCAGTAAGAAAACATTGGACTTAAACTACACTTTAGATGAAAAGAATCTAACAGACACATACAGAACATTCTATCCAAAAGCAGCAAAATACATGTTCTTCTCAAGTGTACATGCAGCATTTTCCGAGGTAGATCATACAAAAACCAGCCTTAACAAATATAAGGAGATTGACATCATATCAAGCGTCTTTACTGACCACAATGGTATGAAACCAGAAATCTACAGGAGAAAAACTGGAAAATTTACAAATATATGGAAATTAAACAGCCAGCTCCTGACCAACCAGTAGTCAAAGAAGAAATCAAAAGAGCAATAAAAGATACCTTGAGACAAATGAAAATGGAAACACAACATACTAAAATTATGAGATTTTTACAAAATCAGTTCTAAGAGGGAAGTTTATAGCAACAATTGTCTAAATTAAGAAAAAAGATCTCAAACAACCTAATATTATACCAGAAGGCACTAAGAAAAGAGGAAATACTAAACCTAAATTTAGTAGACAGATGAAATAACAAAGATCAGAGCAGAAATAAATGAGAGACTAAAAAGATCAATGAAACTAAGAGTTGTTTTTTGAAAAGAAACAAAATTGGCAAACCTTTGTCTAGATTAAAAGGAAAAAAAGAAAAAAAATACTCAAATATATAAAATCAGAAATGAAACAGGAGATATTATGACTGATGCCACAGAGATACAAAGGATCGTAAGAGATTACTATGAACAATATATGCCAAAAAATTGGATAACTTAAAAGAATGGAAAATGCCTAGAAACATACATTCTACCAAGTCTGAATCACGAAGAAATAAAAAATTTGAACAGACCAAGAACAAGTAAAGTGATTGACTCAGGGATAAAAAAATTCTCCCAACAAAGAAATGTCCAGGGCCAGAGGGCTTTACTGGTGAAATCTATCAAGCATTTAAAGAAGTTTTAGTGGCAGTCTTTTTCAAATTGTTCCCAAAATGTGAAGGGTAGAGAACATTTACAAACTAATTTTATGAGGGTAGCCTTACCCTTATGCCAGATGAGGATGTTACAAGAAAATAATAAGCCATTATCTCTGATGAACATATATGCAAAAATCCTTAACACAATACTAGCAAACATAATTCAACAGCACATTAAAAAGATCATACACCATCATCAAGTGGGATTTATTCCTGCGATTCGTGAATGGTTCAGCATATTCAAATCAACATAATACACCACAATGAAGTATAACAGATTATGTGATCATCTCATAGGTACAGAGAAAGTATGTGACAAAACTCAACATTTTAATGATTAAAAACACTCAACAAATTAAATGTAGTAGCAGTATTCTTTAATAACATAGAGGCTATGTACAACAGGCCCACAGCTAACATAATCACTATTGAAAAACTGAAAGCTTTTTATCTAAGATCAGGAACAAGACAAGGGTGCTTGCTCTCACCACTTTTATTCAGCATAGCACTAGAAGTCCTAGCCAAAGCAATTTGTCAAGAAAAAGGAGTAAAAGTCATCCACATCAAATATGAAGAAGTAAAATTGTCTCTTTGCAGAATGTATGATGTCATAAATAGAAAATGCTGAAGACTCCATCAAAAAATTGTTAAAACTAATAATGAACTCAGTAAAGTTGCTGGCTACAAAATCAACAAACAAAATCAGTTGCATTTCTATACACTAACAAGGAACTATCCAAAAAAGAAATTAAGAAAATGATTCCATTTACAATTACATCAAAAAGAATAAAATGTTTAGGAATAAACTTAACCAAGGAGGTGAAAGATCTGTATACTGAAAAGTATAAAACATTGATGAAAGAAATTGAAGACACAAGTAAATGGAAAGATATTCCATGTTTATGGATTGGAATAATTAATATTGTTAATTTATCCATACTGGCCAAAGCAATCTACCTATTTAATGCAACCTCTATCCAAATTCCAATGCCATTTTTTACAGAAATAGTGAAAAACAATCCTAAAATTTGTATGGAACCATAAAAGTCTCTAAATGCAAACTTGAGCAAGAAGAACAAAGACAGAGGGATCATACATCCTGATTTCAAACTATATTACAAAACCATGTTAATCAAAACAGTATGGTGTTGGCATAAAGATAGACACAGATCAGTGGAACAGAATAGAGACCCCAAAAATAAACCCATATACATATGGTCGACTAATTTTCTCCAAAGGCACCAAGAAAATACACCATGGGAAAGGATAGTCTCTTCAATAAATGGGATTGGAAAACTGGATATCCACATGATAAAGAATGAATTGGACCCTTATCTTACACTATATGCAACAATAAACTTGAAATGGATTGAAGACTTAAATGGAAGACCCGAAACTGTAAACTACTAGAAGAAAACTTAGGGGAAAAGTTCCTTGAGATTGATCTTGCCAATGAATTTTGGATCTGACATCATTAGCATAGGCAGCAAAACCAGAAATAGATTAGTAAGACTACATTAAACCAAACCATTTCTCTATAGCAAAGGAAACAACCAAAATAAAAATAAAAAAAAATGAAAAAGCAGCCGATGGAATGGGAGAAAATATTTGTAGACTATATATCCAATAAGGAGTTGATATTCAAAATGTAGTTGAAAAATGGGCAGAAGAACTGAACAGACATTTTTCCCCAAAAAAGACATATATGGCCATCAGATATGTGAAAAGATCCTCAACTATTCATTAAAGAAATGCACATCAAAACCACAATTAGATATCACTTTATACCTGTTAGGATGACTATTTAAAAAAGTTAAAAGATAGTAAATAATATTGAGAATGTGGAGAAATGGAACCTTGTACACTCATGGTGGGAATGCAAAATGATGCAGCTGCTATGAAAACCAATATGGAGATTTCTAAAAAAATTTAGAAATCCCACTTCTGGATATATATCCAAGATAATTTAAATCAGGATCTCAAAGACATGTCAGCACTCTTATGTTCAAAGCAGCACTATTCACATAGCCAAGATATGGAAACAACCTAAGTGTACGTCAATGGATGAATGGATAAAGAAAACATACAATAGAACATTATTCAGCCTTAAGCAAGAAGGAAATATTGCAATATGCAACAACATGGATGGACTTGGAGGACTTTTGCTAAGTGAAATAAGCCAGGCACAGAAAGACAAATACTTTATGATTCCATTGATGTGTGGCATCTAAAATCATCAGATTTATAGAATCAGAGTGGAATAGTGGTTTGCAGGGGCAAGAGGAAGGATGAAATTGGGAGTTACTAATTAACAGGCATAAAGTTTTGAGTAAGCAAAATGAATAAGTTATAGAGACCTTCTATACAACATTGTACTATAGTCAACAATAGTGTGTTATGCACTTAAAATTCGTTAAGAGGAAATATCTCATGTTAAATGTTTTTGCCATAGTAAAGTAAAATTAGTAAAAAAGGCTGAAAATAAATTAAGCAAGAAGAGAAAGATAAGATCAATAAAGAATATTCCAAAAAAGTAGAAGGGAAAATACAGCTTAGCTATTAATTCAATGGATTTCCAAAATATAAGTGAAGAGACTCAAATTCTGGTTGTTAAAAAGCTCTGGCAAAATAAATGAAGAAAAAGAGGAGAAGGTATAAACAAATTCATAGTGAAAGATAGAAACATGAGAGATATGAGTAGATATGCTAGAATTCTTAAATATATGACAAAATTGAAAATTCAAGCAAATTTTCTTAAAAAGGAGGATATTCTATACTTCTTTTTATGAGGCTATTTTAATCTTGATATCAAAAGCATACAAAGGCAAAAGGAGAAATGAAAATAATAGATGAATTTCATCCATAAAGATACATATAAACAAATCTTAAATAGTAAACAATACAGCAATATATGTTAAAGAAAAAAAATCTGATACACGACCATGTAGGATTTACCAAGAATGCAAGTATGGATAATTATTAATAAATACATTATTAAAATCTACCCAATTCACAGATTTAAAACAAAAAACCTTATGTTCACCTTAGTATATACAGAAAAGCAGTTGATAAATTTCAACACCACTTCATGATTAACAATAAAATTCTCTTAGTAAATTTGTAATTGAAGGAAAACAACTTTTTGTAAACTTTTAATGGTCTCTGCAAAAGACATACATATGTATTTGACTTTATAATCAAATAGTAGAAGCATTCTCTTTAAAATTATAAAAAGATATTTAATTCATGGTTTCTGTTCAATACTATACCTGTCATAGCTGCACAGTAACAAAGATATAAGGATTAGAAATAAAGAAATAAAAAGAAATGAAGCTGTTCTACACACATACATGTACACACACACAGGAGGAAGTTACACTAAATGTGACCAAACAAAAAAAGAACAAATATGCTAGATTTAGTTCTTTCTGTTTGTAGATTTTTCCACACTTGTAGTATGATAAACAGAGCACAGTGAATATTGTTGATCTTTGTATGTGTAGATTAGTCTTTTTAAAGTTTATTTCCTTTTGATACATTCACATAAGTGAGATTAATAGGTCAAAGATTGTGAACCATGGCTATTGAAATATAGGCATTTTTTTCCTAAAGCAATTTCTAGTTATCCTGGAAGGTATACAATAAATTAGTGAATTTCTAAATATATAATTAACTCACAGGTTAAGAGCTTCTTTAAATGGTGCTTACATTTGGATAGTAGTGTTCTCCTACCTCAATATAGTATATCTAAGTCTTTTTATTAAAAATAGGTTTTACATTGTAAATAAGCTGCTAGTAATTAGTTTTACTTGTATTTTGGTTATATTAATTATTTTTTAGTATACACATAACTATTGTTAAAGCTAAAATTGAGGGCTCAATCATACAATGCTAATGTTTTATGTTTTAAATTTTTCATAATAAAAATGCTCTGAGAAATGTTTTTTCAAATTACTTGAATTAATGGATAAAAGGCAAAATTATATAAACAAATGGTTTCTTTAATTTTTTAAAACAAATTTTAAATTTTCATATGGTGAAATATTTTGCTGTATTTTAGTTTCCTCATAATTAGAAAAAGAATGGGATCAAGTCATACTATAAATATGAATATATATACCCAGAGGCAGTACCAACTAGTAGGTAAGATCACAGATTTTGGAACCAAACTACCTACATTTAAATCGCACTCTATCATATACTAACTTTAGAACCTTCAACAAATTACTTTTCCTCACTTCAGTTTTCTCTTTAAAAGTGGTCAAATTAAGGTTGTTGGGAAGACTATATAAAGCGTGTACATAAGCACTTAGAATAATACCTGGATCATAGTCAGCATTCAAGAAGATTTAGCTGTTATTATGGCAAAAGTATTGGATAGCTACCAGATATAATAGATACTATAGTTAACCTCTACTCCTCTTCTACTCTATCATACTTTCCTTATTTTTAAATTTGGAGTATTTTGTGCCCAGAGTGATTGATACTTCTATTTTCTTCCTTTGTTTCTGGGTAGGTGGAAATATAATATGTTCAACATGTATAGTCTTTATAGGATAGAGAGGAGGTGGGCAAAGAGGGTATCAAAGAGCTGTTTCTCTTGATTTTGGTTTGAACTTTCTATATTTTTGAATCCTTATTTTTTAATATTCTCTTATTTATTTTCCAGATTAAATGCATTTATGGAAAAAGAAAAATTGGATGGTAAGATAACAGTAGAATGTTGTAACACTGCAGTGGCTTCCTCAGTGGAAAACAACATGTTTGTAAACAAAGTGTGGGTTCAATGTGAGAATGAAAGTTGTTTGAAATGGAGATTGTTGACAAGTGGAGATGCAGTCAAAGTTGATCACAATGAACCATGGTATTGCTTCATGAACACTGATTCAAGATATAATAAGTGCTCTATTTCTGAAGAAGACTTTCCTGAGGAGTCTCAGCTTCATCAAAGCGGTTTTAAGATTGTCTATTCACAGCTACCTGTTGGAAGCCTTGTTTTGGTAAAATTACAGAATTGGCCAAGGTAAGTTTTTGTTGTTGTTTTATAATAAACTATTAAATAGTCTTGCTAAGTTTATGAATTTCCAAAACTTTGCAAAGAATCAACTTTTTCTCTATTGCTTGTCTAATACTTTATTTATTGTTTTCTGATTTCATCATTATTCTTTCCCTGACTTTTTTGGGTTTAATTCTCCTTCTTCTAGTTTTTTAAATTGGAAATTAAGGTAACCAATTCAAGTCTTTTTTCTTTCTGATATAGGTAGGCAATTAAAGCTATAAATTTCTATTTAAGCACTGCTTTAGCTCCTCATAAATTTTAATATGTTGTGTTTTATTACCATTTAGTTTGAAATATGTAGTAATTTTCTTTGTGATTTCTTCTTTGAAACGAGTTGTTAAAAGTATATTTCTAAATTACCAAATATTTGGGGATTTTAAAATGTCATTGTTATTGATTTCTAATTTAAATCTATTACAGTCAGTTTCATTGAATGGCCTATCTTGAATAGAATGTGTATTCTGTAATTGTTGCCCAGAAGCCTAATTTTTTTTTTTTTATTTTTTTTTTTTTTTGTATATTACCTGTTGTCTAGCTCAGTGTTTCCCATTTTGGGTTGATTTTCCCAAGTAAGTGATGTGTACTTTCAATATACAGTTTTGAGTCTTCAGTATTTCAGTTAAGTTCTTTAAAATTATAAGCAATTCTTTTCATCTTTTCATTTTTTAAAATTTAAATATTTTTCCCTTTCCACCTTTTATTTTTCTGAAGGTATTTCCAATTGAGCTTATTGTCTTTTGTGTCAGCCTGTTTTGAAAAATTTATAAATTCGTTTATGAGTTTTCTCACCTCTCTCTTCAAATATTCCTTTTCTCTAATGACTTATTTCTTTTAGTTTTTTAAATTCTAATTTATATTTTTTTCACGACCTACATTATTTTTTTAATTTCTGTTAACTCAGCTCGAAGTCTCAAGTACAATTTTGATCTCTTTAAGGGTATGCGTCTCTCACATGCTTTCATTTTTTATAGGGATGATAGCTATTTTTACCATAATAACTTTATAGTAGAATCTACTATGATCTTTTCTATGAAATGAGTTCCTGTTCTTTGAGGAGAGAAAAGAAAGTCAGAATCGGTTTTTTTTTCAAGTCTGTTTTCTTTCTGTTGTTCAAATTGGATCATTTCTATTATTCCATCTTTAAGTTTACTGATTCTTTGTCATATTCTGATGTTGAGACTATCTAATGAACTTTTTATTTTGGTTATTGTATTTTCAGTTCTAAAATTCCATTTGGTTTTCTTTATATCTTCTATTTATTCGCTATACTTTCTATTTCTTTTTTTTTCTCTTTGGATCTTATTTAAATCTGTTTTAGCAAGCTCCTTCTGCTACTGCATTGGAGGGATATGAAGGTGCATCTTTGTTCCTGCCAGGTAGGAGTAGAAGTCCCAGTTCACCAATCAGCCCCTACCGACATGTTGGGGGAGGGAGAGATAAGAGTTCCTGCTAGGCAGAGATAAGAGTTCAGGCTCCTCACTCACCCCCCTGACTGGAAGCCCAGGTGACTTCCACTGATACCATGGGCGGAGGCCTTGTTAATGCTAGAAGGTATTTAAAAATCCCAGCCTCCCGGTTATCCTCTTCTGCTACCTCCTGAGCAGGGAGGGACAGGGCCCTTCCTTATGCTGGTTGTGTTGAAGTCCAGGCTTACCTCTTGGCCGTTGCTGGTGGGGGTACAGATGGGGGGGGGGCAAAATTAATCCTTGGGAATTGGTTGGGAAAAAGCAGTTATTGCTTAACCATTTTCTGTTTTGCTAGGTTGCCTCTCTTAGGTTTTGCTAAGCTGCTACTCTCTTGGTCCTTTGATTAGAAAGAACAGGCTTCATATGGGCCATTTTTGTTTGCAGCCATTGGTGTTTCTGGGTTGCAGGTTTTCAGCACCTAGTCTAGGTGATATGAGTCATAAAGAAAGCTCAGGGAACTCACTACTACGCCATTCATTCTTTAGGTCCCAAGGGCCCTATCTGGTTTAGCTTCTTCTCTTTACCTTTTAGAATCTGCTTGTTTATGTTTATTTGACATATAATACTTAGGATTTTTAGGTGTATATAGTGAAAGACATATAAAAATGGTCTAGTTCAGCTTATCCAGAACTGGAATTTGCAGAATAGATTATTTATATTTAGCTTTTCCAAATATCTCTACCGCTTCCCCACATAACCTCACCTACCATCAACATCCCATATAAGGGTGGTACATTTCTTATAATCTATGAACCAGAATTCACACATCATTGTCAGCCAAGTCCACAGTTTATATTAGGGTTCATTCTTTGTATTGTATGTGGGTTTCGACAAATGTATAATGACATATGTATGATCACATATATGTATATATAATATATTCACCATTATCGTGTCATACTGAATAGTTTCACTGGCCTAAAAACCTACTGTGTTTACTTCTTCATCCCTCCTTCCCACTACCCCCTGGCAACCATGGATTTTTTCACTCTCTTCATAGTTTTACCTTTTTGAGAATGCCATATTGTTGAAATCATATAGTATGTAGCCTTTTCAGATTGACTTCTTTCACTTAGTAATATGCATTTAAGTTTCCTCTGTGTTTTCTTGGAATTGAACCTAAATAGCTCATTTCTTTTAATCACTGAATAATATTGTGTTGTTTGGGCGTACCACAGTTTATATATCCATTTACCTACTTAAGGATATCTTGTTGCTTCCAAGTTTTGACAGTTATGAATAAAGCAGCAAATATCCATGTGCAAGTTTTTGTGTGGACATAAGTTTTCAACTTCTTGAGTAAATACCAAGGTGTGTGATTGCTGGGTCAAATGGTAAGAGTATGTTTAGTTTTGTGAGAAACTGCCAAACTGACTTCCAAAGTGGTTGTACCATTTTGTACTCCCACCAGTAAAGAGTGAGAGTTCCTGCTATTCTGCATCCTCACTGGCATTGGGCGTTGTCAGTGTTCTGGATTTGGGGCATTCTGTTGGGTGTGTAGATGTATCTTATTGTTGCTTTAATTTGCATTTCCCTGATAATATATGATGTGAAGCATCTTTTCATATGCTTATTTGCTATCTCTTTATCTTTTTTTTGGTGAGATGTTTGTTCACATCTTTTGCCCACTTTTTAAAATCAAGTTGTTCATTTTCTTATTTTATAGTTTTAGGGTTCTTTGCATATTTTGGATATGTCCTTTATCAGCTATGTCTTTTGCAAGTATTTTCTACCACTCTGTGGCTTGTCTTCTCATGCTCTTGATAGTGCCTTTCACAAAGCAGACATTTTTAATTTTAATGAAGTCAAACTTATCAATTTTTTCTTTCATGGAGGGTACCTTTGGTATTATAGCCCCACTTTTATTTGTACCATCTCTTTCCTTTATTCTTATTGATCCTGACCTCTTCAGTTTGGATTATACTTCCAGCAGTTTCAGTGTGAGCTTTTGCTCTGCAAAAGAGCTTTGTTGGTTGGTTTTAAGTGTTCATAGGGCCCTGACTATTCCAACGCTTTCAATTTTGTTGCAGCCCCCTCAGTTTGACTTTCCGAAGCATACTTCTTGTGGTTTTTAAGTTATTTAACAAACCCATCAGACTTCTGGTTGCTTTCCCCCTCCTGCCTTGTTTTCTCACACCACAGATGCTGATAATGTGTGAGTCTTATAACTGTCAGTAGTTTGTATCTGCCTGCTCCAGTTTTGGTGTTCATGTGCATCGCTTAGCACTTAGTTTTGTTATAGATGTTGTATGTCGGGTTTTGCCTTTACTATTTAGGTTGCTCTACCTATACTTATGGGGAAATCAGGAGATTCTAAAACTATACCATTTCTGCTGTCTTCCCAGAATCTCTTGCTATTTTACATTACATTCTCCCACATAACATTCTCAAAGCTGGAATACTGGGCTCATGTCACCTTGTTTTCATTCATATTGAACTATTCTCTATGAAGAATATAAGATGTTTGCTTTCACAGAGAGACTGTGATGGGCTTATTTTAACACACACACGCACACACACACACACACACGAGGCCTCCAAGTCAATATACTTAGATTTGTGTTCTTGCCTTATCACTTACTCTCAGGAGTTGAATTATGTTCCCCAAAAAGCACATGTTAAAGCTCTAACCTCAGAACGTAATTGTATTTGGAGTTAGGGTCTTCGAAAAGGCGTTTATGTTAAAACAGGTCATTAGGGTAGGCCCTAATGCAATCTCACTGGTGTTCTTATAAAAAGGGGAAATTTGAACACACAAAGAGTTACTAGGGATGCACAGAGCAAAGACCATTTGAAGACAGAGCAAGAAGGCAGCCATCTGCAAACGGAGAGGCCTCAAGAGAAACCAACCCTGCGAACACATTGATCTTGGACTTCCAGCCTGCAAAACTGTGAGAAAATTAATTTCTGGTGTTTAAGCCACCCAGTTTGTGGTATTTTCCAATAGCCATCCTAGCAAACTAATACATTTAATGTCTTTGCAAATGTGGAAATCACTCTGAGATTTGTACCTTTTACTGAGGGCTTTTCTAGGGATCAGATGTATATGTGTATATATTATTGTGTATTTTGTATTTGACTTCTATGTAGTAATTAGAATGGACATGAAGAAGAACTAAATAGTTAGATAAAAATATATATTTTAATTAATTAATTTATGTTTAGATGAGGCAACCCTCGATTGACCTCACAGATTGCAAGGACCTTGTCAGTTTACAATCTCTTATTTTTTTATTTTTATGCCTACAGCACCTGGTCTTCCTACATGGTCTCCCATCCAAGTACTGACCAGGCCCGACCCTGCTTAGCTTCCGGGATCAGATGGGATCGGGCTTGTTCAGGGTAGCATGGCCTTAGACAAGAGCAAATACTTTAAAAGACATGACTATGAACACTGATTTGATCAGGTTACTTATGAAGGTATTTGTAGTCCCTTGTCATTTTTCATATCTAAAATTAACATTTTGAAAGTAGAAAGTTTGTATTTTCTAATGGAAATTCTGAAGGTTCAATAACCTAATTCATGAAATGGATATGTTTCTTGTCACTATATCTGATATATTATGTTAGAAATTTGATTAGGAATTTCCTTTGCAGTTTTGTGCTTGTAACTGAGGGTTAGGATTTGAAATACAAATGAAACTCCAGTCCCTAAATTATCTCTGATCTATGATTGGTATCATTAAAATGCCTGGAAAATATAGCTGTAACTACCTTCTTCCTTATTGGAAACATGATAACAAGATAAATTGCAATAGTAAAATATAAAGCTAGAATTAACCTACTAAAACAGTCAAGCATCATTTCTTAATTAAGCAATGTATAGATGTTGAAGTTTTATGTGGAAAGACCAGCTAACTGGCTGCAGAGACACATAGCAGTGTAGCATTATCTGGGTCAATTATCCTTAGGCCATGGCCTTACACCTAGCTTTGAAGGCTCAGAAACTCAATCTTATCAACATCTCAGAGTTATTCTTTCTCAGATGTGTTGACCCTCTCTAATAAACCTAAAGAGAGACTGATGCAGAATCTAGAAATGCCTATTTCATCTTTATATAATGTACAGAATCTAGAAATGTCTGTTTTTATAAAATTAAAACAAGTAATAGTTAAGAGAATAGCACTTTGTCTATCGGCAAGTTCTATAGAATATCAAATTATAGTAGTTACATTTACATCCATATTGTGAGATAGCACACACTTATATTCTTGTAAAAATACATGTGCAGCCTCTTGCCTTCGGATTGTCTCTCTGTGCTTGGGGGTAGGGATAACTGCAGGTACTAGGAAGAGAAAAGCTATCTCCACAATGTTTAAGCCTCCTTGATTTTTTTAAATTGCAGATAACGTTGTATTCAGCTAGAAAGAGCATAGAAATTAAAAGTAAAAAATAATAGTGCATATATCATTTAGTATAGGAAGATATATTTTCAAGTAGAAACTAGGCTCTATTTAGGGTAACTACCTTGGGCATATTTATACAGACATACAGCTCTCATGAATATGAAAATTAATTCATAGAAAATATATTTGCATTGTAATGTACTGCAGGAAAACAGTTTAATAATAAAATATTATTAAGTTAACAAACTAATCCAGTGATAATAGTATATAAATTTATAAATTGAGATTTCTACTAGATCTTTTCAGTATTATAACATATTACATAGTCACTTTTTATTTGCGTTGTTTTGCCTATGGATTAATGTACTTATAATGTAGTATGTGTGTATGGAAAATTTCCCCTTCCCAACAGCTTCTGCACAGCCCAGAGATTTTTTTGACAAATACAACATTTAGTGATGATTTTAACTCATCCATTGTGTTTCCCTCAGATTAGGAATGAGGACAAAGTAAAATTTGCTCTTCTCTTAAACATCCAAACCACAGTGTGAAAGTAACAATCATGTACTTCTCATTGGGTATAAATAATTACATGCTTAAGCTTCACCTTCTATTGATGGCAACAACTATCATGTTAAAGATAATTTCCACTGGTTAATAAATGTGTAAGACATCAGTTTCTTCATGGTATATTTGTACTTCCTTTCAAGTTGCTACTTGTCATGCCCAAATGTTCCCTTCCCCCACAATGGGATTCTAGTATCTGGTATTTATTTGATTTTGTTGTCTTTGTACATTTAACCTCCCACCACCCACAGATTCCAAAATTGATGATACACTACCTTTTTAATCCTGATACCCTTCCTTTGGGTTGCCTACTCATACTCTCCCTCTCTACCTTTAAGCCCCAGACAATGCTTCAGAATTTCTCATCAATATGAAAGTGAAAAATTGGGAAGTAGAAGTAAGTGCACAATGTGCTATCATCATTGACAGTTTTGGAACTCAAATTGAGGTCAGAGAGAGGGCAAAATTGGACATCAGCTTTTTTCGATCACAGCAAGTCAGAGAAGATGATAGATGTAGCAGCTGGAGGGAAGTAATCATGTTTTCTACATCTATTGCCTCTGCTCCGCTTTTCCTACAGTTAGGTACATTCCATTTAGCCAAGATATACAGACTAAGAGTCACAATTTCTTTGCACCACCTGAAGAAATACAAAAGTGCACCAGTTATTTAAACATTTGACAATACTTTTCATAATTCATCTTTAAGTCAACATGCAACATTTTCTATAATATAACATGTTTTAAATAATGAACAGAAGCTTCGTTCTTTTATTGTCATCTAAGTCTTTTGGGGAGTCATCACTATTTTTATTTATATTTTATAGAGTGATTTAAACTGAATACTCTTGGACCCAATAAGTTTGATGTAAAAGTAGTTAGAATTTGCATGAGAAATAAAGCAACTCATCTTACACATAATAACTGCAAAATATTTCTTTCTTTCATGTCCTAAGTGTTAGAAATCCCGAGACTGTTTGACACTAATGGAGTAGGTGATACTTATAGTTTGATATTACCTGGTAATAATCTTTTTAAAATTATTGTGAGGTGCAAATCAGTAGTATTAACATGAGCCCCTTATATTTTACAAAATGTTTAAACAAATATAATGTAATAATCTTTTTTTAAAAATAGCTATTAATCAGTTTGAAGGACTCACTTGTTTCTTGATTTTTGTTACATTGGGGAGTGGTCTTCATTGCAGTTGACACTGTTCTTAGTTGTTATCTGCCTATTGAAGTCTTCTTTTGAGTGGTTTCCTTCAGAAATGTAGATATCCAACTTAGATTTAAAAGATAAAGTCCATTTGAGTTTTACTCTTAAGCTCAGCCCAGTAAGGGTTGCCAAATTGTGACATGAACATGATAATAACCGGATAGTCTTCTTCATTTAGGTCCAGACCCTCTACTTGGCTTTTCATTATCATTTCCAATTCTTCCAAAGTATTAGGCTTCTTTGGGTTCCAGACAGTCTGACTCAATTTTTAATCCTCTATCTCTTCCTCTTCCATGATCTA
>NW_011888782.1:13519564-13615114 GCF_000151845.1 Pteropus vampyrus
GCAGAATTAGAGCCTGGGTCTCCTGATTTGGACCTCACTGTCTTTTCACTCTGTATTGCTACAAACTGAAGTTGAACTTGACAGTTTAAGAGATTTTTGAATGGATATATTAGATATGCATATTTTGGGTCATGATCTATAAAATTTAGTCAGCTTTCTATTACACATTACTTAGTAACAACTTCCTGACCTTACTGCCTTCCCTTCCTGCTTTATTCTCTAACGAGTAGGACAGAGTCTAGAAAGATTGGTAAAATAATTAAAACTTAATTTCCAAATGGAAAAATAAAGCATATCAAGGAATTTCTAGAGGCTTATGTCATAGAAAACACACCCCTAAAGATTTATTTTTAGTAAAGGATAAAAGTTATTTCCAGCACTGAGAATTTTTAGCAGTTTGGTCACCTGCCAAGGGAGCTGATAGGGGGAAAAAGGGACTCTATAGGACTGCCGAGCTCTATTTCTGCTTTAACCACAGTCATTATAATCTCCAGTGTTATCTCTGCCTGAACTACCAACACTCCTTTGGAAGCCCTGACTCTAGAAATACCGGCTCTGTCAATGGTTTAACATTTTAGTAATTAATCATTCTGGTTGGTTAAAGTTGATTCAACCCTGCCATGAATCTGAGGAATCTTTGTTCTCTTATTGTTCTTATTAGCTGTACCTAAATGTCTCTTATAGACCCTGGAGATCACTCTTTTGTCTTTTAATTCTTTCTCCTTATATCTTACATGTATCTTAAGTATGTGACTATTTCAAAGCTTTCTATATCTGCAAACGTACAACTGATGACTTGTATCAAATGAATATCTTACTTTTAAAAGATACAAGTATGAACATGTTTAAGTTTTATGAATAAGCTATTAAAATTCAAAGAAGAAAGTTTGGTATATACATGATTGTGACAGATGTGTTGAGGTCTGCCTTTTTTGAAGCATCAAAATAATTAAAAATGTTTTCTTTTGAAAGTTGGCCAGGGATACTTTGCCCTGATCCTTTTAAAGGGAAATATGTGACCTATGACCTGGATGGAAATGTTGAACAGTATCACATAGAATTCCTGGGTGATCCCCATTCAAGATCATGGATAAATGCAACATTTGTTGAATATTATAGTATCACATTAAAGGTAGGTACAGTAACTTCAAACATTTATTCTTCTTGTATTTGTTTTTAATTGTGGCCATTTTTGTCTCAAATCCTAGAATATATATTTATATAAACAAAATAGTATATTCTCTTTGTTTAAACATAAATATTTGTATTTTTAAAGCAGTTTTTCAAAAGAAGTATGGATATAAAAATAGCCTTAGGGTATTTTAAATTTTTATTTTTCTAATGGCAATATAGTATAAATCAACTGAGGACTTCACATAATTACCTTTTGAAATAACTTTAAGATTATCATTTGGTAATTTTTTAATTCTCTTGAGAAGATTCTAAGTTGTAGCACCAGCTCACAGGGAAAATTAATGATAGAATTCAACCAGATTTTCAAATTTCAAACAGAATATTTTATTATACTAACTCCTTCCGTATCTTTTTGACTCTTTTCAAACTTGTAAATCACACAATACAATTAATGAATGGACTGAACTCTCAGTTGATGAAAATAGGCAAACTGGACCCATTTCCATGAGTCTGGTTTAATCATCAGCATTAATTCAGTTATCTGTGTCTATAGTCTAATAGCAAAGTATGCTTTCATTAGAAATCTGATTGAAAAGTAAATGTCAGTAATGTGGATGCATTTTACTCAATCTGAATGGTTTCTACTTTACAGTGAGATGTATATATTCAAATATGCATGTAAGTATGGACATTTAAGGTGTGCCATTTAATCTACAGTATAAGTAAATCTGTAGAAATTCAAGATACTTTAACATGGGTTTTTTACTCTATCTTTGGCATAAACAATCTTTATCCCATTCAGCTCGAAAGCAGCTAGAAGAGAAGGCTGTTTTAGTAAAAATATTTACGTTTGGAATAACATCACTTGTATTCACTTCATGGTAGTTGCAAACCAGTCGTTTGACTGTGAATCACCTTCTCTGCTGTGGCATTTTGGATGTGTTCCTAGACGCTTCTGGCAACCACAAAAGACAGAAAGGAATGTTCTCTCTTCTATTCCCCTCTCCCCTTTTCTAAAGGATGGGGAAACCTTCTATCTTCTCATGAAGCAGACCTTACAATCTGAGATATTTGACAATGTAGTAAAGAGTGAGGCATTCTTGAGAAATTATATTTAAATATAAGTAAAAAATCAGTGTATTTTAAAATTGTCTGAACTAGTATTACTTGCAGATTTGAGTTCTGTCAGGGTTAGCTGGAGTAGTCTGGTATCAGCATACTGTTAGTACCTGGGATAAGGAATAAATCTGATGCAAAACAAAGCCAAACTCAAGAATCAGAGGCCATAAGTTTTTAACCTTCTGAAAGCATTAAAACAAAACTTAGAAATTCTTACAAAGACCAGGAATTCAGGACTGCTTTAATTAAGCAGGCCCCTAATGAAAGGATGAAATCAGAAAAAAATAAAAGTATGTGTGTTTCTCCTCTTCCTTCCCCGACTCTCTCAACTAGCCAGGTGCCCTGGGTGGATAACTCAGTGGGTACCCACAGGCTCTGGGACAGGCTCTCTCTTCTACTGTCATTCAGGGTACTTACATACAGGCTCTGTTCTTGTCCCTTATGCTTTCCTTCTTGTCTGTGTCTTTTTCTTTGCTTATTCTTTTGACGCTGGTCTAACAGAGGTGCCTTTCTCTGTGGGTCTCATAATTCAACGCTGAAACTTTAGTTTCCTTTTACCTCAGTTTAGCTGGCACACATAAGACTATTCTGCTGTGCTCTGATTCCCCACTCTGGGCTCTCTAAGGACATGCCAGGGAAGGGAGATGATTGAATCCTCCTTGCCCCAATCTACTTAAGAAACAGAAAGCAAGGAGCTTGACAACCATGGTAGAAAAATGATCAAAAATGATACATATGAGAAATTGAATTGAAAATGAATAATTCCAAACTATGTATTGTATGGGGTACCTGAGATTTCCTGGTGCTTGGAGATGGAAATAATATTGATTCCAACCTATAGTTTTATTACCTAGATTTCCAGAAATTTAGTTTTCTATGATCTTCTCTGCACTGGAGTTCCTACATCCTCAAATGCTGTCTCTACACTGTACCACATTGGTCCAGATATTAAATTCACACCCCTGCCTTCATAAAAAGTCACTTGCACAAAAAATAATATATAATAGACAATGTAGACTTTCTTAAAGTTTTTTTTCTAGAAGTAGAGAAGGAATGCAGAGTGCACAAATTGTCTGATTTTCTAAAATTAGGCAAAGAATGATAATCTTATGTCACTTACTGGCTTAAACTGACTAAATCTTACTTCATACGTTATTTCAACATCATTTTCTCCTAATTTGTATAAGCTTGGTTTAACAAGTGACTAAATAATATTTCAGAGTTTTCACTGAATATGCTCTCTATATGTTTTGCAGTGTTTGTTAAGGCGGAAGATAAATAAGCTCTACTAGAAAGATATTCTATGCACTTATAAGAAAACAAAATATTTTTTAGTTATAGGTTATAAAAATTTTAACTGTTCTCCTTTAGTTCATGCCTGTCTAGGGTTTTTTTTTTGTTTGTTTTTTTATTTTTTGGGTTTTTTTTTCCGAGTAGTCAGTTCCCCCTGGCTGATATGTTTATAAGACCACTGACTTATTTTATTGTTGAAAGCACAACAGAACTCTGTTCATATAGATGATGGGGTTTTCTCCAATAAGTAAAGCTACTCATAGATACACTGGCATATATACTTTAGAAAAAAGTCGAAGGCATTATTTAGATTGCATATTTGTAATTTACATTGGTTTACTCATACATTTTTTCATTTACTATAAAATCAGTACCTGTAAAGAAAGCTGAAGTTCCCCCCTCTTTTTAAAGAATCCTGGATTCTCATAAAAGTTGTATTTAAAATATATATTATTCTGTTAATTAGAGAAAATAGACATGAACATGCGCTAGATGGCTATTTTTTTAAGTGTAAATGCATGGAATACAATTCTTTCCCCATCGGCACAAATGTTTCTTTTGTGTTTAGTGGGTATATGTCTGCAGAACTCATGATTTGCAAGTTTATTTTTTAGCTTGCTAGACTACCTCATGACTTAATTTAGCATTTCTTAAGCCTGGATGTGCATTAGAGAGCTTTACAAAACAGTAACAACAAAAACATAGCAATGCCTGGGCTTCACTCTACTGGATCAGTTACTTCAAAATCTCTTAGAATAGGGCCAGGCCTCAGCATTTTTAAGTTTCTCAGATGCATCTAATATGTAGTCCAGAGAGAGAAAGCGAGAGAGAACTGCTGACTAAGTTTTCTCAACTTGAAGCATCAGAGTTTTCCTGGTTTTATCTCTATTAGTATAGTAATATAACTTTGGTTACACCCACTGTTTCCTGTTACTTCTAATTCTTTTGTTAATCTTTTACTTTCATTTACCTGGAAATTATACTTACTGCCATAGGTTCACATGTCTATCCCAATAGTAATCAGTTTCATTGAACACAGCTTTAAGGTCATGTTTGTCTTCTCGTAAGGTACATAATTTATAGATTTTGCTGATAAAGCTGATAATTTGAACTTAACTATTATAGTTTAAGTTGATTATCTGTCTTATAGGTTATATAGAGTCATTATAGTTTTTCTTGGACATAAATAATGTACTCCAACCAATGATTTTTTGATCTACACTTTTCTAGTTATTTATATCACCGAAAAATGTAGGTTATTCACTCCTAATGCTATGATACTCCTAGGGTAAAATTTAGATTTTTTTGGTCCATGATATGAATGGATTTTTTTTTTAGCTATATATTTTAGTAGTCTGCATTACTACTGTATGTAGGATATACCTGTATATATGCAACCATTTCTTTGGGTATCAGATGTCCTTTGGATATTTACCCATTGTATTTTGGAATTCTTGTATTTTTCAGGAAGATGAAAAGGGAAGAGTCTATATTGCTAAATTTGAGCTCTGCAACTCCTAGAATTCTGCTTCCTAATTGGCATAGTCATTAAAACTATTCACCAAAATTGTCCAGGTCTCTGCCTTCCTGTTACAAAGTAGAATTGCACATTTGATACTCTTGTGGTGGGGTGGGGCCAGTGAGTTGTGAGTGAAGGTGATGAATGTCACCTCTTTGAGCATGTAACTGCATCTAGAGCAACATCCTCAAGAGTTCTTTTTTCTCCCTGTAGCAGCATGATATTTAAAATATTGGTTTGCTACGCTCTCAGCCCAGATCCCTGAGTGACTACTCTTAGCAAAGGCTTTCCTCCCCAATTCCCAACCAAAAACTAACAGATATGCAATGTGAAGAAGCTATAGGCCTTATGTTAAGCCCCTGGGATTATTCTAACATATTCTAATGATAACACAGAAGATGTCACAGTTCTCTGTAACCTGTATTGTTAGAAGGGCCATTCCTAAAATTTCAGCACTCTTCAGAATATGGCTAAATGACTGAAATCACATTACTCTTATTTCTCTAGTATGTAAATAAAAATAACACAATTTGTTATCTTATGGTAATTTATCAAATGTTTACTTCTTTTCTGTATAATGATAAATTTATGAATAGAATTTGCCAACTGATCCCTCATACACTGAATATAAATTTGGTCTAGTAAATATCCTGCAACAATGAGCTCTGGTGTCAGCATGCACTATGACGACTCTAATAACTAGCCCACAAATAGCAGCCATATACTGAGTCTTTGTCACAGGCCAAGGATTGGGTAAATCCTTTTCATGTAATATTTAAAGTTTCACAGCAACCCCATAAAGGAAGCCGTGATTTGACATGTAGAAGAAACTGAGATTCAGTCTATTTATCTAGCCCAAGGTCAGTCATCTACTGAGTGATGGGACAATGATTAGATCGAGATGTCTAACTTTAGTCCAAATTCTTTTCTCTTTCTATACCATGCCAATTTATATACACATAAGCAGTTGTCTAATTTATTGTTGAATATTTTCCCACACTTGTACCTACAAAATAAGGAAAATTTTCACCTTTCAATTCTGATATACATGTTGAGTGACGACAGTCTTTGGTAGACTTGCTCTTTATTTGCAACTTGATGTTCTCCTCTGGAGAACTGGTGACCAAGCAAAACTCTTGAGTTTTTCCAATTACATTTTCAGTAGTCATTTGACAAGTGCATCTGGATTAACATCTATTTGAGCAAATGTTTTGCTTGTAATATTCATTAGAATACAAATTTTAAGAATGTAGTCTATAATAAGGACTAACAAATTAGTTTGTAAACTACATTATCAGGCAGTGTTTTGCTTAAACTGGATTCAGGATTCAAAGATATTCTTGCACCATGTTTCTCCTGCCAAACTCTCAGTAAATTTTTATCATACAGATTTCATATTTGATATAAAATTTGCTATAATTTTGATATTATTAGTTTAAGACTTTTTGTTTGTTTGCTTCCTTTAGTTTTTGGCCTGGGGAAAGGTTAAGATAATTAGAATAAGGGAATTTCTATGACTGTGACCTATTTGTGAATAATCTGCCAAAGGATACTTTTTTAGTAATGCATATTAGGAAAAGAAAGAAGTTGTCATAGTGGTTAAAAAGGCAATCCCTGGAGCCAGATTCTTTTGAATTTGATGGTTGGCTATGCTATTTACTAGACGTTTGACCTCAGGGGAATCACTTACCCTTTGCAAATTCCACATATGTCATCTTAAAATGGAGGCTGTAATAGTTTCTGCTTCATAAAGTTGTAGGGGTTAACTGAGATAATAAATGTAAAGCATTTAGCATATGGCTTGTCATATAGTAGGCTCTTAATAAACATTAGTTGATATTACTCATTAGAAATGCAGGTGAAATATACAGTTAAAGTGTTCATTTACTTTACCTAGAAACCTATAACTACAGAAGGGAGTACCAAAAATATACCAAGAAAAATAAGGTGAAGAATAGTATTTTTTCTTTTGACTAAGATCATATATGAAAGTGACATGATTTTAGTGGCTTATTATCAACCAACACAATTCTCCCAGAAATTGTGGGAAATAGAGCTAATTGATCATTTTGTCCTTTGATTCTTCAGTGCATGACTGAAAGAGGCCATTGCTGCAGTGCTTTTCTAGTTTAAGGGGAACGGGAGTGCTAAGAACTTGAAAGCAGGAGATAGGTTAGAGCCTTTTTAATCTGACTCCTTGGTGAATGAATAATCCGTAATATCAACAATGCCTCAAGAATACTTTTCATTTGTTCGATGGAATTTGGAAGGGGAATAGGAGATATTATCTTTCATGTTCTTTAGAACTGAATGAAAAGTTTCTTTCCCTATCTCTATTCTGCTTTTTTGATTCACTCACATTTATATATGCTGACTTTGCTTCTCCAAATATGTTCTTGAATTCACCTCTGTCATCTCCCAACTTCATCTCTTAACAAATTTAGACAGCAGTGAACTTGTAGTGAAGTTAAACGTCCAAATCCAAATAAGATGACCAATTTAGCACAGTTTTTTAAGGATGCAAAGGTGACCACCTTTCACATCATCAAATGCATGAAAAATGTATAAAGTTTCAACTAGTTTTCCCATATTGACTCTTCAGTAGAATAGCAATAATCTCTTCTATGAAATTCCAATATATAGCTTTCTCTGTTTTCTAGAAGTGTTTATTTTCTCCTAAACCAGTGTCAGATCATTGTTCTTAAGCCAAAATACTAGGCTCACTAAATTGCCTTCAGAATCATACCCTGTATGAATAAGGCTGCCTTATAATTATTTTTTATACTGGGGTTCTTAAATAAATAAATAGATGTAGAGTTTTTTGGTACATTTTTCCATTAGGGAATGGTGACATCTAAAACTCATAATCATATAACTGAAAGTCTATAATTGATATATTAACTTCTTTTTCATTTCCTTTTTTTAATTCTCCCACCATTTTTTTGTTTTGTTTTGTTTTGTTTTAGTATCTTATGACCAAGGGCAAAGCTATGACTTAGGCAAAACCCATTATCTATAAACTCTAAACAATTCTGATTAAACTTTGAAAATAAATTTCAGAATTAACACTTCCTTATCATTTTGCTTATCTCACAGAATATGTACTGATTCTCTGTCACATATTTTTAACTGTCCTCTTCTCCTAGATCTCCCACCTGCTCTTATGAATCTATTGTTAAACTGAATCTGAGCATCTCTCTGTAATAAATATAGCCATTGTTTTTCCATGAACACATATTCCATCAAAAACAAGCAAATTTGTACTGTTGCTTAAAATCCTTTAAGCCAATCCTGACTTTTTTAAAGGCTCCAAACAGATGAGCACATGCTTATCATCCTGGCTGATTTAAACCCCTTCTCCCAGTTCTATTTAATGCCCCCATCTATAGCAGTCAGTCTGGCTAGGGTGGTGGGAGATAGCAGCACTTTAGATAAGCACTTTAGATAAGGCCTTAACAATTATCTATTGACTCAGTGCTCAATTGCTTCTTGCACTTTATTTTATCAATATATTACTAATACTTCACAATCATTTTACACAGTGATGTTTACAACTGCTTTGCTATACATTTAATGATATATTCAGTTTTGCAAACTAAAAATTCTACAACTCGAAATCAGAATATGTAAAATAGTTTAAGCTGTACACAATAAGTAAATAAGATTTTAGATTTCGATTCTTTTTTTTTAAATTGCAATAAAATATATGTAATATAATTTGCCATTTTAACCATATATTCAGCAGTGATTTAAATTTTTAACTACTGATTAATAATCCTAGAAAAAAATTTTCCTAAGCTATATGAATATGACTCAATATAGAAAATGCCAGATGGCAGTTTCCTATCATTTTTAACACAATTTATTTCTTATGATATAGGCTATGAGCTCTTCATAACAGCATATTTGAAATTTGTGCAACAAAATTACCTACTTTAGTGAAATAATATTTTACAGGCATACCTCATTTTATTGCACTTTGCTTTACTATGATTTGAAGATATACTGGTGCCATTTTTTCAACATTTGTTCACTTTCTGTTTCTGTGTCACATTTTGGTCATTATTGCAATATTCCAAACTTTATTATTGTTATTATATTTGTTATGGTGATCTGTGATCAGTGATCTTCAGTGTTACTAATGTAATTGTTTTAGGCTGCCATGAACCACACCGTATAAAGCTGTGAACCTAATTGATAAATGTGTGTGTTCTGATTGCTCCACGGTTGTTGTCCTGTCTCTTTCCCTCTCCTCAGGCTTCCCAATTCCCTGAGACATAATAATATTGAAATTAAGCCAGTTAAGAACTTACAATGGCCTCTAAGTGTTTAAATGAAAAGAAGAGTTGCACATCTCTCATTTTAAATCAAAAGCTAGAAATGATTAAGTTTAGTGAGGAAGGAATGTTGAAAGCAGAGATAAGTTGAAAGCTAGGCCTCTAGCATCAGTTAGCCAAGTCTTGAATGCAAAGGAAAAGTTTTTGAAGGAGATTAAAAATGCTACTCCAGTGAATACATGAATTATAAGAAAGCACTTATTGCTGATTCAGAGAAAGTTTTAGTGGTCTGGATAGACGATCAAACCAGCCACAATATTCCCCCTTAAACTAAAGCCTAACCCAGAGCAAGGTCATAACTCTTCAATTCTGTCAAGGCTAAGAGAGGCAAGGAAGCTGCAGAAGAAAAGTTTGGTGCTTGCAAAGGTTGGTTCATGTGGTTTAAAGAGAAAAGCCATCTCCATAACATAAAAGTATATGATGAAGCAGCAAGTGCTGATGTACCTGCTGCAGCAAGTTATCCAGAAGATCTAGCTAAGATAATTGATGAAGGCGGCTACACCAAACAACAGATTTTCAATGTAGACAAAACAGCCTTATATTAGAAGAAGATGCCATCTAGGACTTTCATAGCTAGAGAGAAGTCAGTGCTTGGCTTCAAAGCTTCAGAGGCTCAACTGACACTCTCATTAGGGGCAAGTGCAGCTGGCGACTTTTAAGTTGAAGCCAGTGCTCATTTACCATTCAGAAAATCCTAAGGCTCTTAAGAATTATGCTAAATATGCTCTGCCTATACTCTATAAATAGAACAACAAAGCCTGGATGACAGCACATCTGTTTATAACATGGTTTACTGAATATTTTAAGCCCACTGTTGAGACCTATTCCTCAGAGAAAATGATTCCTTTCAAAATCTGACTGCCCATTGACAATGCACCTGGTCACCTAAGAGTTCTGATGGAGGTGTGCAAGGAGATTCGTGTTGTCTTCATGCCGGCTAGCACAACGTCCATGCTGCAGCCATGGATCAAGGAGTAATTTTAACTTGCAAGTCTTATTATTTAAGAAATACATTTCATAAGGCTGTAACTGCCATAAATAGTGATTCCTCTGCCAAATCTGAGCAAAGTAAATTGAAAGCCTTCTAGAAATGATTCACCATTCTAGATACCATTAAGAACATTTGTGATTCATGGGAAGAGGTAAAAATATCGATGGGTTTGGAAGAAGTTGATTTCAACCCTCATGGATGACTTTGAGAAGTTCAAAACTTCAGTGGAAGAAGTAACCACAGATGTAGAAATAGCAAGAGAACTAGTATTAGAAGTGGATCCTGAAGAATTGCTGTTATCTCATGATAAAACTTTAATGGATCAGGATTTGCTTCTTATGGATGAGGAAAGAAAGTGGATTCTTGAGATAGAATCAACTCCTGGTGAAGATGCTATGAAGATTGTTGAAGTAACAACATAGAATTTAGAATATTGCATATACTTAGCTGATAAAGCAGCAGCAGGGTTTTAGAGGACTGACTCCAATTTCAAAAGATGTTCTATTGTAGGTAAAATGCTATCAAACAGTAGTATCACATTCTACAAAGAAATCATTCAGGAATAAAAGAGTTAATCAATGAGACAAACTTTATTGTCTTATTTTAAGAAATTTCTGGAGCCACCCCAGCATTCAGCAACCACCACCTTGATTAGTCAGCAGCTATCAACATCAAGGCAACACCCTCCACTAGCAAAAAGATTATGACTCACTGATTATGACTCAGATGATAGTTAGCATTTTTAAATAATTTTTTAATTAAGGTATGTATACTTTTTAGATATAATACTATTGCACACTTAGACTACAGTACACATAAGTGTAAACATAAGTTTTATATGCACTGGAAAATAAAAAATTTGTATGGCTGCTTTAATGCAGTTTGCTTTATTGTGGTGGTCTGGAACTGAACCTTTAGTATTTCTGAGGTATGCCTGTATAGTGATTCAGCCCACGAGTTCTGGAGCTAGATTACCTGTGTACGAATTTCACCTCTATCACTAACTAGCTATGTGAACTTGGGTAAGTTCTAAACTCAGTAACTCGGTTTTCTCACCTGTAAAATGAAGGTAATAATCATACTTACCTCATAATCTTGTTAGGAAGTTAAAACAAATTGTTTGTAGAGTGCATAAGACTGTATCCAATACTTACTACTATATAAACATTTGGTAAATTATTAAATTTAAAAATGCAATGGAATCTTTAATAGTAGAACTCCTATGGAAATAAAATATGTATTCAGTCAACTCCTCCCTATTGTGAGTAGAATCATTTATTTATTTATTTATTTAGACGAGACAACCTTTGGTTGACCTCACAGATTGCAAGGACCTTGTCAGCTTACAATCCCTTATTTTTCATTTTTAACACCTACAGCATCTGGTCTTCCTAGGTGGTCTCCCATCCAAGTACTAACCAGGCCCGACCCTGCTTAGCTTTCGAGATCAGTCGGTTTCTAGGTTGTTCAGGGTGGCATGGCCGTAGACTGTGAATAGAATTCTTAAAACATTTTCTTGGCCTACAGAGACCAAATGATAAGTGTTTATGTTCTGATCATTTATGATATTAAAAGCTAACATTTGAAAAATACTTTAAATTTTTAAAGTACTTTTACATATATTATCTCATGCGATCCTCATTTATTGTTGAGAAAGTTAAAGTTCAGGTTAAATAACTTGCCTGTGCTCACACTGTAGCAGAAGTGGGACTCAAGCCCAGGTCTTTGGATTACAAATATGTCATCCTCTTTGAAATTTACATTGGGCCATCTGCTTCAAATCTTCATAAGCATACCAAATTCATAAGCTATCATCTGTAAACTGGAAAATTGCAAAATCCTTCTTATTGATCTCCTGTTGTTAATTCAGCCAACTTGATTAATTAACCTTTAACCATGACTTTTCAAAGTTGGACAAAGGTGTGAAAGCTCTCTTCTTTACATTTAGGATATTGATTCTTAACCATAGATTTAGGGCCTCTTCATGCCTGTCATTAAAACTAGTATTTATTTCATTACCTTGTCACCTTAGCAAGTAATTGGTTATTATTAATACAGCATTGGTATACAGATGCCAAGGTTTGTATTTTTGTTTTGTTTTGTTTTTGTTTTACTTTACTATTGGTTCTCAAACTTGCTCATTATCACATTCTCTCATGGAGCTCTTTAAAAATATATATTCCTTATTATTCAGCCATAAAAAAATGAGAAAATTCTACTATTCGCGACAACATAGATGGACCTTGAAGGCATTATGCCAAGTGAAGTAATTCAGACAAAGGCAAATACTGTGTGATCTCACTTATATGTGGAATCTAAAAAAAAAAATTCAAACTCATAGAAAAAGAGATCAGACTGTGGCTACTGGGGGCAGGGGGTAATTAGAGGAAGGTGGTCAAAAGGTACAAACTTCTAGTTATAAGATAAATAAGTCCTAGGGAGATAATGCACAATGTGATGACTATTTTTAACACTACTGTATGATATATGGGAAGGTTGCTGAGACAGTTCATTCTAAGAGTTTTCATCACAAGGAAAAAAGTATTTTCCTTTTTCTCCTGTTTATTGTATCTACATGAGATGATAGATGTTAGCTGAACCTATTATGGTAATCATTTCACAATACATTTAAATTAAACCATAATGTTGTATGGCTTAAACTTATACAGTGATGTATATCAATTTTTCTCAATAAAACTGGATACACACACACACACACATTCCTGAACCTATATACTGAGGATTGTTATGAGGATCTATTTAATTTCTCAGTGAATCTCAAAAACCACTGTATAACAAATTATTTTCCCATAAATACCTATATTCCGTGTTTACTAGAATTAGCTAAAGACAATATTTATGAAAATGTATATTGTTTTTATTTTGTGGACTGTACGAATCTATGAGTTTTTGGTGCTAAAGAAGCTAGGCAAATCTTCAATGAAATTGTGATGTTAGACTCTGTTGGCCCTTTAAAATACTTTCTCATTGGGGATGGCTAATTTTCCCACTGCTGTGACAACTAGAGATCTCTTACTTTCTCTCTCCTTCTCTCAAAATTTGATTTCAGGTCTATCACACTACATGACTGATGTATTGGTTTTATAAAAATTGTTTTCTAAAGGATGCCAATCCAGATACTAGAACAACCTAAAATGTCAAATATATCTTCTTTGAAACAAAACAACCACAGCATATAGCAGTTGTCTGTTCCATCTTGATAGGAGAGTTTAGGTATTCAAAATGCTTAATAAATATACGTTAAAGTCTAGGTTAATAAAATCTTGTCTCATAGCCTGTGATTTTTCTGATTTGTCCATTGGGGCTGTTTTATATTAAATGGCTCGGCTTCCTACTCTTCCTGTCACCCCCAGTATTGCAGGGAGTACTCAATCCCTATAGTGGTAATTTTTGTCTAGAATTTGAATACAAAATTCCAGTATTTCAAGCCAAGTAATGGAATCACACTGTAAATATTCCGCTCTCAAATTTCCTTATTCTTTCTTGTCTGCCTTATTTCTCCGCTAATACTTATTGCATTCTCGGTATTATCTCTCAGACAGATGTAAAGGATCTGACTAAATAGAGCCAGAACGTTTGTGTGTTTGTGTCAGGTTAGCTGGTTCACACTTTCTAGTGGTGTGGGAGTGGGGCTCAGAAGTTATTTTGACCTTAAAATCTTGCTGACTTGGAGTGAGCAGGATCCATGTTTATGTCTAAGGAAACCTAAAAAAAGAGTAAGAAGTAAGTGTTTTAAAGCAATATTTGCTTCAAGTATTCAATAAGTTGAATAAGATGTCTAAATAATCCAGAGTTGATTATTGAAGCTTTTACAAACCTATGTTAAAGATGACAGATGGAAGGAGAGGCAGATATTGGGAAGCCAGGGAGTGTGCGGTACGCATGGGTGTGATGTGACTATCTTCTGGTTTGCATCAAAAGAACGGGAGTGCTTTTACTGTCTAGATTATTGGTTGCTGTTGCAGAAATCCAATACAAGGAAGACAAGATATCTTTGCGATTAACTTTCTACTCAATTGCTCTAAGTGAAAACGATCTGCTCAACAGAGGAGTAGAGCGATAGCTTTGGCATGATAGTAAATAGAATGATGCATCAGGGCGATACATGGTTAGCCAGAGAGCTACACTGCAAGTTTGAATGTATAAGTAGGAGCAGTAGACATAAATCACCAAGCAGAGTACTTTATAATAGGCGGTAGTGTCGATCCTCACTTAGTGGGGATGCATTCCAAAAGAAAATTAATATATATTTCTTTAGATTATGAAATCCATGGCTTATATCCCCATATTTTAAAAGGCACATTATATAAGAAATAACTTAAAGTAATGGTCAATATTTGAAGTCATTTCAATGAATTTATGAAGCTCAATAAAGCAAGCTAAGTACTTATGATTCTGGTTTTCTAGATTTTTAACATATGCTCACCATTGTGTCTAAAGATAAATTTTCTAAATTGTAAGTACTTCTTTTGCAGTTAACTTTAATATTGATATAATCTAAATTTGAATTGGTTATTTTGGGTTGTATATGCTATCATTATACCTAAGAGACTGTAGTGAGGCTGTACCGTTCCCCCAATAGGGCATATGAAGGAGCATTTGATTGAATTAATTTAGTTTTAAAATTAGTTTCTATTTTTTACATACCATTTAAAGTCCTTAAAATTAGACACATTTTTTTTTTCAAGAAAAAATACTACTAATATAATAGAATAAATCAGTGACCCACGAAGTACTTTATAGATCTGAATTCTATTAAAAAAAAATAAGTTCTATATTATCTTAAAAGTAATATCACTATGTAATAATGCCAGATGGTCATCATATTTATAAATTTTTCTTTTACCTTTCTAGGGGTAATCACATAATTTAAGGTTTAAAATATAGCAGCCTTTTATTTTCATCACCAATTCCTGACTGGGTTTTACCCATGACAGCCTGACAAAAATATTAAACAGCCTATTTATGCCTTTACTCAATAAATATTGACTGAGCTCCCATTATCTGTGACTCTTCCTGGCTCACAAGTGAATAAAACAGAGAAAATTTAAATGCCTTCATGAGACTTAAATTAGTGGGATAAGACTATATAGTACACAAGCAAATAAATAAATAAAGATATGGTATGTTAGTTGTTGCTGAGAACTACAGGGAAAACTTAAGGAAGAGCAATAGTTAGAGTAAAGGAGTAGGATGCCAAGGGGTGGCAAAGAAAGACCACTACCTGCCTGTTACTGTAATATTCAGGGTCCCCTAGCTAGGTCATTCTTCTCTGCAGTCAACCAAATGCCAATGGTTGGTTAATAATACTTTGTTTTGATTATATTTTTTTCTCTCACTTATTTCAAAAAGTAGTCAGACCCCTAGTGTTTCCATGTTCCATCAGGATGAGAAGAGTGGACTGGGAATGGAGAGGCCAGTGCCTCCGAGAGTGGCAGGCAGGAGCAGCCAGGCAGAGAAGAGATTCTGCCAGACTTAGAAGAGGACAAGTCTGTCAGTGCCCTGGGTAGTAGCAGTACCTCAGAGAAGGATAGCAGGTGCACCCAGGGAGATTGAATCCATACCATCAGGGTTCCCAACCTCTAAAAAGACTCTTTTGTCCAGGTCTGGTAAAGAAGCTGTTAGATTGCCTGACTTCAAGAGACTTGAACAAAGATGTTATTCATGGAACCATTACAGGTTGAAGAGTAATGCTTTGCCCTCAGTCTTCAGGCACCATATATTTTTTACAATTTATGTGAACCAATGGAGAGTTAGGGGTAGCCCTCAAAATAACTGAGATTACTCATCCTTGATAGATAAAGGCTGTCTCATTCAGTTTTATGTAACGAAAATAAGGTAACATGACATTGCTTACACTTTCAAGTTTGAAGAGTAAAATTTATGCAGCTACAACTCCAGGCTATTATATCTTGATTAATTCTCATGTGGAGAAGCAATCTTAAAATTCAAAGCAATGAAAGATATGAATTTCTGCCACATTGCAGATTTCTCTCCACTGGCTCTACTGAGTGGACAAACGCATGTATTCTTTCCTTGAATTTGCCACTCTGTGTTAGTATATGATAGTAGAAACAGCCTTATTCAGTGAGTCAAAAGATACTGAGATGGAATGTTCAACTTCTTCGGAAATGTAAAGATGATATCAAGGCCTTCCATCAGCCAGTAACAGTTGATTGAAACAAGATCACATAGGACAGTCGTTTACAAACTTTTCAATTTGGGGCATAGCCAGGAATTTTCTCAGACGTAGGATATTATTGTTCCCTGTCTAACCATTTGTTTAGTCTCAAACCTCATCCTTACTTCAAATATTTACATGCTTATTCATCTATCAAGAATACATCTGGCAAGAATTAAAGAATTATTTTATTTACACTCAGAAATTCACACAAATTTTTAGAGTATATTTTCCTTCTCTCTCCATGGTGATTACTTATTTTTCCTTTTACTCCAATTTAATAAAACCGAGAAAACTCAAGTTGCCAAAGTAATATAAAATTAATGAAGGATATGATATTCCCTCTTGGGATCATGGAATTTACCGGAATTTGAAGATGCCCAGCCTTTTCTATAATCTCATCCAAAGTCATTGACCTTAATCCTTGACTTTATAAGCTTTTTGCTCCTTGATAATTTGCTAAAGAGTTGCCTTGAAAATGTCCTTCTTAAACAAGTATGTTTAAAAACTTGTCTGTATTTTGTTTTGTTTTGGGGTGATTTCAAAGTTCTAAAATTATTAGATATATTCAAGATTTAGTGAAAGACGTGTCTTTAAAACTACAAAATCTGAAGACTGTAATTATTTTTGCAACTCAAACTGAGGTACAAGACTATGTTTGCAGGACTTACAAAGGAGGTGCCAAAACTGGCTTGGCACCACATAACCCAATTTACATAAGGATATAAAAGGTTTGAGATTGAACGTACAGAAATTTCATGGGAGGAAAGAATGGTGTACTGTGGCATTTCCCTTACACCTTCTCCCTCCCCATCATGGAAAAATGAAGGATGGTCATTTTCGTGTATGAGCGATTTTTTGAGAGCTTGATGTGTGTACCCTGGAGTGTGAGCAACACGGTGTACTGGTGTCCACCTTCCCCCTGAGAAATCTAGAGAGTGAGAGTTTCTGGTTATTAGGTCTGACAGCAGAGTGAAGAGAGCCAGAGGCACTGGGAATGACCAGCATTCTCACAGTTTTCTGAAGCAGCGATACAGGCAACGTGAGAGAAAGGTCAGGAGTCATTTTAGATGGGTCCCCATCCAAGGCAGCTTCCGGTTCCCACGAAATCTAAGCAGAAGATGCAGAAAAATGGTAATGGGATGGTGGCTGAAAGAAACTATCTAAAAGAAAGACCTTGCTTCTGTCAAGGGAGCCATTTCTAGTGGGGAGATAACATTCTCCAAAAAACCCACAAAGCGCTTCATAATAAAAAACATTTCAAGCCCAGGAAGCACCAACCCCAGATCACCATGATAGCAGTCAAGTGAAAACATTTTCTGCAATTTCTTTTCTATTCTTCACACCTAACGCTTTCAATCCCAGAGAACCTAGTGTATATGGGGAGAGAAGGAGAAGCATGTAGAGGAAAAGGAGGCTGCGGCCTGAAATATGCTCCAGCTTGTGGAGCACAGAAGCTTTAATTTGAAGTAAAATTTGGAACTGTGTCTCTTAATGCAAGTAGACATTTTAGTTTTTGAATTATGGGCTACTAAATAAGTAACTGTAGGATGTTTTATTATATGAGAGTTATCAGGAAAGTTATAGAGTCTGCTGTAGATTCATCTAAGGGTTAAGAAATATCTAGATTCAAGTTGAAAGAGTGAATTTGAATTGCAGTTACTGTTTGCTTGAATTTGAATCCTATTTTGAATAGTATTTGGCTTTGAATAATTCTTTATAAATCTGAAGTTAATTATCTATTTGACTTCTCTCTAAAAAGGTAAGTATAAACGTTTTCATGCCTTTAAATAATTTTTCCCTTAGTTTGGGTTTATTCAAAACAACAATGTTTCCTTTGCCAACTTTTTTCCAAAATGTAAATCTTCAAGTTGAACATCTCTTTAAATACTATAGTATTTTAAAATTAAAATAAATAAATAAATAAATAAATAAATAAATAAAATTTAACTTAATCACAGTATTATTCTACAATTCATTTAAGCTTGATATTCATTCATTCTTCACAAACTTTACCCTAGTAATTAGTATATAGAATAAATCTATCACGTTTCTTTCTTGTCAATCAAAAACCTTTTCTTGGCAGATTCCAGTTGAAAGATTATGATAATGTCTCAAAGAGCTTAGTTTATGAAGGTGATTACAAGTAAACATTTCATTGGTAGCTTCTGCAGAAGAATTTAATTTAAATACATGTGAGTCACTTCAACATGTCTTAAAAAATACATGAACTCAGTCAACTGAAAATTTTATTTTTAATCAGAAAAGAAATTTATTGTTAAGGTAGGAAATTGTAGGTTTTTTAAAAAAGTCTGTGGAACTACTACTATTATTTAATTGTCCTGGCAGAATTGGTTAATATAAATAGCCAGAGAAAGAAGCAAAAGTACACATATAGGAAAGGAAAAAGCAAAATTATTATTAATAGCTGATTATTTACCTGGAAAACCCATAGAACTCAAATGGAAAAACTATTATAAATAAAACTATTATAAAGAATAGAAAACTGAACAATAAGAAATTCAGTTATGCTGCAGTTATAAAATTACTATACAGAGGTACCCGGTGTGGAAATATAAAAGGATAAAAGTTCCCAATTATAATAGCAACAAACCATATATAATATGCTGGAGTAAGCTTAAGAAGCATGTGCAAAATCTATATTAATAAAATTTACAATGGTACTAAGAGACAGAAAATAAAATGTAAATAAATGGAAAGATATAAAACACTTCTTAGTTTGGAAGATTTCATAGAAAAATGCTATTTCTTCCTAAATTAACTTTTTTTTATTTTAATGCATTCTTGATTTTTAAATAGGATTTAAAATAATACAATTTTTAGGAAAATTAAACATAGAAAATGGATTTCGGCCTATAAAATATAAAATTACAATAAAGCTCCATTAGTTAAAGCAGTTTGGTATTAACAATGATTTCACAGAATAATAGAACAATGTAAGATTCAAAATTAGACTCAAACGTACTTGGAAATATAGTTAGTGATTAAGGTTGTATTCAAATGCTTAAAGAAAAGTTATATTATTTAATAAAGTGTATGGGTACAAATGGCTAGCTACTTTGAAAAAAGTGAGGTGGAAGCTGTAACTCATACTGCACATCCAAATTAATTCTAGAAGGATGAAAGATTTAAATGAACAGAAAAGAAAATATAAATATGCTAAAAGATAAACTATAAACAGGAAATGATTTTTATGACATATAGCAAAAGACTACTTTCTCAATATATAAAAATTTCTTATACATCAATAGGAAAAAGACCAATAGCAATATTAACATAGGACTTGAATAATAATTCCAAAGAAAAAATATAAATGGCTTTTAAAAATATGAAAATATGATGAATAAGTTCTGGGGATCTAATGTACAGCGTGGTGACTATAGTTAACAATATTGTGATATGTACTTGAAAGTTCCTAAGAGAGTAGGTCTTAAATGTTCTCACCACACACACACACACACACACACACACACACACACACGCGCGCGCGCAAAGGTTAGTGATGAAATGCTAACTAAGGTTGATGGAAGTGCTAACTAACCTTATTGAGGTAATTATTTCTCAATATATATGTGTATCAAATCATTATGTTGTACTCTTTAAATTTAAACAATGTTATATGTCAGTTGTATCTCAATAAAGCTGGAAAAATATGAAAAACTGCTCACAATTACTGAACTCAAGAAGTAGAAATGATACTTAAAAAGAAATACCATTTTTCTCTTAAAAATATTCAGAAATCTAAAAGTTTGGTAACAGAAGTGTTACCCAGGGTGCAAAGAAACACATTGTTTGTGGCATTATAAACTGTGACTACCTCATTCAGTAATGATTTTACAGTAACTTCCAAAATTTAAAATATACATACATTATATCTGGTAATTTAATGTCTGGAATTTATTCTTCAGTACACTTTCACATGGACAAAATGACAAAAATTTTTTACTGCAGCAGTTTCAAATTACATATAAACAACCTAAATGTCCGTCATTAGGGCATTTGTCAAATAAATACGTGATAAATATTCCCTTGATTCTCTCATCCAGCTCCTTGGATTTAAATACTGTGCATATTCATGATTCCTAAGTTTTATCTGCAGTTCAGTTCTCTCCCCTGAATCCCTTACCAAACTGTGACTCAGAATCTCCACTTGGATGTCATAATAGACATCTGATACTCAACATATCTGAATTACTTTTTTTCTTTTTTTTTTAATTACAGTTGACATTGAATATTAGTTTCGGGTATACAGAATAGTGGTTAGACATTTATATAACAAGAAATGATATCCCCAATGAGTCTAATACCCACCTCGCACAATGCATAGTTATTACAATATTATTGACAACATATCTTTCCCTCAAATATCACTTCCTTGACAGCCTTTCCTATCTCAGTAGATGGCAAATTCCAGCCTTGTATTTGCTCAGTCCAAAAGCCTTAGAGCCATGATCGCTTTTCTTCACAACCAATTTTCACTTGGTCAGGAAATTCTTTTTGCTCTACTTTCAAATTATATTTAGAAACCTACCACTTTTCACCACAGTGGATGCTACTACCCTGGTCTGCAACAACAATCATTTCTTGCCTGGATTATTGCAATAGCTCATCGTCCTACATCTACACTTGTCTCTGTATAATCTGTTCTCGTCAAAGCAACCAGAATGATTATTTTAAAATATGAAATTAAATCAGATATTACTCTTCTGCTCAGAACTCTGCAGTGGTTCCCATTGTACTCAGAGTAAAAGCCAAAGTCCCTCCAATGGCCTGAAAGGACCTCCAAGATCTGGTCCCTGTCAATTTTCTGACATCATTCTCTGTTACTTTCCTTCTTCCTCATTCAGCCTCAGCCATCTTGGCTTCTTTGATGCTTCTTGAATATACTTGTATTCTCCTACCATATAGCATTTTTCTTTTCCCAAAATGCTCTTTCCTTGTATATCTGCAAGGCTAACTCGCTGACTTCCTTCAGTCTTTGCTCACATGTAAACTTTTTAATGAGATTTACCCTGACCACTTTATTTCTTACATCTTCTTTATTACACAGTACTTATGACCTCTTAGAACATGCTGTGGCCTTATTTGTTATGCTTATTGTAGATTGTCTGTTTCACTGGCTAGAATGTAAGCTTTGTCTGTTTTCTTCAATGATAGATCTTGAGGGTCTAGAATATGTTGAATCAGTAAATAAATAAATAAATAAATAAATAAATAAATAAATAAAGCAATCTTCAAGACAAATTGTAAAAATAAATATATTTATATAAATGATGTAAATGCTTGTGGATGGATACAATATTGCTAGAAGACTGTGAAAGAAACAGGTAATAATGGTGTCTTTTGGGGGAAACAGTACCAGGGTTGGGTAGGGAGGCATATTCTATACTTTGAGAATGTACACCTATCACTTCTTCAATTAAAAAACAAACTAGTTGAAAAATGCAATGCACAGCTGAGCTTAAATCTGGAATTCAAAATTCTTTTCTAGAGTCTTAACTTTTTGAGTTTCTTAGATATTTAATGTCTTACCACTAGGTGGCACATACTTACCGATAGATTCTTAAAGACCCTCAGACACAGGTTTTTAAAAAAAGCTCTTCAGTTCCCAAACTCACCAAAGTTTACTTTAGCTATATATTGCATTTTTTTTTTTTCTAAAAAATTTTCTTAACTTCAGTTGTTTAGGGCTATATCAGCTTTCAGGTGATTATTCACTATCTGTAATTCTTAGCATCATTATAGCATTCGAGTTGCAGAAATGGCTTAAATCTGCAAATGCTTTCTAGATTAGATATCCTTATATTTGGGTAAATTTTCTAATGTTTATTGAATTGTGTCTGCCTATCTTTTTGTCTTTTTCCCTATGAAATCGCTTAATGAATGGAATTTAAAGATTCTGTATATAAAAGTAGATTTATTTGATTATTTTGTTTCACTGCTTTCATACCAAAATAAATCAATGTCCAGGACCACATGCAATTTAACAACCATGTTCTCAATGCTAATATAATATGCAGAGATTAGGCAAATGGATACTGCGAAGGATACAAAAATGAAATATTATTTATTGCCTCTGTCTTCAGGGACGTTTCATTTTATGGGTGGAGACAGTCATGAATGCAAATAACTATAATACAAGTCAGAATATAGTAAATAATTAAATTAAAATATAAAGTGTAATGGGAACCAGATAGTTCATATTAATTTGGGGATTCCAAGAATAAGGTGGTATTGGAGAAGAGCTTTAAATATATAGTTTCATTCCCTGAATGAATTGAATATTGGTGTTATATAGATTTACATTTCTGGGTAAAGGGCAAATTATATATCTGAGATAAAGATATGATCATCATATGCAAGTGGTAAGCGTAAATTGTAGAATAAGCACCTCTATTCTTTTTGATAGTAAACTTTTTGAAAAAAGAAAATAGTGGCATGCATTTATAAATCGTACCATTTAAAAATATTATTAAGACCTTTTTTGAGCAAGTTCTGAAATGACATTGGTCTAGATAATTTTTATAGCCATTTTTAATCTAAAGGTTCTTTGATTCTGATTTTCTTTTTCAAAATATATTCTTTAAAAAACTTAAGCATTTAGAGAAAGTGCTATATTCAAGCAGAATAACATTTATTGAGTGCTTTCTTTCTATTCCAGAAAACTGTCATCTGTTATTTCATTTAGACTCATGAAACCTTTAGGGGTTTGTACTCCTATCTACATTGCACAGATAAAGAAATTGAGACACGGAAAGTTTAAGGAACTTGTATGAATATTTTGACTGTCAGCCATAACACCAAAATTAGATGTGATTTGAATTTCTTTCCTTACAATTAGAAACTTGGCTTTTCAATTTCTACTACTTCTGTATCATTGCTATGTTACTAAAAAGGAACTCAGCATTATTCTAATGTATTAATATTGACTACTTTGTTACATTAGTAGTCTTAACTTTTTATAACTTTATAAGTATGATATGAATCATATTAAAATATTATCTTAGTGAGTCAAGAATCTGACCCTATGGCTATTGATATGCAAAATTACTACAACTTTGCTAAATTCTAAAATAATAATGCACTAATAATCAGATACTAAAGTCTAAGTAATATATCGTACAATGTTTAAATTAGATTTAGTTCCAGCTCAACAGCTAAATCAAATGAATGTTAAAACAAAATTATATATTTATAATGCATCCTATTATTTTTCTGTGTTTCTTTAGCCAGAAAAATGTAAGAATAAAAAGAAGTGGTATAAAAGTGCACTACAAGAAGCATACCTACTTTATGGATATTCTCCTGAGCAAAGACTGGAAATGTGCTACCTATCAAAAGAGGGTATATGAATTTTTAACTTTTTGTCACCCCAAAATACGGATTTATTCAGATGTGTGCTTTCCAAAATATGTTTGCAGTTTAAAAAATCTTTCTCTTCACATCTTTGTCCACTGATAAATCAATTTTGTATGGATTGACAGTATATATTTTACTCTCTGAAACTATTTTCGATTAATACACATCCACTCTATTTAAATACAGGGGTTTTAATTAGCGCTTCTGTCATCTTCTGTGCTCTTAGATTATCTACATAGGTCCTCTCGTGTATTTCAAAGCATGTATTTCAAAAATTAGAAGCCACAGCTTAAAAATGTATCCCTGGGGTGAAACTTTCACTTGGATACGCTCTATTATCTCAGAAAAAGTATTTTTCAAAATGTTTTATTTTTAAATAAATTCAAAGCAGAGATAAAAGATAATCTTCAACTTTCTTTTTAATTAGGTGAAACAAATGAGAATATTTTAGGTCATTTTCAAAGAAAGTTCTCTTGGATCATAAATATTATGGTTTATAGACAGCTTTTTAAATGAATTCATTATAAGGATTATAGTAGATATAAAATTTTAAAACTAAAAACGATTATCACATAAAAATGATGATTTTTCAATAAATATGTTTTTATGATCACTGCTTAGTGATCATAATAATTTTCTATCTTATGAAGCCCTTTTTCACTTTAACACTTTAAGTTCTAAAACAGATTACGCTGTAGGATGATCTGACCTTTGCTGCTGACTGAATTTAAGTAACAGTAATTTTTTTTTTTTTTTACCTATGGAAAGTTTAATGTATTTTAAACTTATTAATTACTAATTTAAAAATAATTAAAAACTTATATGTGAAAACATTTTATTTGAGAAAAAGTTTAAATATTAACCCAACTACCTAAATTTAGATTTTAAAGCAAATAAGTAGGTTTGAAAAGAGTAGTAAACGAATGACAAGAACACTACTCCAGTTTACTCTGAGACCGGGAAAGGAGACATTTATTACCATAAATGCAATTTTATTCCTTGTGTTAAAAATATAATGTCTTCGTTATCAGCAGTAAAGGTTGAACTCATTTTGTTGTCACGAATACAGTTTTATACTTTGCATGAGCTATACATTTCTCTGTGTAACCAAAATAAACTTTGAAATATTTAGTTCTTTTAAACATTGATACTTTGAAGTAATATAGTCATTTACTGTTTAAAGTTATATTGCAACTATTTCACACTAGCAGGAGATCCACTCTTCATAAGTTATTGAACTATGCCTTTGCCATTGTTTTGTATGCCAAGTATTTATGTCTGGGTCCTTTGGCATGCTGGACTGTCAAGAGACTCTGGAGAAGGGTTCTTTCTCATCAGTTTTGCAGCAACAGACCATTTTCTTGTGACAAGTCTGGTGATTTTTACATGCACAATTTGATGTAATTCAGCCTAATTATTGAGAGCCTTATGCCTAAAGACTTTCATTTTCTCTGAAGTAGCCAAAATGAATGGGAGTGAAGAGGCCTTCAGTAGTTCAGTCTTTGCTGTAGCAATCTCACTCACTTCATAGGCACTCTTCACTATCTCCAGAATAGATAATTTAATCCTATATTTGCTTAGCTTCCAAAATGAATTCTAGTACGAATTCAGCTTTTTACTGTGTTCAAAGTGGTTTTGAGAGATAATTAGTCATTATTCAGATATTTTACAAAATTTAGAGGCAACCCATTTATTTCATTGCAGCAACTTGGAGGATTTCTTTACCCCAGAATTTCTTCCAACCTAGAAATAAGTACTACTAATTTTTTTGGCTTCAATTCTTCCTACCCTGCAAAAATTGGCATACTATTATGTTTGATGCAACTCTTTGTTGAAATCTGTAGGGTCAGTAAAAGATACGTAACTACAGACACAGTCATACTCTGACAAATTTTAGTCCTGTCCACATGATTTGGTTGTCCTGTTTTTGTTGTATTAACTATTACACCACATGAGTGATTTTTCAGCTGAGGATAGAAAGCTCTTTCTTATATAGAAATATTTATTAAAATTGTATTTTTGAATAGTCTCCTCATAATTCAGCTTTAGGATTTTGTATTATTTTTAGGATTAATATTTTCTTACGTGCTATAAATTTTAGAGTGACTATTCCTACTTTTTTTCAGAATTATTTTTTTAAAAACAGACTTTTTTTAGAGCAGTTTTAGATTCTCAGCAAAATTAAGCAGAAGTATAGATTTCCCACATGCTCCCTTTCCACACCCAGCTCCACTACTATCAACATCCCATATCACGGGGCTTTTGATTTTTACTGCATTGAATCTGTAGTTCAAGTTGGGAAGAATGGACATCTTGACAGTATTGAGGCTTACCTATCCATGAACATAGAATATATCTATATTTATTTAGTTCTTTGATTTTGCTCATCAGAATTTTTAGTTTTCCTCATGTAGATCTTGTTCATATTTTGTTAGAGTTATGCCTAATTATTTCATTTTTGAGTATGTTAATGTAAATGGTAATGTGTTTTTAATCTCAATTTCTGCTTGTTCATCACTGGTAAATAGGAAAGTGATTGACTTTTATGTATTAACCTTGTACCCTGCGAACAAAGTCAGTTTTATTTCATTTTTTCCACTGTGTAACTTTCCTTTTCTGTTCCTGTCTTATTGCATTAGCTAGGAGTTCCAGTACAGTATTGAAAGAGTAGTGAGGGGAAGCATCCTTGACTTATTCCTGATCTTAGTGGGAAAGCTTTGAGTTTCTTACCATTGAGTATGATGTTAACTATAGGGAGTTTTTTTGTAGATTTTCTTTATCAAGTTGAGGAAATTTCACCCTATTTCTAGTTTGCTTAGAGTTTTTATCATGAATGGGTGTTGGATTTTTTTCAAGTGCTTTATCTGCATCTGTTAATATGATCATGTGACTTTTCTTCTTTAGCCTGTTGATTTTGACTGTTGAACCAGCCTTGTATACCTGGGATAAATCTCATTTGGCTGTGATATGTAATTCTTTTTATACATGGTTGGATTTGATTTGCTAATATTTTGTTGAGGATTTTGCATCTATGTTCATGAGAAGTATTGGTCTGTAGTTCTCCTGAAATGTCTTTATTTGGTTTTGGAATTAGGATAATACTGGCCTCATTGAATGAATTAGGAAGTATTCCCTCTGCTTCTGTCTTCTGGAAGAGTTTGAAGAGAATTGCTCTAATTTCTTCCCTAAATATTTTGTAGAATTTACCAGTAAACCCATCTGGGCATGATGCTTTCTATTTGGAAGGTTATTATACTGATTCAATTTTTAAAATAGATATTAGCCTCTTCAGATCGTCTGTTCTTGTGAGACCTTTGGCACATTGTGTCTTTCAAGGAATTGGTCCATTTTATATAGGTTATCAACTTTGTGGGCATAGAATTACTTATAGCATTTCTTTTTTATTCTTTTAATATCCATGGGATCAATAGTGATTTCCTCACTTTCATTTTTAATATTAGTATAATTTATGTTTTCTTTCTTTTTTTCTTTATCTAGCTATATTGCCCTATTGATTCTACTGATAGTTTCAAAGAAATGACTTTGGTCTTGTTTATTTTCTCTATTGATTTCCTGTTTTTAATTGCATTGGTTTCTGCTCTAATTTTTATTTATTTTCTGGTGCTTACTTTAGATTTAACTTGCTCTTCTTTTTCTAGTGTCCTAAGGTGGAAGCTTAGATTATTAATTTTTAGATCTTTGTTCTTTCATAATATGTATTCAATGCTATAAATTCTCCTCTAAACACTACTTTTGCTGTATCTCACAAATTTTTATAAGCTGTATTTTCATTTTTTATTTAGTTCAAAATATTTTTGATTTCTAGTTGAATTCCATTGTACCCTAAGAGCAGACTATTGTGTAGTATCTATTTTTTATAGGTGTATTTTATGTCCCAGAATGTAGTCTGTCTTGGTGAATATTCCACGTGAGCTTGAGAAGAATGCGTATTCTGCTATTGTTGAATAAAATAGTCTGTAGATGTCAATTATGTCCAGTTGATTGATGGTATTGAGTTCAACTATGTCCTTACTGATTTTCTGCTTGCTGGAACTGTTCATTTCTGGTAGAGAGGTATTAAAGTCTCCAGTTATAATAGTGAATTCATCTGTTTCTCCTTATGTTCTATCAATTTTGCCTCACATATTTTGACACTCTTCTGTTAGAACATTCATGTTAATGATCATTATGTCTTCTTGGACTATAGACCATTTTATCATTATGTAATGCTCCTCTTTATTTCCTGATAACTTCCCTTCCTCTGAAGTCCGCTATGTCTGAAATTAATATAGCAACTTCTGTTTTCTTTTGATTAGTGTTAACATGGTATATTTTTCTCTGTCCCTTTACTTTTAACCTATATTTAAAGTGAGTTTTTGTAGACAACAAATAATTAGGTCCTGTTTGTCAATTCACTCTGACAGTCTCTGTCTTAATTTGGTGTATTTAGACCATTGTCATTTAAAGCAATTATTAATATAGTTGAATTAATAACTATCATATTTGTTACTGTTTTCTATTTGTTTCCCTTGTTCTTTGTTTCTATTTTTTTCTTCCACTCTTTCTCCCTTCCGTGGTTTTAATTGAACATTTTATATAATTCTATTATCTTTCCTTTCTTAGAATATCAATTTTACTTTCTTTTTAACATTTTTAAGTAGTTTTCCTAGAGTTTAGAAAATTCATTTGCAAGTTATCTAAGCTCACTTTCAAATAACACCATACTGCTCCATGAGTAATGCATATACCTTAAAATAACAAAATTTTCCTAATTCATCCTTCAATCCCTTGTGTATCATTGTTATCATTCATTCTCTATATATGTATATGAATATATTGTTGCTATTATTTTGAACAAATTGTTTTCTGTTAGATACTTTAAGAATATGAAAAATAAAAGTTTTTATTTTACCTTCACTTAGTCATTCTCTAATCTCTTCTTACTTAGATTTGAGTTTCCGACCTATATCATTTTCCTTCTCTCTTTTAACATTTGTTGCAAGGCAGATCTATTGACAACAAATTGCTTTATTTTTCTCTGTCTGACAAAGTGCATATTCCTTTACTTTTGATGGATAATTTGACAGGGTACAGAATTCTAATTTGGTGATATTTCCCTTCTCAGTACTTTAAATATTTCACTCTATTCTGCTCTTGCTTGCGTGGTTTCTGAGGACAATTTGGATAAAATTCTTTTCTTTGCTGCTCTATAAGTAATGTATGTTTCCTCCTCTCTCTTCTTTCAAGATTTTTTCTTTATCTTTGATTTTCTGTAGTTTAAATATGATATGCCTAGGTATATTTTTATTGGCATTTATCATGCTTGGTATTCTCTGAGTTTCCTGGATCTATGGTTTAATATCTGAGATTAATTTTGGGGAAGTTCTTGATTATTATTGCTTCAAATATTTCTTCTGTTTCATTCTCTCTTCCTTTTGGTATTCTTGTTACACACATGTTACATTTCTGTAGTTGTACCATAGATCTTGGATATTCTAGTTGGTTTTTTTTTTTTTCAGTCTTTTTCTCTTTGCTTTTTAGTTTTAGAAGCTTCTAGTGCTATATCCTCAAGCTCAGAGATTCTTTTCTCATCTGTGTCCAGTCTACTGATAAGCTCATCAAAGGCATTCTTCATTTTTGTTATAGTGTTTTGATCTCTAGTGTTTCTTTTTTATTTTATCTTAGAATTTCCATCTCTCTACTTATATTAGCCATCTGTTCTTGCATGTGGTCTACTTATAACATTAGAGCCCTTAGTATATTAATGATAATTGTTTTAAATTCACAATTTGATAATTCCAACACCTCTGACTTACTTGTATCTACTTTTGATGCTCTGTCACTTTGAGCTGTTTTTTTTTTGCCTTCGGTATGCCTTACAAGTTTTGGTGGAAAGGCGAACATGATGTACTGGGCAAAAGGAACTGTATAGTAAATAGTCCTTTAGTAGTGTAGTGGTAAGGCGTGTAGAGTAGGAGAGGGATTCTGTAGTCCTGTGATTAGGTATCAATCCTGATCTTTGAACTTCACAACTACTTCTCTCTCTCTCTCTCTCTTTTTTTTTTATTGCCCCTTTAGGTAGTAAAGGATGACTAAAGGGGGCTGGGGTTGTGTGTTTCCTTTCACTCACAGAAGACTAGAGCAGGCTGGATTTGGGTATTTCCTTTCACCCAGGTTGGTTAGATTTTGAAAAAAACACAATAGGTTAGGTACAAGTAAAATAGTTTATCTTGAGAAAAACCAAATGCTCTGGCATATTTCAAATGGTTATTATTTTTTTTTCTCCTACTGCCTGAGCAAAAGGGGATTTTCTTCCAGTCTTTAGTGTGAGAATCTGGTAGAACTCCTGGAGGTAAACTCACAAAAATTCATCTCCTTACCCTAAGACTAGATTCTGCTAGAATTTTATCTCTCAGGCTTGTTCACACTGAGGCTCCAGAAATTCATCAGTTACACTAGTGATTTCCTACTCTAGCACTGGTTCTTTTGGAAGTTTCTGCTCATATAAGTTTTGATTCTTTGTATTCTCCCGTCTGTCCCTCCAAATTTTGGGGCAGTAGTCTTCCCTGTGGCCTTACTTCTTAGCAGGATCTAAGAAGAATTATTGATTTTCAGTTTGTTTAGCTTTTATTTGTCATTAAGGCAGAGTGGTGACTTCTAAGCTCCTTCCATGCCAGACTGGAAACTAGACTGCCTCCATCTTTTTAAGAAAATGCTCTCAGCTGTCACTTTTAAAGAAGCACATACTGATGGTTTTTCTGAGGAGGCCATGAATTAACAGGCTTTAAAAAAATTATTTCGAGAAGAGAATTTGATTCATGATAATATTTGTTCTCCTCTATAATAAGGTTGTAAATAAAAAAAACATTTGTCCTTATGTGTCATGAAGCATAACCACCTCTACTCATTTAGAACATTTTCATTTTCTACGTATAGTTCCTTTTTTACACTTTAAAAATGTGATGTGGATATAGCTCTGAAGAGGAATAAAGGCCCTTTTAATTATCCAAATCTACATTTTCTGGTAACTGCTTTTCACTCTGTATGTGAGGGTCCCTACATGCAGAGATTTCTGAAAGGAGGAAATTAAACCTTTCTCACTAGGGAAAATTCAGCCTTTAGAAAGTGGTTGGTGTTGCTGAAGTTGAACACGGACCTACTGTTATTAATAGGGTAATCACTAGTAATTGTAATATTTTAAAGTATTACATCAGAATTTTCCTTTAGCATTTGAAAATCAGGTTGTTGATACTCCCCAAAACACTCCCTTGTAGCATTGGGAGATGGTTCTGCAACTTTTGATCACAAAATGTCCTTTGAATAACAGTTTGGATATTTCTGTTCCCAATTAATCTCCCTACTGAAAATTTTACATAAGAATGGCATACATTTTGAGGAGAAGCATAACAAATTTCTATTTTCATTGACTGCATACAATCGGGGTCTATTAAATCTAATTTTAGTTTTTGAATTTTTTTGCATGCAGTTTTAACTATTTGTAATGATTAATATTTCATCATGACTTATTGTTATTAGAGATCTTTAAAATACAAGGAGAAAACAATTTGGTACAATAAAATTTATTCTATCTTGTAATTACTATCAGGTTCTACTGGGCCCTTTTATGCATCTAAAATATATCGTGGGATTTCAATGCTCTTATTTTTTTCCCTATATCTTGAAATATTTTGCTGTTTTATCATTACTTATCAGTTGTTCCCCATAGTTAAAAAAATGAAAATAATTATTTATTTAAATGCTGAATGACGCAATCGCTTAAAAAGATGATCCAATAGTGAATTATATCCTGACTAAACTATTTTTCCTGGTATTCCAGGGGTTAAGAGTCTCTCTCTCTTTCTCACTCTTTCTCATGCACACACTAACCAAAATGTCTTTATTAACTAAAATGGAAGAGAACATTGTTGATTAAATATTATCTGCCAAACATTGTTTTAGAAGTTTTATTCACATAGATTATATTATTTAAATCTCACAACATACCAATAAAGTAATAATTATTACTACTGGTTTATCAATAAAGAAACTGAAATTCTGAGAACATACTGTTTTATATCTTACAGTCTAATTTACATTAATTTGTTCAGGTAAAATGTATATTTCAGATCCACATAAGATTTAAAATAAAATACATATACATTTATTAATTATAAAAAATATTGAGCACATATTGCATATAAAACATGCTCCCTGCCTTTAAGGGACATTGTAATCTTGCAGAGTACTTAGACATACGTAGAAGTCAGCATAGTACAAAGTAGAAAATTCTTTGACCTAAGATGACTGTGGATTTACAAAAGAGGTGGGCATTACTTCTTGGAGGAAACATCTGTGACAGTGGATGTCTTGTACATTCATCAATGGTGAAAAAGGCTATTCTAGAAGAAGGGATTATTTCAAGCACACAGTTGAACATAGGAAAGAGGGCAGTTTATATATATCCAGTCAATTGTAGGTATAAATATAATAACCTATGCCTCTGGATTTCTGTTTTATGCATATATATATATATATGTGTGTGTGTGTATATATATTATTTAAACCTATATGTATGTGTGTACATATGTGCATAAATATACATATATGCATGTATATTTTACATATATATTACATATACATACATGTATATGTATGTATATTTGTGCATATATATACATATATATGTGTGTATATATATAATTACAAAATTTGCTTTTAGATAACAAACATTTACTTTTATATTCATGGATATTTATTTTTTGTTTTACATATTCATTGTGAATTTTAGCTCTAGATTTTGATGTATTTTTCTTTAATGTTAAATGTAACCCTAAAACTTTATTGTTAATATCCATAGCTTGTTCTGTCTTTCATTACTACAATATTAATGTTTTAAAAATGTATTTATGAATAAATATTTTTATATAACCTATTTAGCTATAGAATTATAGATTAAACATTTTTTTAATCCACCAGATACCAATAATTTTTATAAATACACATACACATAGATGTGCAAACCCACCCACACACACACACACATAATTTTGCATGTGTCAAAGTAGTGTCTTGAAATAATTTTCTATATTCTATTTGGTTACTAATTGTTCTGGTTTTAGGAGCAGTAGAATAAGTAAAGGCACTGATAGTTCTCATTCTCGCTGAGTCTTTCTCTGAGGTACTGTTGGCAGCTCAAGGGTCCCAAATGGAGGCAGCAGACATCTCGGAAAGATTGAGGACTTGTAGTCAGATAGGTCTGGCCTCACTGTATGACCTTAAGCAGGGTATTTAACTTAGCCTCAACTTCTTTAACTGTGAGGTGAGGATGAACTAGATATCTTGCAAGATTATCATGAGTATTAAATAAAATAATGGCTATATGTCTGTAGTAGACATGTAGTAGATGTACAAGTAGAGATAGCCTGGATTTATATTTTTAAATTCTACATATGAGTGAAATCATATGGTATTTTGTCTTTCTCTGTCTGACTTGTTTTAGCCAGCATAGTACCCTCTAGGACCATCCATGTTGTTGCAAATGGCAAGATTTTACTGTTTTATGGTTGAGTAATATTCCATATGCACCACCTCTTCTTTATCTATTTGTCTGTTGATGGACACTTAGGTTGCTTCTGTATCTTGGCTGTTGTAAAGAATGCTGCCATGTATGTAGAGATGCATATGTCTCTTTGTTTTAGTGTTTTGGGTTTCTTTGGCTAAATACACAGAAATGAAATTGCTTGATCCTTCTTTGTCTCTTGTTATAGTCTTTGTTTTAAAGTCTATTTTGTCTGATATAAGTATTGCTACCCCAGCTTTTCTTTTTTTTTGTTTTCGTTTTTGTTTTCATGAAATATCTTTTTCCATCCCTTTACTTTCAGTCTCTGTGTGTCTTTTGATCTGAAGTGAGTCTCTTGTAGACAGCATATGTATGTTTTCTTATCCATTCAGCCACCCTATGTCTTTTGATTGAAGCATTTACAGTTAAAGTAATTGATAGGCATGTAGTTATTGCCATTTTATTATTTATATTTTTAATCTTGTTTTTCTTTTTTTTTAAAAGCATTTCCTTGGACTTTTTTTGTAATACTGGTTTGGTGGTGATGAACTCCTTTAGGTTTTTTATATCTGGCAAGCTTTTTATCCATCCTTTGATTCTAAATGATAGCCCTGCTAGGTAGAGTAATCTTGATTGTAGGTCCTTGCTTTACATCACTTTGAGTATTTTATGCCAATCTCCTCTGGCCTGCATAGTTTCTATTGAGAAATCTACTGAGTCTAATGGCAGCTTACCTACCTTTCTTGTAGGTAACTAACAGCTTTCCTCTTGCTGCTTTTAAGATTCTCTCTTTGTCTTTAACCTTTGGCATTTTAATTATGATATATTTTGGCCTCTTTGAGTTCATCTTATTTGGGACTTTCTAAGTTTTCTGGACTTATATGTTTATTTTTTTTCATCACATTAGGGAAGTTTTCCATCATAATTTCTTCAAATAGGTTTTCAATTCTCTGCTCTCTATCTTCTCCCTCTGGTACCCCTATGATGGAAACATTAGTATGCTTGATGTTGTCTCAGAGACCCCTTAAACTATCCTCATTTTTTTTTTTAATTCTCTTTGATTTTTCTGTTCTGATTGGGTGTTTTCTGCTGCCTTGTCTTCCAAATTTCTGGTTTCATCTTCTGCTCCATCTAATCTGCTGTGGATTTCCTCTAACATTTCAGTTATTGTATTCTTCATTTCTAACTAGTTCCTATTTCTTTTCTATCTTTATTTTTATGTTTTCTGTTTCTTTGTTAATATTCTCACTGAGTTCATCTGCTCTTCTCCTAAGTTCACTAAGCATTCTTGAACTGCATGTGATATATTATCTCCATTTTGTTTAGTTTAGAACAGAATTTTGTTCTGTTCTTTCATTTGGGACATGTTTCTTCATCTCCTCATTGTGGCTGACTCCCTGTGTTTGTTTCTATGTATTAGGTAGATCTGCTACATCTCCTTGTCTTGGTAGAGTGGCCTTATATAGCAGGTGGGGCTTAGTGGCGCAGTCTCCCTGGTCACTTGAGCTGGGTGCTCCAGGTGTGTCCCTTGTGTGGGTTGTGTGTGCCCTCCTGTTGTTGTTGAGTCTTGATTGGTGTTGGCACATCAGTGGGAGAGAGTGATTCTCAGGTTGACTGCTGTTAGGGATGGCCATGACTATAGTGGAGAAGCTGTGTGCAGGGGCTGATCCCACAGAACAGGATTCACTTTAGCAGGGCTCTGGTGCCTGCATAGTCTGTCCTTTGTGTGTGTCATTTGTGAAAGTGGTTGGGTGGTGCTCTGTTATAGTCTAGAGCTGGCCACAGGGTATGTTGGGTTTGGGCCTCTTGGGAGAAGCTCCAGTACAGGCCAAGTCCAGCCACTGCCGGTGCCCTGCCTGTGGCCACCTAGTATGAGCTACAGAGTGATCTGCAGATGGTTGCCACTTGTGCTGGGCTTGGAGGCATCTGGGAGAGGCTATGCTGCAAATTGAGACTGGCTACCACTAGGCTTGGGGCCACTTAGCAAGAGGTACATTCTGAGGGTCATGCTGAGGCCAGGTACTGCTTGTTTGAGATTTATGAACCTTTGAGAGATTTTAGGAAAGGCCATAGCTCAATACAAGACATACTGTTTGTACTGAAAAGCCACTTGAAGTTTAGGTGGGCCCACAAGTTGGGTGGGGTGGAATCTCAGGAAATCAACAGGGCCAGGTGATGGAGACGCAGCCTGGGTGCCTGCCTATGTCTGCAAAGTGGGTGGGGGCAGGGCTCAACAGAGGAATAATGGCTTCTGCCGGCACTTCTGTCTGGGAGAAAACTATCCCTCCAACTCTAACCCTGAAGTCAGACAATTCATTTCTTCACCATATATACCTGGTGCTTTTCAAGCTACTGCCCCAGTGCTGGAGCTCAGAATGAGTGACTCATCGGTGAGTTAATTCATGCATGGGCCCTTTAAGAGGAGCGCCTGGGACTCCAGCGGCCCTCTGTTTCACTCAGCCACAATTCCAGCTGGTTTCCACAGCCAGAAATTATGGGGACATCTTTTTCCCTTACTGGAGTCTTGGGCTGGGGAGCCTAATGTAGGGCTGCAGAGCTTAATTAGGGCTGGGACCCCTTGCTCCTCAGAGGAGGACTTCCATAGCTAAGATACCCTCCCGTTCCTTAACTGCCACATCATGGGTGTGGGACCAACCTATTCCATGTCTCCACCTCTGAGACCAGTTTCACAATGTGGCTTTCTCAATATATCCTTAGTTGTAGGACTTCTGTTCAGCTTGTCTTTAGGCCATTCTCAATGATGGTTGTTCTGCAGTTTAGTTGTGATTTTGATGTGATTGTGGGAAGAATCAGGCACAGTGTTTACCTTTTCTGCCATCTTGGCCGGAAGTTGAGATAGCTGAGATTTAATTCCAGATCCTATATACTCCAGAGAACACAAGCCAACCGGAATCTAGAAATAAGATATACTTGAGGCTAGGGTATGTCCAACTAACCAGTCAGATTTAAGGAAGGAGTTTTGTTAAATAAGTATACTAATCCTTCACATTATTATTACTACTTTTGTATTACTTTGTTCTGGTCAATTCTGGTAAACTGAGTTTATTAGCATTTTGATCAAAAGAACCACTGAAAACATATCACAGTATGAAAAAACAGGAAATTTTGATTGTGTAAATTTTCATTTATTTGAACAGGAGTGTAGGTACTTTTTTGAAGCAGTTATATTTTATTATCTTACAGATAAATCCAAAACAGATGGCAGAGTTGCAGTGGTGGCCAAGAAAAGGGTAAGATCATGTTTATCATATAAAGTATACAAACATCAAATTCTATTTGATTAATGCTATTTTCAAAAGAAAATTAAATGAATATTTAAAAGCGAAATAACATATAGTCATTTTTTTCTTATAAATGTTATTTGAGTATATGTTTCCTTTTTTAGATTGACACTAGAAATTTAATATTTATGGTTATTTATGTCAATGTTACAGAATTATCAAAAATTAGAACCTTAAATTTAAGTAGAGAACAACATAAGCCTTTTGAATGAATCTAAACCTAGAATCTTTTTAATCATAATTTATAAAGCCAATAGCATTTTTAAAGAATTTAAAATTTAACACATCATTCTGTATATTGTATGCAGAGAGATATTTAACTCTACTTACTGTCAAACTATGAGTGGGATAGGATTAACCTTGACATTCTCCTCAGGTGACAATATTCTTAACAAGACTATTGAAAAAAAGAAATAGTCAATGCTTAAATTCTTCTGGACAAATAAGACATTGGTGTCATAAGAAAAAGAATTGTGATTGAAAGGAAAGCCTACATTTGTGGTATTTCCTGTGTTGAGTGGTGGGGTTGGTGCAGGTGCATCCAGGGAAGGTCGAATGTAACCTGGGGGAACAGAAAACGACGTTGGGCGTGAACCTATAGAAGAATAAGTAATGAAGTGCGCATTATTTTTGTATTCGGAATACGTATATTTTATGAGTTCTTTTAAAATCAGTTTTCGTTTTATCCTTTTGCTTTTTGGCTTTTCACTGGCTAAATAATGTTGATGAACCTTTGCAGAGAGGAATTCAATATTATAGAAGATAATGTTGCCCTTTAAAAAAGAAAGGGAATAGGACTTGTGTGTATGCCTGAAGATTTGGATAGGAATATGTAATGTAATTCAAGATTGTTAATGTGGATGGAATTATTTCAGTCTCTGCTAAAGGATATTTAGAATCAAAAATGATAAAGACAGTAATAACTAACATTACGATATATTGCTTTATTTTTACCAGTGATACTCAAGAAAGGGAGTCCTTTCCTAGGACAGTGCTATTCAATGTGGTCCATGGACCAGAGTTGGTCTGCGAACTATTTATTTTTGGTCTGCAACGAGATAGGAACAAAAAAATGAGAGTAACTATTTAGAAACTTGTTTAGTAATTTGACATAATTTTTGTCTTTTAAATGTAACAGTAAAATGGAACTTGTATTTTGTATGTCTTTCTTATGTCCTTATTTTTCCTAGTGGCTTTTTTTTGTAATTTTTTAAAAGTTTACATCTTAAACATATTAGAGGGGACAACTGGTACTTTACCACAGGTAGTTTGTGAGACATTGCCCTCTGGGATGTTTTAGAAATTTGTGAAAATGTTTTGGGTTATAGTAATTTGGGTGACTATCAGGAATCTTGAGGAGCAAAGGTTAAGGATACTATATATCTTGCAATGCATGGAACAAACTGTATAACAAGAACTGCCCAACAGTTGTCATGACTTTCGAATACACTGCCGGGCTCAATGAATTACAAATATCTTTGTACAGTGACATAATGCAAAATAATTCAGAAACACATTAGATAAAAAGCCAAAGAATTTAGAAGGCAGAAGGAAACTGAAATGAAGTAAATGTACTGTTCTTGAAGTTTTTGAATAACTTACTTATTCTCTACTCAACATATTTTAACATTTTCAACGATATATTTAGCTATAAAAGGTAGAAGTGCAATTACTGAGATCTCTAACTTACAAGCCTCTGCCATTCTTATAGTCCCTCTCCTTCAGCTCTTCATCCATATGGCTACCTGTTAAGATAGATGTGAGTAGGATAGGTGCACCTGCCTGACCTATGTCTCTGCTCAGTACCAACAGTCGGAATGAAAGAGACTGAGTAAGTTCACACCAATTTCTTTGAGTCCCGCTTGATTATTTTTTATTTTTAAAAAGAAGGGGAAGATCTAGATTGCTCTCAGCCCCTTCCTGCTCTAATAATCCATGAATATATATGTATATACTATTATAACAGCTCAGTAAGTATTTTCAGATGTCAAAAAGTCTTGTGCAGATCAGAGTAAGTATCTGAGTCAGTTAGCCAAAAAAGAAATCAATTAATTTAAAAAAGAATAAAAACAGTAGTGTGTCAGAAAGTTGGGTGGAATAGCTGACAGTGTTGCCTGCTATAGACTCTGAAAAATATTTGAATATATATAAATATTCAGGAAACAGTAAATTGTGGTGGATAGAATACAGACTTATGAGTGAGCCAGATCTGCCTTCAAGAGCTAGTTGTGCTATGTAGTTGTATGACCTTAGGCAAATTAACACCCCTGCATCTCATTGAATTAATCTCTGCGTTGGGAGCAATAATAATTACCTTGTATGATTATTATAAAGATTAATATGAAAAGCAATTATAATAGCATATAGTTGCTATATTTTAGTAGGTGCTTGTGTAATAAATGCCAGTACTTTTCCCCCAATTTCTCAGAAAGAGGTAGGAAGTAAGAATTTAAGAACACTTAAAAATTCTCATACTTGTAATAGTATTGTAGTTCTATTAGGTAGTTAAGATTAGATTAAAAGTCTTTTTTTTAAGTAAGTCCCATATTTTAATCACGATTTTTTTTTTTCAGAACAACAGCATTGTATTTGGAGGATAGAATTTTTAAAATCATCCATAATCCATCACATTAATTAAGCCAATTTTTATTAATATGATGCATTTGTTCGATGTCATTTTTTTTGCATATCTTTAGAGATGTATGTTTATATAAAACATGTATAAGTATATGTACTTTATTAACATAAATGGAATGAATTTAAACTCTCCTTTTTCACTTAATAAACATTTTGTCGACATCTTCTCAAGTCAAAGATCTACAGTGGTTGCATAGCATTTTATTTTATGGAAATGTCTTAACTTATTGAACCATGTTGTGGACATTTAGGTTGATTTGATTTGCAAAATTACAAATAAAAAAGCAGCAATATCATTGTACATAGATCTTAATAAATGTTTGTGTAAATATTTCTATAGGAAAAATTACCAGAAGTAGGCTTGCTGGTTCAAAGAATAAGCACATTTAAAATTTTACCTCTTTGCTGAACATCCCCCACCAAAAAAATCTCCCAACATTGTACAAATTACAGTCTCATCATTAATTAAAGGAAATGTCTAGACTGCCTTAGCTTGCCAGTTCTAGCCATTTAACACTTCTCTTTCAAAGTTAATACTTTGTCAATATGTTACAAACATTTTTTTCAGTTCCTTTTAAATTTTTTGTAGTCCTTTTGCTGTACTTATATAGTAAAACTTTTCTTTGGGGGCTTCAGAGCTTTTGTAACATGCTTTAAATGACTACTTTTTCATTAAAACAAAATATGTTATGATTCACTTAACCTTTCTCCTGTTGCTATTCGTAATACGTCGGTGAAAAAACTGAAGCAAAATAAGTAAAAAAGACGAGTCGGGTGATAGAGCCAGGATTGTCTCTGTTCATTTTGCTTTAAATTTTTTAATGTAGAATTTTACATATTTCTAAATAAGACTATCCCAATTATTTATTACTAATGGTAAAAGGACCTCTTTTTCATTCTGGCTTACATATAGAATTTATGTGTGTATTCATGGGTATCTTTTTTCTAACACTTTTATTAATGCCAATAATTTAACATATACTTTGAAAGACAAAATTAATGACCACTCTTTTGATTTATACATTTACATATGAGAAATTTAGGCTATTATATTTTCAGATAAAAAAATATTGCAAAAATTCTTCAAAATCAGGACATTTTCATTAGCCCAATAGCAAGATAAATTGCTTACATTTTATGACTAGATGTCTGAATATTTGTTTTAATTCATAAGCTTGCTTACTAATATGGAATTCATATACTGCAATTCACTTGATTCACTTAGCTTTATATGCATCTTTCCCCAAAGATGAACATTATAATAGATCTCTACTGCTGGTTTCTAGCCCCAGACAGAGAGAAATCTCAGAAAAGAATAATAAGCAGAGGAACCTATTGGGAAGAGTGTCAGTCAGGCTTCAACACTCATTTAGTTTCCTTTTGTATTCTACTTTGTGGACATCATTTACTTTCATTTACCTTTCAAAACTTGAGTCAGTCAAATATTCCATCACCATTTTGCCAATTTCTATATTGTTAGTTACTATAGTTGTCTTTGATTTGACTTTCCTTTTTCTTAAATTTTTATTGAGGTCCAATTTAAACACATGAAATGCATAGGTCTCAAACATAGAGTTTGATGAGTTTTTCTTAAATGTGTATACTCTGTTACATACTCGGGGAACACAATCATTCTGATCATACAAAAGGAGGTATATCTTTCACGGCCTCCATGAATCAAGGTGCAAGAGTAGATATCCTCCATTTCAACCTTTAGAATCATCAGAGAATTGATATAAAGACTTGTATCCAGATACATTTTTTAAAAGAATAATCTTTTTTTGTGTGCATGTGCTATTGTGTAGAGTCTGTCTATTTATATGTAGGAGAGAGATCATCTTCTTTTACACAATGCTGACAATAAATGCTCAGAACATTTGACAATGATTCATGGGTTGAAGAATCAGGCCTGTTATCCTTACTACTCAGGTTGATGGAGAGAAAAATGGTAAAACAGGTAATGAAATTCTCAATGTTCATTCTTTTTTCCAGAAAAAAAAGTATAAGTACTATAAAAATTAAGTGTTCTATGTGCATCAAGTTTTTAAAATATAATTGAAATGCATAAATTTTAGGAAGTCTTTATTAAAAATGTTATCTTCTTCCAACATTCATCTTGCTGAAATATCCAGAGACTTTAGGAAAAACTATACACAAATAAGAATTGTTTTCAATAGACTTGGATTTTTAGAGAGTTTCTAATTAGAGGTCAAATAATCTAATTTACTGGCTCCATTCAGTTAGATAAACAACTGCAATATTAGTTCTTTTATTGGGAATCTTTCCTCCCAGGACATCCTGTTTTGATTAGTTCATAGTATTCTTAAGCTCTTTATAGATGAAATTTGTGCCGTAAAACAATAACAACAACAACAAAAACTTCCTGCATTTCTGTTCTCTCCCTGTTATAAATTGATAGTCATAGATCATTAAAAAAATTAAATCCTAGGCTTTAAAAATTATCAGTGAAGTACATAATCGTAGAGCTTCTTGAAATGTCCTGTTACTTCTATACTCAGTCAGAATTGGCAGTTGTTAATAGAAGGATTTTGTGCCTTCTCTTTATGGCAGTCTAGTGGTCAATTTCTATTTTTAGGAAACATACTCTCCCGTGTCTCAGCTCACTGCTTCAAAACACGTGCCAGTGTTTTCTCTGGTAAGCCCCTCAAAGAATAGAAATCTATAGTGCTTTGGTGTGAACTTACACATGGCTGAAGAAATTGGGCAGGGGACAGCAAGATGTTTATAGGTCAAATTGCCAGGGACTGATCTTTGATACTGTCCAAATCTCACAGGACTCTACTAAAGATTGACTAGATTGGAGCATATGGTAATTGACTGATATTTATATATATATATCATCTTTTGAAATCACGTTTAAAATAGGGCTAGAAAATGATCGTTCAGCCTTCCTCCTTTTTCAAATAGTTTTTAAAAACAATTATTATCTAGGCTTGAAGACTTAATTTTATTATTTGTACTCTCCAGATACTTAGCTTAAGTAATGACTATCACTTACAGTACTCTGTAAATCTAGTTTTCATCTTTATTCCAAGCATATTTTCCCAGCAGATTTTCCAAAAGGAAATAAGAATATTGGCTTTTACTTCTATATGATAACTTTTGACAGGGAATGTGTGTCCATTATTCAGGGCACAGGCGCAGGTTTTGGAAATTCTGTCAAAGTAGGCAGTTCTTTAGTGATTACTGACTGACAATTACTCTCAAAAGAAGGTTACAAAATGTGTTTCTGTCTTCTATGAGCATAAAATGATGAATCAGAATTTTACACCTTCAGATTTAACACAGCTAACAAACTTCTTGCTTAACAATAAAAAGATTTTCATTTATATGAATAGTGACTTAAGGAAATGAGCAATGTCAAGTCAGTTTATGTAGATTATATGAATCTGATGTAAATACAATTCTTATGGATTTTCTGTTCTTTGCAATTAAAGTCAATTCTATTATTTTCCATCGTAGTAAGCAATCTTAATTATAACTAAATATATATGTGTATATATATATATTTTTTTTTCCAGTAAATGGCAAATGCACTCTATACATATACATCTTTGTTTTTTTACATTCAACAAGAATTAATGCTTGCTTTGGTTTCTTTAAAATCAATGACACTTATAAAGCATTGTATTTGTGTGGATGGATGTAGGCTAGACCTCTAAGTCCCTGGAAAACTTTAGTTTGCTTAAAAGTCACCTGAAGAGCTTATTTAAATATGGATTCCTGGGCCTCAGTCCCAGTTTCTGATTCAGTAGGCCTAGGGTGGCCATGATAAATTATATATCTAACAAACTCTCAGGTATTGGTGATTCTGTCACATTGTGCACTCTCTCTGAGTAGCATGGGGCTAGACAACATAGGAGAATCAGCTGTGCAACATAGGAAGGAAAGTAGAAAGGATGGCATAGATAAAGATTATAATATCTACTTACAGTATGCTGAGTAGTAGCCCCCAAAAGATAGGTCCTCAGGAACCTCAGAATGTAACCTTATTTGGAACAAGACAATAATGTCTGTTTTCACCACTTTCATTCAACATAGTATTGGAAATTCTAGCCACAGCCATCAGACAAGAAAAAGAAATAAAAGGCATCCAAATTGGAAAGGAAGAAGTAAAACTGTCCTTAGTTGCAGATAGCTTGATACTATATATATAGAGAACTCTAAAGATTCTACCAAAAAAAAAAAAAATTAGAACCAATAAATGAACTCAGTAAAGTAGCAGGATACGAAATCAATATTCAGAAATCGGTTGCATTTTTATGCATTGATAATGAACTGTCAGAAAGAAAAATTAGGAAAATGATTCTAATATAATCACATTAAAAAATACCTCAAAATAAATTTAATCGAGGAGGAAAAAGACCTGTACTCAGAAAATTATAAAACATTAAAGAAAGAAATTGAAGATACAAATAAATGGAAGCATATACCTTGCTCATAAATAGAAAGAATTAACATTGCTACAATGTCCATACTATCCAAGGCAATCTATAGATTCAGTGCAATCCTTATCAAAATACTAATGACATTTTTCACAGAACTAGAATAAATAATCAAAATTTACATGGAACCACAAAAAGACTCCAAATAACCATAGCAATCTTGAGAATTAAAAAGAATAAAATTGAAGGTATCATGCTTACTGATATCGAACTATACTAAAGGCTATAGTAATTGAAACAGCATGGTACTGGCATAAAAACAGATACATAGATTAATGAAATGGAATAGAGAACCCAGAAATAAATCTACATAGTCAATTAATCTATGACAAAGAAGGCAAGAATATACAATGGGGTAGATACTCTCTTCAGTAAATGGTGTCCGGAAAACGGGACAGATACATGCAAAAAATGAAACTAGACCACTTTCTTACACCATATATGAGAATAAACTCAAAATGGATTAAAGACTTAAATTGAAGACCCCAAACCATAAAACTCCTAGAAGAAAACATAGGCAGTAAATTCTTTGACATTGCTCTTAGTAATATTTTTTGGATATATCTTCTTGGACAAGGGAAACAGAAAAAGTAAACAAATGGGATTACATCAAACTAAAAAGTTTTTGCACAGCAAAGGAAACGAGCAAAATGAAAAAACAACCTACCAAATGGGAGAAGATATTCGCCAATGATACATTCAATAAGTGGTTAATATCCAAAATGTATAAATTCATACAACACCACCAAAAAAAACCAAACAATCTAATTAAAAAATGGGCAGAAGACTTGAATAGACATTTCTCCAGAGAGGACAAACAGTTTGCCAATGGATATATGAAAAGATGCTCACCATCACTAATCATCAGAGAAATGCAAATTAAACCCACAATGAGCTATATCACTTCACACCTGTCAGAACAGCTATCATTTATAAATCAACAAACAGCAAGTGTCATGAATGTGGAAAAAAGAGAATCCTTGTGCACTGTTGGTGGAATTACAAATTGGTACAGTCACTATGGAAAAGAGCATAGAGATTACTCAAAAAATTAAAAATAGAACTACCTTATGACTCAGCAATTCTACTTTTGGATGTCTATCTGAAGAAATCCAAAACACTAATTCAAAAAGACATATGCATCTCTATGTCCATTGCAGCATTTTTTTTTTTTTTTGCTATAACCAAGATATGGAAGCAACTTAAGTGTCCATCAATAGACAGTTGGATAAAGAAGAGATGGTACATGTATATAATGAAATATTACTTAGCCATAAAAAATAGTGAAATTTTACCATTTGTGACAACTGTTACCATAAATCTTATCAAATCTTACCATGGATTGACCTAGAGGGTATATGCTGAATGAGATAAGTCACACAGAGAAAGAAAAATGCCATATAATTTCACTTATATGTGGAATCTAAAAAACAAAATAGAAAAAACAGAAACAGACTCATAGATAATAGAGAACAAACTGATGTTTGCCAGATTGGAAGGGGGTTGAGGGGCTGAGTGAAAAAGGTGAAGAAGTTAAGAAATACAAATTGACAGTTACAAAATAGTCATGGGAATATGAAGTACAGCATAGGGAATATAGTCAATAACAATATGCTAACTATGTGTGGTAACAGATGGGTACTAGACTTATTGGGGTATCACTTCGTAAGGTATATAAATGTCTGTCTAACCACTATGCTGCACACCTGAAATTAATATAATATTGAATGTCACCTGTAATATTTAAAAAAGAATGTGACCTTATTCTTTGTAGGAATCATGATCTTTGTAGATATTATTAAAGGATCTTGAAATGAGATTATCCTGGATTAGGTGGGCCCTAAATTAAAAGATGAGTATTTTATAAGAGACAGACTTCTATCCTACAAAATTGTAAAATGATAAATTTCTTATGCTTTACCAAGTTTGTGGTTATTTGTTATGGCAGCCTTGGGAAACTAATACACTACTAAAGTCTATCCATACCACAGTGCCAAGTTCTCTGTCATATGCTCTAAGGCAAAAAACGATAGAATTCTGACATTGGCCCAGTGGACTAGTATTACAGGTTGAACAATAACCAAACATCAACTAATTGCCAGGCACTACTGGATATTTTTTGGCATGTTATTTAACTTAATCTTCCCCTAGATGCTCTGAGATAGTTAAATTTTTTAGCATTGTGTAACAAAAGAAGACCTTGAAATGCAGAAGGATCATTTAGTAAGAAGATATTTAAGCGTCTACTTTATACCAGGTTCTTGCTAGATATCAGAGTAGTCAGTAACTTACAGTGATACAGCTGGTAAGTGTCAGAAATAGCATTCAAATTGTGATCCTGTCATTCTTACTTTGGTGCTCTTCACCACATCCTACTTTATCAAAAGCTTGGGGCAGGAAAGCACAGGGCATTTTGGCCAATACCTATGAGTTCATTTTGGCCGATATGAATATTTAACAAAGTAGAAAAGGAACCCATCTCCAATACAAATCTTCCTGATTATAGTAGTTGTTTAACAGTATTTCTTTCTGTTAATAACTATGAAGTAGTTTGCACTTTGTTACCTTAATCTTATTTCCCCTTGTAGTAACCTTTTCACTTAGTGTATTTTAAGGTTAAGATTTTAGGTGTGTACTGATTCGGGACTGTTATAATGCTTTTAATCTCTGATTATGGATTTTGCCTTAACATCTGCTTTTTTCTAACAGTAATATTGCTATATCGGGTTTCTTTTGTTGATATATTGTATTCTATTGCCTTACTTTCAATTATCCATGTCACTAAGATTTTTTAAAATTATACCTTTATTGAGATATAATTTATTCACTCTGTTAACGTATACAATTCAGTGGATTTTAGTATATTTACAGTTGTTCAACTAATACCAGTATTTTTAGAAAAAAAATTTTATCACCCCAGAAGGAAATCACATACCCATTAGCAGTCAGTTCCCATTTCTCATCTCTCCCTAGCCCCTGGCAACCACTGTCCTACTTCTGTCTCTATGAGTTTGCCTTTTCTAGACCTTTCAGATAAATGGAATCATGTGGCCTTTTGCGTCTGACTTTTCTTACATTTCACTTAGCATAATGGTTTCAAGATTCATCCATGTAGCAGTATGTGTCAGTACTTCATTATTTTAAAAGGCTCAATAATATTCCACTGTATGGATATACCACTTATTATCTATCTATTGATGGACTTTTGGGTTGTTTCTACTTTTTATGAAAGTAGAAACTATTAAGGAAGTTTTGTTATGAACATTCATATACAACTTCTGCATGGATATATGTTTTTGTTCCTCTTGGATATATACCTAGGGGCGGACTGCTGGGTCATAGGATAACTCTACATTTAACGTTTTGAGGAAGTGTCAAACTGTGTTCCAAAATGGTTCCACCATTTCACATTTCCACCAACAATGTATGAGGGTTCTAATTTCTCCACATTCATCATCTTGTCTTTGCTTAGACATTAACACTCCAATCCCAAGCCCTATTGCCTGGTATAAGTTTCTTGTGGGCCTTCACCATGTCAGTGCCCACCTATAAAGCTTTGCATCACACATGTTTTGGGCATCTGAATATTTCTTTTTCTTTCTTTAGAGGTCATATATGTATTAAAACTTAAAAGTTGTTTTATGTAGCATTTTTATGTACTCGTGAAGGTAAGATACGGGTAGTAGATATAGGGGATAGGCATTCATACTGGATCAGCCTGCCGTTCCTGGAAGGTGAGCAAATCAGTGTAGTTGCAGTGAGTGTGAAGTGGTTGACTTAGAGTTACAGGTGTTGTTTGGGGCTATAGTCCAGAGTTTTTCTTCTAGGCTAACTTACTTGGACCATATGCGATCTACTATTGTACTGAGCTCATCTAGTGCCATATGAACTAACTCATCTTTTTGTTATTTTTATCTTACAGATGCAAATTTCCAAAAATAATACTGAAAAGAAAAGGTCTAAATTTAGAAAAAAGAAGAGGTATGTTTTTTTAAATTAAAAAATATTATGATAAAATCGAAATATGTGTATTGGATGTACTTATTATATGACATTTCCCCCTGATTCTTGGTTCTGTTTTTCTAGGGAAACATTATATTTAAAATTTTCTAGAAGAATTAATAAAATAAGTAATAGTCTTAGAAGTATGGAGAAAGTTTTATATTTATAGAAATATGTTGAACCAGAATTTTCAAAGATTAACATCATGTGAGCAGCCAGATGAAAAGTGGGTTTTTAGTTTTAAAATGATCTAAGAAGCCACCAATGACTAGTTTTAGTATTTATCATTGAACCAGCCATAGAGTTTGTTTGTTTGTTTGTTTGTTTGTTTATTTATTTTTAATGAATGGTAATCAGTGCTGTGTTAAAAGGAGTTCTCCTCAAAGACAAAGACTGACTTTAATGTGTTAATCCATCCCTTCTTTGTCCTTTTTCAGAAGATGAATAATTAAATTTTTAAAAAGGACTTTCACTGCCTTATCTCAGTTACGCTTCCCAGTAACCCCATCAAATAGATAGGGGGTATAATTTAATCATCTTCATTTAAAGGATGAAGAATTTGTGGCTTAGAGAAGTTAAGTGGCTTCCTCAAGATCTTATGGTTAGAGAAAACGCACTTGAACAAATGTTTTCTGACTAAATTCTCAACATTGTGTAGTGGAAACCATGGATTTTGCAGTCAGACAGAATTTAGTTATGTCATGCTGAACCGTTTACCTTTATGGTCAAATTTCTCAATTTCTCAGAGCCTCAGTTTCTTTATAAAATGGAAGTAACAATTACTTAGTAGCTTTTTGGGGGGAAGATTACATAAAAAAGCCTGTGTTAGATGTTTGGTGTAGATCATTAGTGCTTTTCACCTAGTGTGAGCTCAAATAAATGTTATTTCCCTTTGGTTTTTCACAGTAGCATGCTGCCTTACAGTATAAAACAACCAAGAAAAAGTACTTCAAGATAAAGAAATAAATATTCATAATTTACAATTACCAATGCATATACATGGATGATTATTTAAATATACATGATTGACCTTTTGAAACTAAATGTGTCAAATTCTTTTTCTAGGAAAGCTATTTTAAAATACTCTTTTGAAAATGTTTGTTCAGATGATGCCTTATCAAAGGAAAACATGGGTATGTGGAGGTTTGTCCTGTTTTTAGTTCTTTTACCTATATTTAATTCTACCAAATATAGTTTTAGTCCTTTAAAGGAAAAAAATGTTGTACATATATATGTATCTGAGAAACATTAGTGGGTCATTTTTGGTATAAATTTACATACTAGAAGTTTTCAGTTGTCTTTAGGTTTCTGTTTCTTTGAATTAAATTTTCTCTGGCTTTGTCATGTATTGAAGTTTTTTAAAAAAAATAAAGCACCAGCAGTTGTGGGAAGAAATACCAGCATCAGTGCATTTCAAACCAGACCTCTCCATTCCAAATTTATTGGGGTCCTAGGGGTGCCAAAGAGAGAGAAGGAAGAAAAGCAGCAGCCTGGGGCTTCCAGCTGAATTAATTGCCATTGGTATTAGAACACAGTAGGGTGAATGTGGAATGCAGGGAGAAAGTTTTAGTTTTCAAAAGTGCTTTACTCTTTCTACATTTTCCTTAGTCTTGAAAAGCAAGCAAATGCTTATTTGCAGGATGGAACTTTGGCAGCCATGCAAAAAGGTTTTAAAGCACATTAAGCCCCAAGAAGTTATTTGTGCCATACTTGCTCTCCCTTGTAGCCTCCCCCAGATCCTATGGCACGGCGTTTCAATGGGCTAAATAACCATTTATTTCTAGTCTCATTAATAAAAAGAACAGACAGAAGAATGGAGTAGCTATTTTTTTTAATCCTTTTGTTCCTCTCCTAAATCACTACAAAATCCTTTTGATTCTACCCCTTCTTAAACTTATTTTGCTGCTGCTTTCCTGCTAATTAAGGTGCCTATTCTTGGCTCTTTAGTCCCTTAGCCTTACAAGATTAGTTTAAATATTCCTGTAAAAAGGCAAAAGTCAACTTATCCCTGGACTAAGTTTCTACTAGGAGACTCTGGCACTGCAGCTGAGGGCTGCAATGCTGTGATCCTTCTCCCCTCTAACTTACAAGGGATACTGTGGAAGAGACCCATTGCAGCCGGGCGTCCACTGACTGGAAATGACTCTTCCATGTAAATGAGCAGTCGACTACATCTCAGTAGTTATCCATGTAAAGGGAAGCCTTTTCAGGAGTCTTGCACTCTCTATGGCTCTAAAAGTCTCAATCGTTAATAGTTCAAATAGTTAAGCTAATCTGTGTTTTGCTACTCTATCCCAGTTTGAACACCTAAAGAGCAGAAACATCAAGTCCACTATGCTTTGCAAGAGCTGACTATTTCCTGAAAGAATGGTTTGTTGTCAAATATTTTATCCCTGACTCATATTTCTGTGGATTCCTAGATCCAGGCCTCTGATATCTCATTTCCTCTGAAGGTAGGATCAGCTCTAGATCAAGAAATAGAGGAAAATTATAACATCTTCTTGAATCTCTGAAAGCCCTACTGTTTGGACTTGCTTTCCCTACATTTCCAGTGCTAAAGTCTCCTGTTAGTCTACTGCCCCAGATTTGCTGTTTCTTTGTAAGTTTGTTCTACTGATCACTTCTCTCTCTCTCTCTCTCTCTCTCTCCCCACCCCCACTCCCCGCTACCCCATCTTAGAGATCAGGAAGAGAGCTAATAAAGTGCAGCTACTTTACTTTCCAAGTGTCAGTTTCCTCTTCTGTAATAAAGAGATGCAATGGAAGCCTGCTTATCCAATAGGGAGAGGACCATTTCTGGAAATTAATAGAAAAATTTGAGGAATCATTAAATAATTTAAACTATATGCCCATGGCTATATAAAGATTTAATCTAAGAAATAACTATTTGTGGAACATGTTTTCATTTTTTGGAAAACTGCTACCAGGAATATCATGTATTATATTTGTATTGTCCCTATAATTCATTTTTCCCAGTATTTAGAGACAAGAAAATTCATCTGTGATAATGTAAAGTAATAGAAATAATAATGATGATAACCAATACCTATAAAAATTACTGTGTCCTCACTGCTTTAAGTATTTCATATATTTTTTAGTTTCTTTAACCTTCACAAGATCTGTATGAGGTAGATAAAGTAGATATTATATTTCCCATTTTATCAAGGGGTAAACTGAGGCACTTAAGAGGTTACATGACTTTTCTAAGATCACATAGCTTCTTAAATTAATCAAAGTGTGCAGCTATTTCTTTTGTTGCTTTGAGTACCAGGAAGCCTAAAGCTAAATTTATGTTTTTTTGTACAGCACTGGTCTAAATGTTTTTTAAATGTAATTATTGCCCTTAGTATCCCCTTTAATGAATTGATTTTGGTTTCTCTTAGTCTTCAAGAGTTTTTGTCGTTTGTTTTATTGTATCACTATTTGGTAAATAGCAAATTTCTTTTTGGGGAGTAGATAGTCTATAAAAGTTTGATCAAATAAAAAGTTGATATATAACCCAAGAAAAACTAATAATCTATTATCGTTCATTATTAAATTAGCAAAGAATGTGTTCATCAACCTCCTGGAACATGTACGCATGGAAGAAAATGATTAATATAAGAAAGGTCTGGATCATGGCCTGAGCCGTAGAGGGAGCATGAAGGTCTTTGGTGCCTGTGTCTGAGAGATAGAAGGGGTGGCAGGGAGAAAGGTGATGTCTCGCTACTCAAGACAAACTTTGCCCACCTACTCTTGGTTTGGAGTTATCTTTCACCTCTAGGATGAAAGCTGTGGTTGGCCTTCATACCCCTTTCCTACAAAGCCCTGTGCCTACTATATCTGTTCATGTCTTCAGGAATGGAGCTCTCTTCTTCATTATGTTTCAGCCTATATTTAATTCATCTCTACATTTAAATTGTAAGCACACAGAGGAGTGTTAGTGGTTACCTAAAAACAAAACAGAACCAAGTCCCTTTTCATCCTCCTCTTCCTCCTCTATAAGAATGCCTTCACAATTTCCACATTGAAAAGGCCCTGCAAATTTACCTAAGATAATGTCTTTCAGTGCCAGCTTTAGGATAACCCAACCGGCAACCTCTTTATATAAGGGAGGAAACAGCTTCTTTAAACATTTGCTAGAATAGTAAAATTTAAGAAAAACTCCATAAATATACATGTGAATGCTTTAAATGCTTTTATCAGGAATTTTGGAAAAACAACACTGATTTATTTACAAAAATTCATTTTTAAACACCAGATATGGACTTTAGGATGAGATTTTTTTTTTTTGTCTCTGAGTGATAGAACAGCTGTAATACTACCACTTTACTCTCAACAACGAATTCAGAGAAGTCAGGAAAACTGCAGGATAATCGGTATTGATAGAAGATGATTGGTCATGCAATCAACAAAGGCATTCATTCTGTCTCTATCTTCAGAAGATATCATTGACCAATTTTGATAACCTAGTTTGTAGATTACAGTAACTGCTATTTTTTTGAGAATTATTTTTGAACTCTTATCAGTTTATAATATAGAAATAACTTTTTAGAAAAGCAAAACTCTCATTGTTCTGGAAGCAGAATTTGACATTAGTCAAGTTGGTGTTTATGAACCCTGGTTGATTTATGAAGTCATCCATTACTTTGTCTACCCTTTGATCAAAAAGCAGTGTACATATTTTTCCAGATCACTTGAAAACAGAGAGCCTACAATGCCATTCAACAATGACATTCATTATCACAAATTGATTGTATTTTAGCGTAGCTTTAGAAATATAAAGATGTTTGTGTGCCATTTTTCCTTTATAGCATAGCTCAAAATCTATCTTTTCAACCGTGCATTAAATGTCAGTATCAATATCCATAGACTCAGAATGTAAAGTAGGAAAACACAACATCAGTGAGGGGGACTGGGGAATCATTGTGAAGATAGCCGCAAGTAGTTGTCTGTTAAATAACAAGTTACTAAGTAAGAAGTCTCTCATAACAGAGAGGTTAATTTCATTCAAAAAATTACTTAACAAAAATATACATTCCTCTAGGAAATCCTGATTCGGTAAACATAGAGTTGCATTTATATTTTTAGATAAACTTGCCAGGTGATTTTTATTCCTATCGAATTTTGAATACCATTGTTCTAGAAAGTAATAGTTCATACTCTGTGTTCTTAAGCTTTAGCAATGACCATAGAGCGCCGATCTACATGGATATAACTAACATGTCAATTACAGTTTTTGTTTTCTTGTTTTTGACCCAATTTTTTTTTTTTTTTGAGAGGCAATCCTTAGTTGACATCACAGATTGCAAGAACTTTGTCAGCTTACAATCCCTTATTTTTTATATTTTACACCTACAGCACCTGGTCTTCCTAGTACTAACTAGGTCTCCCATCCAAGTACTAACCAGGCCCGACCCTGCTTAACTTCCGAGATCAGATAGGATCAGGCTTGTTCAGGGTGGCATGGTCATAGTGTTTTTTTTTTTGTTTGTTTTGGAACATAAGAATTGGTTCTTAAGTGTGGAATGGCTTATCAAAAAGCTACTTCCAAACTGTTTTGAAAGTTACCATAGAGAATATGTAAGATTCGCTGGGAAGAGATGAGGGCCAGGAAAGCTCATTGATCTTTGCCTCTTCTCTTGAGTCTCTGGCCCCTAGTAGGCACACAGTATATAACTATTGATTGAATATAACATTGTTTGGGGCAGGCAATAAATATTAACAGAAGAATTATTTTTGTAGACAAAACTGTAATGTGAAAAATGTCAACTAAAAATCATTTATCTAGTACTGTTGGGATAACCAAAAAAGGAAAACTTTCTATTTAATAACCTCCCATGACTTTATTTGACACTATTAGTTAATAAACGATGTTTTAGCAGAATTTTTATATTTCCTTCTTATGAGTAATAGGTAAGAGAAAATTATAAAAAAGATGTAATTAAATATGAATTCATTTGAACTGCAGGAGAGGAAAACTTTTTATATTAATAATCTGTTTTTTACTTATAACTTGCTTAGTTTACAAGGATTCCTGTCTGTGTGTATCTGTGTGTGTACAGGTGTGTATATCATATGCATTCTTCTTAAAAGTTATTAATCATAAAAATTTTAAATATGTTCGACAATTAGGTTAAAAATTAATGTTACTGCTGAGAACACCTTGCTTCTGTGTTCAGTGATAACATTTTTGCTCTAAAGTGTGTGTCCTGCTTGGTCTATTTTCATGTTCCATGAACTTTCAGCTGCTCTACCTAATGTGATTTTTGTTTACCTGCCAACGAACAGTGAGTGGATAATAGGAGGTAGTATGTCAGATTTTTGTATCCAGGCTGGAAGGTGATGGGATGTGTATTCATAGTCTTTATCTTTGAATCATGTTGCTTTGGAAGGACTTCTCAGATGCTCCATCTGTCCGTTGTGTAGGATAGCAGAACCCACGTGGCTTCCTTTCCTTGATCTTTACTTCAACAAAACTCTATATCAAATGAAAATATTTGTTTGATTTAAGTAAAAAATTTAGTTACATATTGTTAATCAGTATTTGAGACTATAGAGTTATAATAAATGTTTATTTCTTTGATGGGGGTATTATTTTATCTCAGCAACTTCAGTGAATTACCACATTTTTGCTTACTTATATATTTATTGTCACAGTAGCAAATATGCATAAAATTTTTGTATTTTTTAAAAAGTATCAGGCAATTAAGATGTCTCAATAATTGGATTAGGAATAGACTAGCCTGTGTCTAGCCTAGCTACTTACTTACATGGCTTCCCCCTTTAAACAGTAGTTTTAATGGTTTATTGCAGGGATTAGCAAACTGTGGCCCACGTCCTTCCAGACACTGCCTGTTTTTGTAAATAAAGTTTTATTAGAACATAGCCCCTCTCATTTGTTTATGTACATATCTGTGGTTTCCACTACAACAGCAGAATTAAGTAGATGTATCAGAAGCCATCTGGCCCACAAAACCTGTTTTGCCTTTCACAGAGAAAAATTTGCTGATCCCTGGTTTATAAATAATATAGTTTGGTGCCTTTGGCTCCTGATTTAAAAAAAAATTCTAGTGTGCTTTTGTTGTTTTGGGGAATACTTTACGGTCTACACATGGCAAGAATGTCGCCGACATTTTTTAAGGTTTAATTTTAAAATATTCACCTGGAAATCCATAATAATTTTGCATCGAACAGAGGCCATATGTGAAAATTATACAAAATATTTATTTTTTTATCTCGTAACATTTAAAAGGTTTTCTCTTTTGGGGTGATTAAGATTATGAACTAGATTGAATTAATTAAGATGTAGCATTTTTTACTCTATTAATGATGTTTCTTTAGTTGTCTCTGAAACAGAATTGTTACTAAAAGAGCTGGAGCAGATGCTACAGCAAGCTCTAGAGCCCACAGCAATACCTGATGAGTCTGAAGAGGAATGTGGAGAGGAAATAAATGCAAGAGAAAAGGTAGTATTGATAGTTACTATTGGTTATTATCAGACATATATAGCAACTTCAAATTCTTTAAATGGCAGAAATTGTTTCTGGTTATACATTTTAATTATATGGACAACTTTTTTCACTTCTGAAATTTGAGCTCTTGTCTATCATGAGCTGAATAATAAACTAGTAGCCTGTTGAGAAATCAGAATACATCTATCGGTCTTGGAAAAAATATCTGTGTTTTAGCAGAGGAGCTCCTTTAATTTTGGATCTTTGAGGTTAGAATGACGACAGATGGGGAGAGGATCACAGTGGTTGAGAAAGCACCACTGCAGAGAGGCCGCCCTGCTATCGCCAATCTTTACAGCCTGGAGAAGAAGCCAGGGTAAGACAGAGAGCTGGGAAATCTGCCCTGTTTCATGCACAGATATAAGCTCTCCCAAGACAAACCCCATTGTTAAAATACTGGGGGTAGAATTTTTTTATTGGAATGCGTTTCACCATTCGTATCTAGATTTATCTTTTTTCCCCCTTAGGACCAAATGTGTTGGGCTGAGAAAGGCCGTGTGTGCTTACCCTATTCAATACTTATATTTAACAACAAAAATTTAAATTGGTTGGCAAACTATGTAGCACATGAACTCCATGTTTCTGCAAATAAAATGAGAGTACAAGCCTAGGTCGTTAATACAGAGCAGCAGTGTGATAGGTGTGAGAAAAATAAGTCATTAGGCAGACACTTCCACAAGGCGGTACAGCTGTTCCCTGAGTAGTTAGGAAGAAAAATGGCAGGGAGGAGTCATGTATTCCTAAGGCCTCATTCATTCTGTCATTCATTCACGTAGATATATAGTGGGCCTGAAGTTAAGAGAGCACAGGGGTTGGGAGCACTGACTCTGCAGTGTAATGCCTGTGTCCCAGTCCTGGTCCTGCCACTGAAGACTTGTGTAATTTAGCAAAATTGCTTATCATTTGCCTCAGAGAATTGTTTTGAAGATTAAATAAGGCAAACCAGGAAAAATTCTTTGCATAGTAACCAACATCTAAAGTTAGCTATTATTACAGATGAGAATTGGTGATGGCAGTCACTAGAGAGAGTAAATGCTAAGAGTTCCTTGCTTTATCTCTTTTTTCGCATTCTCACTTTGAGCAACTTCCCAACCCGTAAGTCTTTCTGTTCTCAGATGCAGAAAAAGATGGATTTGTAAATGGATAAGGTTGTTTGCACACTTTGGCAGGCTACCCAATCCATGATTTCATTTCAGAAGTTCAGCAAAAATAAAGATAATTCTTAAACATCTCTTTTGTTGAGTTAGAAATCAAGAAAATATATGCAGAATTTACAGTTAAGGAGATCAAAAGAAAATAAAATTAATGTTAAAAACTCTTACTGAGTTGAAAAACATGATAGTTTTCTTAATCAGCACCAGTGATACCAATTTGTATCTGAATTTCCATGGGTTGTAAATGCCATTTTTCCATTTAGAGTTTTTCTTTTTTTTTTTTAATTTGTTTTATATCCGTGTCTTATCTTTTGTATAACAAGATCTATAGATTGGTGACATAAGTCATATATAGATATAATTAACATACAAATTTTTCTTTCCTAGCAAATGTGTGTTTTGAGCACCATATGGTTTTTTTGTGCAGTGTTTTTTCAGTCTTTGCAGTTCATCTTTTCAAAAATACAGCCAGGTTGATTTTTATAGAGATGTCCTGGAGCTTTTACAGTCATAGAATTGGCTTCTATTTTGCCATTACAACTAGTAACTTGATAAAACAGAAAATTACTTCTGATTTTTATTTCTTAAGGTAAAATACGTAGTTTTATTATATCACCAGGCCAGAGCTTGCTTTTTGTTTTAAATTCTTGTAATATTATATGCTTTCAAAAGACATTTAGGAATTGTAAAAATTGACCATTTTAACTTGCTGGCAGGCAGGTGAGTGCTTCCTGCTGACTAGTTTATAAGCCACTCTCTATACTCAGCTTTGTAAGTCTGGCATTCACACCAGGTTCACGATGTTTAGGGCCTTGTTCTCTTTTAAATGAAAAGAATAGCAATGAAGCCAACTTTCAAAGCTGGAGCAATTTCCAGTTTAAAAGTAAAGAAATGATCACCTCATGGATATCTTTCCTCTCTCTCTCTCTCTTTTTTTTAGTTAGTAGAAAAAATTAATATGGCTTCCAAAGGTTACTCCACTTAAAACAGGAGATGCATTTTGTTTTTAGGAGAAAGTTGCCTCTTATAAGGTAACACACTAAAGAGCCTCCTGATCATTTTAAATTCTGAGTGTGTTTATTCTCGAAGCAGATATTGTGTTGAGCTATTTTCAAAGTTGTAAATTTGATAATGTTTTCATTATTCACTTCACATAGCAGTTTTCAAGTTGATTTCTCTCAAGAATTTATACCAAGGGATGAGAGTAGCAACATGAAAAAAAAAGCATACACACATGGATAATCAAAATTTATTTCTATTTGTCATTGAAATACTTTATGAGATTATTTTGCTCACTAGAGTCAATTTCCTAATTACGTTCTTCTTTAGCTAATATTAACATTGATTGGCACGCCCTAACTTGGCAAGCAATGGGAGGAAATTAATTTCAGATTTTAATAAAATTGATCTGAATAACTCAAAAATTAGATATACATATATAAATAAGACAGAGTTTACTGAATAATTATTTGTATTTAAAAGTACATTTCTGATATGTGAAAATACTTGTATAAACTACGTGTATGTTTTTTTTTCATGGGAAGTTAACTCTACCTCTAATGAACCTCAGAGTTATACATCTCCTACGTGTATATGTATGGTTGCATTGTTTTTACCAGTGTCCTGTCCCACTGAGGTAGAGAAAACCATCACTATTTGTAAGATGCTTATGAGAAGATGACCACAGAAGATGTGACTAAAGCAGTTTTAAGTTGTATTCTCTATAACAATAATTTAAAAAATAAATATGGAAAACTCACAGCATTAAAATGATCACATTTTTTTCAAAGCATAAAATTAAAACTGAAAATGTCTAATGTTGGGAACTAGAGATAAGACCTAAATAAAAGTTATTATGCTGACACATTAACTATACATTATACTATATATGGGTATCATTCTTTGACCACGGGCCTAACAGAAAACTTTGTGTAACGGCTGTGGCTCGAGGAGTTACTGACTACTTTGTTTTGTTCAAATAATTTAGCCTCATCTTGAAGTAAATTATATGTAGTTCTGATGAATTGTATGGTTATTTTTACAGTTATCTAAATGCAGCCCTGAAGCTTCTGCATGCAGTCCGTTCGAAAACCACTGTGAAGAAGACTATCTTGTAATTGATGGGATAAAATTAAAAGCTGGGGAATGTATTGAGAGTATAACTAACAAGTTTAAAGAAATAGATGCTTTGATGTCTGAATTTTAGAGCATTATAGATGTTTTCAAATGTTAATTATAAAAACATTTACGTCTTCATATTTTTCCAAAATCAAAAACTTAAAAAAAATGTTTCGTGAAATAGGTATGTATCATACCAAAGTTGATATTTGTAATAACATTCTACTTCATATTTTGAGACTATCTAGTGTTTTGAGAGTCAACCAAATGATATCTAAGTTAGTGTTAAAATTTAGAACTTAAGAAATCCTGATTGTAGATTTTTTCTTGTTCGCCCTAATTTTCAAATGGTTTATGAAACTTGCTATACAAACACATGCTTTACAATAATTATTTAAGCCCTGTACTCAAGTGTGGCTGTTAAAATGGTTGCCAAGGCTATTATAATTCTTATAATTTAAATATACTTAGAAAATGTGTATTTGTAGTGGAATTAAGGTAGTACAAAATAAAAAGAAATATGAAAAAAATGGTTGTATAATAGAGTTGTAGCTTTCCTTAGGAAGAAAAAAAAAGTCAATGGCTTTATTATATTGGAAACAATCATTTTAACCATAGTTCCCCAAACTAACTGATCAACAGAGTCTGTGGGAGTCTTTAGAAGATCAGAATCCTGGACCCTTTTCCATTGAATCAATATCTCTGGAGGGGAGGATGGGCTGATGTAATTAAAAATATAGAGAGATAATTTAAACATATTCAGTATAAAACAAATCTAAACAACATAGAAAAGTAAAAAGTACATCATGCAATACTACTCTCTTAACATCTCTCCTGAAACCCCATTCTTTAGGGATTGCCCTGAACAGTTTTAGTGGTGTCCGTCTAGATCATGCTCTGTACACATCAAAATGTGTGTGTATGTACATCCATCTCTAGTTCCAGCTCTGGCTCCCCTTCTCCATGTCTGTCTCTCACCCTGCAGACAGGAGGTGAGGAAAGAGGACATTCTAAGCACATAACAACAAAACAAAACAAAAAGCTTGAGGGGAGAAGAAAAAGCAAGAGACATCTGGGACCTACTGTTAGTTGAAGTAGCTGGAGTGATGTGTGGTGGCAGGAAGGTCGCCCGCAGCAGATTGGGAGGACTGTGTACACAGGCTAGGAGCTTTTAGCTCTAGGAACCAAGTGAAGAGTGGAATTCCTTTTACAGTTCAGAAAGATCACATGAACAACAGTGCGGAGAATGGAGTGAGAGGGAGTCAGGGAACCAGTTGGGAGATTACTTTGGGAATTCAGATGTGAGATTTTGAGGGCCCAAATTATGGTGGTGCTGCAATGGAGAGAATTGGATAGATTCAAGCTATTAACATCAGTGGATTATTAGGATTTAGAGATTGGATATAGGGAGGAGACAGCGATGGGAGTCACGGCTGATTCCAGGTCTCTAGTATTCACAGTGCTGTCCACTGAGACAGGAATACATGCAGATTAGAAATGTGGGACAAATATCAAGTTTGGACCAAACCATGTGAGTTCAACAGAGATTCTAAGCTATTCATGCTTTGACAAAGCCTGCATTTCAGTGCCACTCTAAGAACCAAGAGTGACTAGAGTAATCTCTCAACATATCAATATTTAAATTCTAAGTGATGTAAAACAGTGAAGATTAAGGCTTCCTGTTTTTCCTTCCAGCTGAATTGACTCCACAGCATTTCAGAAAAAGTTTTCCTCTTTTTTTTGGCAATAAGATTTTTATATTCACAGCCTACAAGATGTCTTGAGAAGCAATTAATCCCATTTTTTTGTTACTGCTTAGAATCAACTATAAAAAAATGACTACAATTGTATTTGAAAGACTTTAACCACAATTCAAGTATTTGACATAAACTCCCATCTAAGTATATCAGTTAGACCTCTTGCAAGTAATTCCTTTTAGTACACAGCCTATGCTCACAAGTCAGATTTCACAGATCAGGTACTGAAATTTCCAGATTGAATTCATCTTCGCCTTGTTTTGAGTTGTAGAAATCTGGAATTTTCACCATAGACTTTGTGTCCATGAGCAGCTCAGAATGGTTCTGAGAATAAATATGTGGGTTGGGAACTATAGTCTCCTTCCAAGGAAAGGCTGCGGAAACCTCTATCCATGTGAGAATATAGGCTTTCAAATTTCCAGATAGACTGTGCCCACAAAAAGGGATGAAGGAACAGCCTGCTAACATCTCTGTCCTCAGGGCTAAGAATCATGCCTGGGAATCCCATGTTCAAAGGCAAGCTGCATAACAGAGACCAGGGCATAGCAGTGGGACTGTGGAAACAGAATGCCTACTCTCAGATCCTGGTGCTACCATCTCCCAGCTAGAAGACCTGAGGCAAGTTATTTAACTTCTCTGAGCTAAGGCCTTTTTTATTTTATTTTTTTCTGGAAAGTGGAGGTTGCTGTGAAAGGAAACCATATACATAACGTGCATATGACAATTCTAACATGTGGAAAACTATGCAAGTTATGACTGATTATTGTGGGCTCAGAGCATTTCTCTTCTGACTGCCTCTGCCATACCTCTTCTATGCCTATTGAACTAAAATGCTCCTATCAATGGACCTGAAGTGACACACCTGCTTCTGGGGGACTGGGGCCAAGAACTGTGTGTGGTTAGCTGACTCCTAGGTCAGGCCTAGACATGGGCAGTACCATACATTTATAGCTAGAACCTCTTGCTAGGCCCAAAGGAGAACATCAGAAGGAAATTGTGTCTGCCCATCAAGGGAGGTTAAATTCTAAATACACCAGCTGGACCAAGTTTGATATGTGAGGTGTAAGGCAATATGTCAGGGCCTTCTGCCCGACCATCGGGTTGGAATAAGAGCTCTGCTTTGACAATTTTGAGTGGCTTGCAGATCCTTCCTTGGAATGAATTGGGTCAGGCCTTCCTGTTTGCAGTCTCCATGAACTTATGGAAGGTCTGGGTGCATTGGGAGCTGAGTCTCCAGTTAGATCTCCAGACCCTGGAGAGTTGAGCACCAAAGCCAGCTCTATTACTCTATATTCCAGATAGTCTTGGTCCATATGCCTCATCCTAGAAGTTGAATTAATGTGGAGATTTTCAGTGGTAAGAAGCTTAGTTCTATCTTTATTGGAGACAGGCTGTGTACTTTGGTAGGTTAGTCTCTTGTTGCTACCAGTGGGATATATAGAGAAGTACTCATGTGTACTTGCAAAAGCCTATAGTGTGTACAGCCTTGAACTTACTGGTTCCCAGTAGAGGGCAATGGGCTGCAGATATTTTTAATCCATCCACTAATAGACCTAGGAACTATCAGAAACTTTGTAAATTGGTCTAGAACCTGTGTGGAAAAAAATTGGTAGTCAGCTCTTTTTGGAGGAACCTTTCATTCATGAACCTGAGGTGACTTGTGTCATGCTTTTGATAGAACCAAACCATTCTGCTATCTAATACTGCTACTAAGTAGCTGATAATCCATGACTCCACCATTTACTGGGGCTGATAAATGGTAGAGTTTTATTCCAGATACTTCTAGACCAGTAGAATTTATACCTGTGGCCCTTCCAAGTGACGAAGTAAGATTTTGAAAATCCTAGAAGTATCCAAATCCTGCTCTATCACTTCTTTAGGGCTGAGCCAACTCTTGATGACTCTCAATAGAGTTCTAGAAGAATTGGTTAGTACAGATAAATTTGGTCTTAAGGTACAAGTGGGACGTTCTATGTCCACGTATCTAAATTTTAGGACTTTTACACTCACTGATTTGTTATGTGGTATAAACACTCAAAGGAGTGAGCAACATAATCAAATAAAAGGGCAAATGAGAGAAGAGAAAATGGTTTCCAAGAAAAATGTTGAGAGATGTGTAGTTTGCTTCTAAATACATATAGAAAGGTACTGCAAGAGATATGCTCAAAAACAAACCACCAAAAAGAAAAACAAGAACCTCCCTCAAAATACAGTTCGCAAGCAGCCCAGAAGTTACCAGATTATAAAATAAAACTTATCTTTATGCTCTCCAGCCAGAAAAATATTCTCAAGTTAAGATATAGCCTGTGGACAAAGATCAAGTCCAAGGCATGGTTGTTGAATCATAGCAGGAGAGACAAAGACCAGATGTTTTACAGGAAATCATGGTCTTACGGTAAAGATCCAATCAGAAGTGTGGCTACAACACTGAAAAATATTACACAGTGGCTTTTAGTAGATCTTTCAGCTGAACAAAACCTCCTATAAAGCTTAAAGGCATGGTAGTACAGCCAGCCATCTGATGTGCCCAAAGAGCTGGTAATTAAATGTGGAGAGGGAAGCAGGTCTTGAAGAAAAAAAAAAAATGTGATTTTGACACGTGGAATGAACTATAATCAAGTACATAGAAAATCCACTCAGTTGTAGAGAAAGCGATATTGACAAAGCACTACCAGCTTGAACTAAAAGAGACTGAAGCTGTTTGGGAGTGAAAAATGGTCTCTGAGCCCCCAATTTTCTAGAGATAGGAAACAGGCTGGGAAAACTTAGCCATCAGGAAAAAAAGGTATAAGTTCGAACATCCTCTTCAGAAGCAAATAAGGAAGGTAATAGAAAAGAATGTCTCAGAATATAGAGCCAGAACCAGTACAGGACAAGGAACTAGGGATCCTCCTCATCCCACAGCTCTTAGCTGGCCTCCTTTTCCAAGGTTTATCAAGAAACATGTCTTACTCCCATGGCAAGGGAACTTGGCTCATTTTCCTAAAAGGATTTCAGAATTGCCAAGGACCAGGTTTCCTCTTTTAAATGGGAGTGTTTATTGTGATTATTCCATCCCTGTTGTGCCACTGAATATTGTATGGATGTGGGGGAAGGGATGGGCCAATAATTTGTCTTTTTAGTTCATAGGTCCAATTCACATCTGGACCAGATGTAGATCATGAAGTCCTAAATGTTCAGCCTGATACCATGATTGGGTGAGACTTCTGAGTGTCTTCTGTTGGGAATGGGAATGTTTTCAGATTGGAGGGATGTGAAATGTGGCCAAGGAGGTAGATAGTAGTTGATTGATTGATTGACTGAAGTTCTTTGTGTCTTCCGGAAGTGTATCATTATCATGGCCTTGGCATGGGCATAACATACTTCCCTGCCTTGTGACTTTGGCCCAGGCCCCTTGCTTTTATCAGTGAAACAGGGCTGAATTAATTGATGGTGCCAATTTTTCGTCAAGGCCTTAAGAGACTTTGTGTGTTTCTTCTTTTCTTCTTGTACTTCTGCCATTGCCTTAAAAAGAACATGCCCCAGCGAGCCCTCTGGTTCAGGGAGGATGAAAGGCCATGGAGAAAGCTCAAACCCACAGACCCTCAGAATGAGGGAGAGCTGCCCCAGGTTATCTATAGATCCATAGAATAAAGGTTGTTGTATTTAGCCAATGAGTTTTGAGGTGGTTTATTACACAACATGATTGTGCCAAAAGTTAAATGATGTACTTGGCTTCGGAGTTCCAGCAACAAGTTCACAGACCAGTTATGGTGGCAGCTTTCCAGCTGTACTTGGCCCATAGGATGTTTTCTCCTTAGGGCAGAACTACTATCAAAACAGTCCTGCACTCTGAATTGGACTCAGAGTGCTAGCTCAGGCCTCTGCCGAATGACCCTCTCAGCTTTGTCTGGATCTTGCCCATACTGACCCTCAATTGATGGGGCTCAGCTCATTCCCTGCCCAGTCCACAGTAGTGAGTTCTGTGGAGGCAGCATACATATTTATTATAAATAAATAGAAAACCAACACCATACAACATATCACTAAGGGCTCATAAGAGTGGGTCACTTCTTTTAAGTGTTTTCAGACTCTATAATAATCACATAGAGTGGAGATATACCCATAATGGTGGAATGTCTCATTTGGCAAATTAAAGTATGCATGTATTTCCACCACCCTTCTGTTTCCCATGCCTTTCTTAGTACTTTGGTGTTGTGTGTCATAGGATTTTGAGTTGCAAAATCTAAGTTTGGGTTCAGATTTTACTCACTAACCAACCTGTCTAAATCATATAACCAGTAAAAGGAAGGGCCAGAATTTGAGTATATTTCTGTCTGGTTCCAGATCCCATGCCCTTGATAACTGTCTATATCATTTAATGATCTGGTTACTAGCTGGGTGGTGGAATGGCCATTTAGTTTCTTCATATATAAAATGGGAATGGAACTATCTAAAGAAAAACATTGTCCTGAGGAGTAAATGAGATTTTTTAAGTGCTTTGTAAATCAACCGTATCTTCTGTTTATTCTTTTAGAAGGAAACCAAGTATGTGTTTAAGGAAACTGAGTATGCAATTAGTAATTACTAAGATAAAATGTAATTACACGTTTGAAATGATCACTTGTCTTACTCTTACTCCATCTACTAGTCGTCAACATCAGAAGTCCTTGTTTCTCTTTCTTAAAATTAATCTTTGGAAACCATCGTAAACGGTATTATGATCTTCTCTCTGATGGGTATGTTAACAGTAACATCTATCTTTTAAGGGACAGCTTACTGTTGAATTTTATCAATGGCTTTAAATCACCTAGCTTTCTTCACAGACATTCAGTTAGAAAAGGAAAGGGGGGAAAGTCTTAATATTGATGGGTAGTGGCAGGATTCTGTGTCGTTTGGATGTATTCCAGTAAATGTATAACTGCCTTTCACAAGGAGTCTGTGTTGTGCTCAAGCATTCCTTCCGTCAGCAAGTTGGAATTTGGGCCCTGGCTCTAAAGATCTTTTGAAAGCCAGGAAGCTCACCAAAAAATATTTGATCAAAATTAGTCTATGTTAGCAGTGACACTTGCTTATTTTGACATGCACTTACATTTCATGAATTTAAAATGTTATGAAACAGCTCTCTTACAGTTTCCAAAGAGAATGGAGTAGACAGGAGACAAATGTGAATGTGGCCACATCTCTCTCTTCTGGAGCTTAAAATCTAATGATGGGAGAATGTAAACAAATACAGGTAGTCCTCAAAGCAGAAAGTACATTTGAATATTGAATGCCTGAAAGCAGAAGGGAGCTCTCTTCCCAGCTAGCTAAGAGTCAGTAGTTACAAAATCTATTAATGCAATTCCTTTAGTCTCAGGTGTCCCCTGCCAGAGGTAAGAAACCACATCACAGAATCTGAGGTCAACACATAGCCTTAGACCTGGGCTGCCAACAGCTATGCATGGAAGAAGTCAAGGCAGAACTAAGACTCCCCTCCCAAACCCTTCCTTTGGTTCTTCTTGATTTGGAGAAGGCCAATGACAATGACATCTGACCTTTAAACTTCACTAGGTCTTGGACTGAGGGGATTCATTGCTTTAACCAGCACAGTTAGATCATACCCCGGGTATACCATAAGACCACCATGTCCCCTCTCTAGCTTCCTGCTTAGTTGCCTGACTGCAATCCACTGCCCCCTGTTTCTCCATGACCTCCACAATTTGCCCTACTACTGTGGACCAAGCAAAGATGTGGGAGGCATAACGGAGAGGTTAGTAAGGGACGCTCATCTTGAGTGGTGGTTCTGAGTCAGTCAGCAAGCTCTTGGAACCCCTTCACTACAGAGGGGGCAGAGCTGTGCTGCAGGGTAGGGGGCTGGCCAACTGCAGCCCACAGTGCTTCTTCTCACCTCTTCTCAGGGAGTCCTGGCCCCATCTCTCAGCAGCAGCTGCTCTCAGGCAGAACCAGAGCTGGGAATTACCTCATCTGCAAAAGCCAGACTTCTTCCAAGCAAAGGAGGGTCAGGGTGTGAATGTGCGACAATGTGCAAAAGTGAAAATTTTTTGGAAATTGCGGTCTAACCTTATTAGATTAAGTACTCATGCATTAAGTAGTAGAGTGAAGCTATGAAAGCAAAGGAGAGTGAGTATAATTCTGAGTGCAGGAACAGCTTCATGGAGACGTGTCATTAATTCCTTCATTCAGTACTATGAGCCAGGTTTTGTGCTAGACACTAGTAATATAACAGCGAACACGGTATGCATGACCTTCGACCCCATAAACCTGATACCAACTTCGTCACGTTGCTTTAGCCTCTCCGTGCCTCACGTTTCTTATCTGAAAATTAGGACGAAGGTGATGGTAATGATAATAATAGTCATAGCAATACTAATATCCTATAGTTGTTGAGCAGAGTAAAATGAGTTAAGGCATGCAAAGCACATAGCAAAGTGCCTGAGACATTGCATGTTATGGAACTATCATTACTATTTTTACAGTCTAGCTGGAGAGAGAGTGACTTGTGAAGCAACATGACAATTGGAAGATAAAAAAATGGGCTGGCTGGAAAGGATGAAAGTCTCAGGCTGAACAAAGTACAGAGGTGAGAAAAGCAGGAACAGCAAACACCTAACCAGCATAACCATAGTACAGCGGGTAGAGACTGTGATGGGAAGAACAGTGGGGTTTAAGGCTGGACCAGGCAGCTTAGGCTTTGCCCAAAGTAAGCCTTGTATATCACACTAAGGGGGCAGCCCTTCATTCAGCAGGAGAGCCAGGTTATACAGTAAAGAAGAACAACGATCCCCAGAATCTACTGGTTTAAACACCCAAGGGCGCTGTGTGCTGCAACTGGCTTAGAATCAGACTATTCTTCAATTTGCATGGATGGAGAAGGTGGGGGAGGGCAGCAGGCAGACATTACTATGCCAACCTGTGCCCCTATGTCTGAGGAAATCTGTGCCCTGATGTTAGTTCAGGTTGTCAGCTTCCACAATGAGCGCCTTAGGGTTGCCAGCAGGCAGCCAGGGACTGGAAGGTTAGGTGTCTCCGCGAAGTCTTATTAAACTCTGGGCTGCCTGGAAATAATACACCACAGCCGCAGAGTCTTAAATGGCAAAGAATCTCTAGCTGTCAGAAAGGTTACAGGTAGATACTTTCATTTGTCCTCCATGAAAGCTTAATATCATTTTCTTCTGTTCAAGTCAACTTAGAGACCTCATTACTTCAAGTTCATCGGGCGGCTAGAGCAGTCTTTTTGATTTTACTGTGCTCTCAGAATCATGTTAGAGAAGAGCTAATGCATTTTTAACCAACTTCAGCAATTTAAAGCTCTTTGGTGCTGCAGCATATTAATACAATTGTTGGTAACTCTCAGAGTGGTATCTGTGTCAAGAGGGATTCCTGCTATTGTGATGTGAGTTCCGGGACGTAGGAGCTGTGTGTCCTCCTCTCTGTGACCCACCCAGACCGCAGCATAGTGCCTTGCAAAGGTTAGAGCATCCCTTCTATTTTCATATTGATATTAAACTTTCTTCCAATCTTCCCCATTCAAAATTATTTTCTGACAAGTTCTCTTGTCACCATCGGTTTGAACCTAAGGTGGTGGTTGCAGTAAATATGTACTTTTGAAAGCACATATGGAGTATCAATCACATAGTTGTTTACATTGTTTTTTTCTCTTAACTAAATATCATAAACATTTTCATGCCATAAAAATATTGTTCTACAACATAATTTTTAATGATTGCTCAGTATTTTATTGTATTTTTATTCATACAATCAAATACTCTCTTGATGAACACTGAATTTGTTTTCATGTTTTCACAATTACGAACCATTTTGCCATGAACTTCTTTATCATTCCATCTTTGTGCACCTTCATTTTTTTCATGACATTCCTAGAGGAGAAATTAATAAGTAAGAGCATCTGCACCGTTGAAAGCCTTTTTATGTCTATCATTTATTATCTTCCACCAGAGGTGTATGAGAGTGTCTGTTTTTCTGCTAGACTGGGGTTTGGTTTCTACTTGAATTTCATGTTACTTATGACAGTGCATTGGGTTAATCTCTGGCTTAAAGAACATTGACTAAATGATTATGAGATGGTAGTTTTTTTCCTTAATTCCTTAGACGGGGATGAACATAAGCATTGACATAGGACATAGACTTGGGCCTGAAAGTGACAGAGATAAGAATAATAAATCAGGCAGTGAACAGGGAGAAGAGAAATGTTAAAAGAAAGAATGGTCACTTGATTTAGAAGCTAAATGTCCTTTTGGTCAGTCATTGTTGTGACATACAATAGTGGAGTGTCATTGGCGTGGAAAATGTTTTGGTGGACTGATAAATTTACAAAACTAGGAAGCTACATTGCAATTTGGGCAGGGAAGTAGAGATGCTTTAGAGAACAAGATTACTTTCTACCGATACGTTTTAGTAAGGTGGTCATGTGGTTTTCCTTCTTGTAATCATGATCGGAGAATTTTTTGATGTTAGAATACTTAGCTGATTATTTCCAAAATTCACCTTTCTTGTATTAAATTGAAGTCGCTTATAATGATAGCATAAAGGCTATTTTATTTTCCATCCACATTTGTGATTATTTTGTATAGCTGTAATTTCTCTTGTTATTGCCCAGAGAAAAAACTAGCTTTGGATTATGGTTCTTGCCCCCCTGCACAAAGTATTTAAATTTATTCAAAACTATTATTGCTTCAAAATTTTGACCTTAGACACAATAGACTATGAGTACTTCCTTCCCAATGCCTGGGCTTTATTCATAATCCCTGGACCTAACACAGCAAGAAAGGGCTTAAGAAATATTGTTTATAAATATTTATTTAATAAATATTTGCTGAACAAATGAACAGATGAAATTTATGTTAAAAAATATCTGGATTAAACACTCTTGACCAAATAAGGATTAAATTTGCCATCTAACTTAGCCTTTCTAATTATATAAGTCCAAGTTCTCAAACCACTTTGAGCCTTGAATGTTTTCACAGTTTAACATTGAATTACACATGGGCATGCATGCTTTGTTACTTTTCATGTGTGTGGTAGCTAGTCTCCAAGATGATTCTCACCTTCTGGTATTCACACTCTTGTGTGGTCCCCTTCCACATATAGAAGGGCTCACCTGTGTAACCATTAAGATATCGTAAACATGACAGAGGGTGACCTCCGAGGCAATGTCATAAAAGACATTGTGGCTTCCACTTCACTCTCTTTTGGATCACTTCTCTGGAAGAATTCAGCTGAACATCATGAGAACTCTCAAGAAGCCCTCTAGAGAGGTCCATATGGTGAGAGACAGAAGCCTCCTGCCAACAACCAGCACTAACTTGACAGCCATGTGAGTGAGCTCTTTGGAAGTGACCCTCCAGCACCAGTCAAGCCTTCAGATGACTGCAGCTCAGGCCAATATCTCGACTACAATTTCACGACACACCCCGAGCCAGAACCACTCCGATAAGCCACTCCTAGATTCCTGACCCACAGAAACCATATGTGATAATAAATATTCATATTTTTAAGCTACTAATGTTTTGGGATAATTTGTTACACAGCAATAGGTAGCTAATATAATATGTGACAGGCTCATCTCACTAATAGATTATAAGCATCTTGAAGAAAAGGACCATATCTTTTATTTCTTACAGTGACTTGAGTGATATTGAGATAGTATTAGTCAAAATAAATGATGTTAATGTGTCACAATTACCTTCTAGTCAAATCAACAGATATTCACTTAATGCCTACCAGATAACTCTTCTAGGAGCTAAGGGAAGCAGTAAACAAAAAGGAGCAAAGTAAATGCTAGTGAATAAGACATACGGTAATTTAGAAAACAGGTATGGACTAGGTCATTGAAGGTAAGAAGCTAAGGAGAAAAATGCAACAAAGATAGGGGATGCCTTGTCATATATGATATAGAATGTCAGGAAATCTTTCTCCAGTGATACTTTTGAGCAGACAGCCGTGCAGGTATCTGGGAAAGAGCATCCCAAGTTCCAATGCCATGAGACTGGAAATGTGTGGCACGTTCAATAAAGCCAATATGGGTAAGGCTGAGGTCACTATTTATTTAAGCTATCACTAGTTAGTTCATTTAGTTTCCCACAAGTCCAACTCTCCAAGATTTAAATCTCTCTTGGTGACTCAGACCCCTCTGCCTTGTTTTCTGAATTTGAACAGGGCACCAGATATTGGTCTACTTTAAACAGATCTGTTTATGTAAATGAGTCATTATATAAACATATAAACATGGCTAATGAGTCAAAATAGGCTAATATTTGTAGCTGGAATGAAGAATTAGAAAATGCACTGATTGCAATCTTCCTTTCATTACTTCTGCCACTTGAAGCTTTCTGACTTCATTAAAGCCATTAGCGCCCACCAATAAATTATATAGCTTTTGTACTAACACGAATATGTTTAAATGTTTCTGACATTGCAGGAAATAATCAGGCTCAATCAATATATGTTTATCAAGACATAAGGTCTCAAATCGATGAGTAATTAGCTTTCCCAACAGAAGAACAAATAAAATTCTGTTTCCTAAATGTTCTGTCATGCTCTGCTGTGGATTTCACCTCTTTTGCCTCTCTTGCCGAAAGAAACACATGTCACAATGAATCGAATGATCACTGAATCATGAGTTCCTCCTTGATTACGGCATGTTGGTGATCATAAATAAATGAAATCGTTCATGTTTGCCATTTCATAGACATTCTAATTTTTAAATCAGCATCTCACCTCAGATAAACAAGTTTATCCTTACTTTAATGGGTAAAATCCCCTCTTAGGGATATAATACAGAACTCAAGCTCACATTTAACATTTTAAGCTATCATGTGAACAAGGGCTCCTGCATTGTTCTCCTATGGCAGCAGCTGGCGTTCTCGCTCTAAAGCGGACTGCTTTTCTTTCTTGCTTACTCCCCTTTATAAACATAATCTTGGCAAATTAATGAATGAATTTATTTATGCTTTAACTCTGAAGAGTAGATTTCAGAGAGAGGGAGATATGGGAGACTGGGGAGTAGGGTAGAGAGAAAGAATGAAAGAGAGAAAACCAAAAAGAGAGAGATACAGAAATAGAGATGCAAAGAGAAAAATCCTATTGAGTGTGTGTGTGTGTGTGTGTGTGTGTGTGTGTGTACATGTGTAGGGAGATCACCACTGAGATATAACCAGAAAGGAAAAAGACAATTATTTAAAGTCTGGGTTTGGGGACTTGGTTGCATAGTATAACGGTTAGCACGTCTGCTTTATACACAGAAGGTCCTGGGTTCATGCCCCAGTGGAGCCACAGTCCATGGTCTACGGCCATGCCACCATGAATAAGCCTGATGTCTGATCTTGGAATCTAAGCAGGGTTGGGCCTGGTTAGTACTTGGATGAGAGACCACTTAGCAAGACCAGGTGCTGTAGGCATAAATAATAATAAATAATAAAAATAAATAAAAAATAAAGTCTGGGATTTGTTTATGGGAGGGAAGAACACTATTTTTCTTTTTTTAAAAAAAGATTAGTACTAAAATAATTATGTGTTTTTCTTCTTAAAAATGAGAAGCCATTGAAATAGTGAGGCAAAATAGCTAAAAAGAAATGCACTTAATAAATAGTTTACCTGGAAACGTACTACTATATACGTTTATCAAAGCAAGTTAATTTCAAATATTTGGGGACCGGGCATGTGTAGTATCATAATAATTTTTCTCAGCTCTAAATGCATCTACTGTATAGCATAGGTTATGAAAACAATGAGTTTTTAAAATCTCTACAGAATATTTTTGTTAGCCTAGTCATGTATAAGGAAAGGTATTTTTTAAAATCTTTCTTTGGTGCATATTTAATTAATATGAAGTGTTAAAACATGGGGACACTTGGATATAATAAGAATTTATCAAAAAATATTAAATGATGGAAAGCAAGCAAATGAATTTACAAAAGCAAGCAAATGAATTTACAAAATTTCAATCTTAAGAATTATTTTCCATGAGGTATGATGCGGATGACCTTATAAATTTGGCATAAAGTAAATATATGCTGAAGTCTATTCATATTAAATTGTACCATCCTTAAAGATATATGATTTAAAGTCATCAAAACACTTTTTTTTAGATTATCAGAAACTCGAAAATTTGGTTCTCTAAGTAGAAAAAACTTTAAATATTCATTCTACAGAGAAGTGATTATCTCCTGATGGCAATTTTAAGAGAATTCAGGGGTAATTTTATTGAAGAAAAAGTTTCAACAATCCTTCAGATATCTTAAGTAAAACAAAATAAAACAACAAACAAACAAAAGAAAGCAGTAAAACCTCACAAATTTCCCCCAAGGACTCCTTTCTTTCAGAAACGCTGTATTTCAAGGGAACCAATATATGTGTTCCTGATTCATTTATACATTTCGGAGCCATTTCAAACACTGACACATCTTATGAAGTTTTTTATAAGCCTTTTCAAAGAAATTTTTATTTGAACTAGAAAGTCATGTTTTGTTGGCACCAAATGGAGCTTGGGGTGCTGGAGAAAAAGTTAGCTTGGAGCCCACAGAGTTCAAGTGATTCTAAACAAGGTCAAAGCCATTCTTCCTGTCTCAAATGAGATTGAAATAAAGAATAGAAATGTTCACTGTGTGGTAGCATTTGTGAGCCAAAGATTTTAAAAAGTAAAATGTTCCGTTAAGACCACTAAATAGCTAAAGTCCAAATTAAATTCTCCACTAAGTAGAATAAATTGGAATTTCTTGAATTTGCTTGGTGTGCGTTTTAATAATTTTTTGATTTGGAGACAAATATGTTTAAAAACACATTTCTTAGTTTGTATATGCGTACTACTGAGTGTCTTAGTTGGGGTTCCCTCCAGAACCAGACAAGATTTGGGCTCAAGTGGTTTATTTGGGAGGTGGTGCCAGAAAAAGTGGTAGCGGGGTGAGAAGTGAGACAGAGCTGTGTTGTCAGTAAGTTCCCACTACAGGCAGCTGGAGCTCACTTGTCCTGAAGGAACACTAGAGCTGTGTTGTCAGTAAGTTCCCACTACAGGCAGCTGGAGCTCACTTGTCCTGAAGGAACTCTGGGAGTCAGCATAGGGCACACACCTCAGAGCTCTCCCACCCAGCGGGTAAGGAAGCTGGGGTATTTATCTACCAGTACCCACTGGTCATTGGCTAAGCGCTGCTTCTGGAGGATGTACCTCCCTATGCTTCTGGCCTTCCATACACACCAGAATGGCCTGAGATAGTCAGGACCAAAGTGATGTGAGATACACACGCATCTGCTACTCTGACACACATTCTATTTTATTTCAGAATAACAACCATAGTAGGTTTATGATGGGCAATCAAGAAGAGCTTTATTCTAAGTGGGTTTGTTAAAGCAATTTCTCAAGTAAAACAAAGTTTGCGATTGATGCAAATGACGATTTGAAGGCCTAAATTACTCGGAGTTTAAAACTCAAACTCATTGTCTGTTTGCTTTGACACTCCACTTTACATGAATGATAACAGCTAACATTTATTAAACACTATATGCCTGGCACTGTGCTAGGTGTGTAAGCTTTTAATAAAACATTTAATCCTCACAGCCACTCACTGAGATAGGTGCTGCTGTCATCCATGTTTTAAAGATGAGGGAACTGACACACAAAAAGGTTCTGTAACTTGCCCGAGATTTTAGAGCAGGAGTTCAAATTCAATCTGGCTCTGGGCCCCTGGCCTTCAACACTACATACACCACCTCTCTGGGTTATCCAGTGTACATAATTTACCAATTCTGCATTTTTTCCTTTGTTATTTGAAGTCTTAGTGATTACTAACTATACTAATGGCGGTGACTAGAGATGGATACAGAACCAGTGTGCCTCGCTCTGCCCCATCGACTTCAAGTGCACATTTACAGAGCTGATCGGTGATGGTGGCTAATTGTTGCCTAAAGTGCAAGTGCGAAGATTGCTCATTTCTCAACTGTCATGGGCTTTCCCAGTGACCTCCGGGACTGTTGTCTAAAAGGGAGCATCAGTCCCTTTTCCCACCCACCTTGGTGGTGCAGTGAAATGGGAAAATTATTTTTGGAACATGCGTTCTTTTTTCTGCATCTTGACTTACCAAGTTTTCAACCTCGTGGAATTCATGGTTATTGTGAAGTCAAACTAAACCTAAAAATAATATTATAGAATAGAAAAGAAACCATCGGGCCGAATAAAGCCTGGAAATGTGAGTGTGTCAAAACACATGGAAGATGTGCATATGCATAGCAGATTGAAAAGTTGTAAACAAGGCCACCACTGTATTGTCCCGTAGCTTGTGAGCGAGAGCAAAACACTTTGGTTTTGTCTACACATAATGCACAATTTTAATGTGTTCCATATGATCTTCTATAAACAGAAATTGTTTGTTTAGCTAATTAGTTAGCATGTCTTTGCAATGGTAAGGTTGAAATAATCACTCCTTAGAATTCTATTCATGTAATTTTACGCGAAAAGTTGTTATGTGCTTCCAAAACAGGAGGTGGGATAAGGAGAAGCCATTGCTAAAAGGCAGTGTAGTTTTTCAAGAGCTATCGACTAAACAGCTTAAGTGAGGTTAGTTTGTGTATTTACTTTCCAGTTTGTAAGAAGATAAATAGACTTTCATTTATAATTTTGTGTACTTCTGAATTGTTCCTTTTTTTAAACTGCAAGTCCTTAATTTTTGTAAATTAACCATCAAAATTTCTTTTGGTCTCAAATGTATTTATTACTGAAAAGGAACTAAGTTAAAGTGCAAAGGCAGGGAATTCAAAGTTGGAAATACTCATTTATTCTTATAAAAAAAAAATGTTACTTAAAATGACCACGAGGCCAAAATTAATTTTATATTTTAAAAAAAGAATAAGGTGATCTCCAAAATGATAGAGCAGTGAGTTTTACCTCCAGGCTCCAGGAAAGCTTTTTTCAGATATCATTTCAAGACCTCATAACACAATGTAGGGAAAGAATAAAGAGGTAAGCACATAGACCCTCTTCTGGATGGAAAAGCATTCTAGTTATTAAATCCTGGGAAAGAGTCAACCAAAATTGTATCCTATTTCACAGGACTTGGCAAAAGTAATTTACTTGGATTTTTAGAGGTTGCGATAAGGCTTTCAAATGAAGCCTGTGGAGGAGCTTAAGCGGCCCACAGACAGGGCTCAAATCTGCACAAGCTGAGTAGCATACAGAGGGCACAGAGCAGCTGTCTTTCTGGGTAGAAAGGACCAGGTCCCAGTTTGTCCAGGAAGCAACCTTTTATAAGAGGACATAGATGCCCAGTGATCACATTTTGCCATGATAAATCAATGATAACTGGCTGTGCCGAGGGGAAAAAGTAGGTTACAGGAAATTCCAGTAATGGATGAACAAGCAGCAGAGATGACAACAGCATTTTGTTCTTGTTATCATTTACTTTTCTTGATTACTGACATTGTGTTTGGAACTGAATGAGAAGTTTAATAATCAGCAATGCAGGAGATACAGGTTGGAGGAGATATCACTCACAGTGTATGACTTGGGAAGAGGGCCAGCTGTGGCAGCCATCTTTGGGGAGGTTTTCGGGCCACTAAACACAAAGAAATTTATGTTCCTTGAGATTCAACTACATTCTTCCCGGCTACTTGTCCCTCTCAGGAATTTGGAACTGGGAACAGAGAAGCAGAAATTAGGAGTTGCTGCAGGTTAATGGAAGCTGTTTTTGAAAAGGTCCATAAACTTAAATGCTGAGGCTCCAGTCTCTGCCTAGTTCTTGTGTATCAGTTAGCTATTGCTATGTAACAAATTACTCCCAGAACCTTATGGCTTAAAACACCAATCATTTATTAGTGTAATGCACACATCTATAGGTTGTCTAACCACTGCTAGACTCACTCATGCATCTTAAGGTTGGCTGGGGCTCTGATCTTGCCGGGACAGCTCTTTTCCACATCTCTTATCCACTCACGGGACAGGGAATTAGCTCAGGCGTGTTCTCATGGCAATGGCACAAATGCAAGAGAACAGCAGAAATATGCAAGGTTTCTTGAAGTATAGGCTTGGAATAGATAGATACGCTGTCATTTCTATCTCATTCTGTTTGGCCCAAACAAGTTAGATGGCTGAGCATAGATACAAAGGTGGAGAAATAGACTCTGCCTCTTTAGTGAGAGGAATGACAAACTCTTATGACACAGAGAGACATAAAGCATTGGGGCCTTTCATGCAATCTACCATGCTACTCTAGCAGAATATTGGTTGTATTGATTGTTTATTCCCCCATATCTGTTCCATACATTTACTTCTTTTCCTCACCTCAGAAGTAACAAGAGGCATGTTTGAGATTGCCGCACTCCCAAGTCAGCCCGTAAGCAGTGCCAAAGGAACGAGCTCGACAGTGTCCTAGTTTAAGATGTAATTTTCATGGCCATGACACTGGGTAGAAGAGGCAAAAGACAATGAACCCAACTCTGATATATTTATACTGGCAGTCCACTAGGATGGCGGGGAGGGGCAACAAGTGTCCTGTAATCCAGGATGTCCCCAAACACATGCTTGGAGTTCAGTTTTTATTCAAACCCCTAAACTCCTCCTTTAAGTCCACCCAAGTTTCTGCCTGTTACCTTCATTGGGGAAATCCATAGCCCAGAACATTCTAGAAATTGTCCCTACTTCTATATCCAAATTAGGCCTTTCATCTACCTCCTGATATCACCACATCATTAAAATACGGGGGTAGGGGCTTGCTGTCCTGGGGCATTTTCTTTGGCGGTGGCTTCCACATGGGCTGAAGATCACAGTGGAATATGCTATGTCAGGGGCCAGTTTTGTCTGCCCAGAGGAACGGGGACCTTTTTCTAACTCACACACAGATGTCATGTAAGCCAGTAGTAGCCCTGGCTTTCTTCATTCTTCCTCGGTGATAACCCATTGCTGGGTGATTTTCTTCCTAATTAGTGTAAACCAAAGATGCATTTATGGTTCCAATTATTCAAAGAACCAACTTTTATCTTCTAGTATAACTTGCAGGCACCAGTTGGTCTTAAACTGACCTCTTTTTTTACTAACTCTTGTATTTTGGTGCAAACCTATTTTCTCTCAGAATGTTAACTCTACTCATTTCTCAAGTACTACTTGAGCGTACTAATATATTTTATTTTTAATTTTGCTGTCCATCTCTAGCAGAGACCGACCCTGGTTGCTTATATGCAAAAGGACCTTAACTAATACATTAGCCTAAGAAACAGTGCAAAGAAACACCCGGATTGCTTAATCAACATGGCAGCTCTATCTGCAAAAGTTAAAAAAAAAAAAAAAAAAAAAGGCGAAAGTAGTCTTGGCTTTATTAGCAGCATCAGGCAATTACCGAATCTGCTGCAATAAATGGCCAAGGTTATGGCACCCATAAAGTTTAATTTGCATTCTGAATATTACAATGTGTTCACCGAGAATGCAAAGCAGGCTCTGCAGGATGTGAACAGCTAAATTACAGTGCATTTCAGGATTTCTTTGGTTCATGCAAAGGTAGGAGGAAAATGACTTGCTGGTGTGTGGTCAGCCTCAACCTTTGCCTCTTCAGCAGGACATATGGAGCATCGAAGCAGATGGTCCTTCTGGGCTACCCTTGGAGGAGACAGAGTCACCAGATGGTCTGATGTAAATCGTGACTGGGCCACACTGCAGCCAATCGGATTATCTGGGTCATTTTGGGGATTAATGTAGATGGCCAGAAGATTGATTAGGTTGCCATGATTGGAACCTGCTGGTAAGAGGATGAAAATGATTTAGCCAATTGTGCCAAATGTGTGTTATTCCAAGACACCCAGCGAGAAACTGAGCTGGCATTATGCAGAGACTCTGAAATTGGATGAGGATCTTATTGCTGGGGAATTAAAACATATAGAACATAATATTTCCCCATCAGTGAAATGTTTAGGAACCTTATAACCACAGGGGAAACCGTTCTAAGCCCAAACCACTTTCACATGACTTCCTCACACTTACCTATCATGTATGCATCAGTGGGTAAAAAACGGGAGGCTGTGACTTCCACTGATAAATTTCTCTGCTTGATTGCATGAATCTCTTGCCCTTCTTTTCCCCATTGCTGGGCACCTTCCCCATGTCAGGGTTTCCAATGAACCAATGTGAGAGCAGCCCAGTGATAATTCCCCAGTTTGTATAACTAGGCTGTCCCTCCAGGATGTCTTCCTGCTCCACATCTAACTACTCTATCATGGCCACTAGCATAATGGGCATCAGACTTAGAAAATTATAGGGAATTCTTTCTGGTGAAACAAGGTGGAATTTTAGGATAGCAGGAGAGAGCAAGAATGAGAGTGAGAGAAATAGTTCACCATCCTTTATTCTCTAAAAATTTAGTGCCAAGCCACCCACAAACATGACCCCAATAGAAGATGAGGATCTTCAGTTGTCTAATGCTTCAGAGTCTCAAGACTGGCTTGGTCCACTCACTCTTGCATGGAAGGGAGATGTGGGCGGGGGGGGGGCATGAGAGGGAAATAGAAGGCAGTGCTGCTCCCTACCAAAGGTTGAGGCTCTGAGCATCAAAGTTGACCATTCTAGAGCGGGGACTGTCCTGGCCCCTTTTACTGCATTACTGAGGTTAAGAACAGGGGACCAGCTGTTCCCTGTTCATGAAATGTTGATGAATAAAAATTTGAAATTTTTCTCCTCATTTGTTTAATAAGTATTAACATAATCTTTTTTAAAAGAGAGTTTAGGGCAAGGAATTTTAATTGTAGGTATCTTATGTATTAGAATACACACACATCAACAAACATTTAAAAAGCCTATATGAATGAGTAAAGCACACTAAACAATTTAAAATTATTGCTATACAATCATTCAGAGAAAAATATAGGAAGAAGAAAATACAAATCATCCATAATCCCCCACTTAAATTTTGGTGTATTTCCTTCCAGTCATTTTTCTGCATGTGTCTGTAAACATTTTTATAAAAATTACATCATTGGTGTACTCACACAATAACATGCTTTTCCATTTAATATTATATGATAATCTTTCCCTCACTAACATTAAATAGTCTTAAAAACAACAGTTTGATGGCTACACTATGTAACTTTTGCCTATGGTTTTAATTGTTTTTAATAGGGAACATGTTTTTATGCTCACGAATAATATTGAATGAACCCTTGCTTATATAAATGTGTGAATATTTGTCTTTTAGTTAAATTTTTAACTGTTTGATAAAAGGAGTCCAATGAAATTTATACTGCAGGAATGAAAGCACTCAGGGAAGCAACAGTGGTGAGAAATAGACCCGAAGGTGCCTGTGGCTCCAGTTTGCCCCAGTCTTCCCCACTCCATATCCCATCCTCAGACTATAGGCCACTGACCAGCAGTAGGCCAAGGCCTCAACATCCATATTCAGTCTCCATTGTGATCCCAGCCCAGCTGCAATGTGCCGACCATTTCATTTTTCTTCCCTTTGGATCCACTACACAAAGCACTGAGCCTGACTCATGGTCGGTATTGAGTAAATAATTATTCAATGAGTAAGTGAATTACTTTATCTATAGAGATTCTAACAAATTACATATCTATGTATTGGCTTGTATGTTGGACACTCTAAGACTAACCAGAGTTGGCCATCAAGTCGTTTCATGCAGCTGTAAGCTAGATGGCAGGGTGGCGTAATAAACAGAGAATGGGAATTTGCATTAAAAGGCTTGACTTCAGTCCCTCACTAGCCAGGTGACTTTCAGGGCTTACCCTCTATGAGCCTCAGTTTCCTCCTCCATGAAAAAGGGATTTAAGTTTTGCCTTATCTATGTCCTGTGTTTTTGTGAAGTTTGAATAAGGTAGCATCCGTGAAAGCACTTTGTAAAATATAGATACCGTTAATTTTTATTATTGTAAACACAGTCAAGGTTCTGGTTAGAATTAGCAGGGTCTATACGGTTTTTCCCACCATAGAACTCTAGCTTTCAGACCCATGGTAATATTTGTTTATATTACTACTGAAAAAATATTTTAGTTATTTCGAGCTTATTCATTGATGTTCTTCCTGTTTCTTCATTTAAAAGAAAAAAAAAATCTAGTTCGTGGGGTTCTGCGGCTGAGGAATGGCTAATGAATTACAGATGTTACAAATGCTGAGCAATGACAATGGGCTTCTCTCAGGGGTCCAGTAGCATTGAATTCCACCACATCAGTCTCTTCTACTTTCTTTTCAGCTTGGCATTTAATGCCACACCTGATAACATCCCAGTCTCATCTTCAGAGAGTGGTGTAACAGAAGTTAACACTTTTGTCATTATCCATTGAGCTGATTTTGAGATTCCTAAGAGGGTATAAAAGCGAGATCAGCTGGATCCTGTCATACCAGATATTCCAGCTGAAATATGCTCTCCTGATATGGCTAATATGTCTACATATTATATATGTCTACATCTCTATCCACATTGAAATTCATCACCTGTGCCCCTAGGAAGGGAAGGGTGGTGTCCAAGTCGAGGAATTTCAACTACGAGACTTCCTACTTGTAAGCAGTGTTTCTGCAGTATATATTTCCACCCCCTTGCTCCATTTGCAGTGCTTTTTATTTCACTTTGTTCATATCCTGTTGACCTTTCAAGGCCCATTTCATACCTCTCTTTTTCCCTGAACCTTTCTGCGAACACTGCTCTGACTTTTTCCTTCCTTCCAGTAAGAGAATGATAGAAACTAGAGGTTGAAAGGGACCTGAAGGATTCTCTAGCCTCGACTTCTGGGCCATGGACCAGTACCAGTCCATGGCCTGTTAGGAACTGAGCCACACAGCAAGAAGTGAGCAGCAGGCCAGTGAGCCAAACTTCATCTGTACTTGCAGCCGCTCCCCAGCGCTAGCATCACCGCCTCAGCTCCACCTCAGATCATCAGGCATTAGATTCTCATAGGAGCACCGGTCCCTGGTGCCAAAAAGGTCGGGGGCCGCTGCTCGACATTACTTAAATCTGTGCCAACTGGTTGTTTGACCTGTGCTCAAGTGAACTATTACATCATACCCATTATCTTAGAATTAATAAAAATGGTTCTAGTTATTTTATAGCTTAGTTTCACTTCCTAGTGAAATACTCATGAGTTGTTCCTTCTTGATCTCTTTTAACCTTTAACATAGTGCTAAGTATTTGTTTGTATTGGTTAGGATTGCTTTGGGCTGCATGTAATGGAAATTTGGAAGAAGTTGACTAAAACAAATAGGGCTATCTTTTCGCATAATAAAAAGTCTCAGAGATAGGCCATTGCTCTTGGTTCACTGGATCAATGATGTTGGGGCCAGTAAACTCTTTGCTATGGATCTCTTTGCTGCAACAAATGTCAAATGGCACCATGATCACATTCAAGGCAGGAGATAGGCAGTAGCATCTATAACTTTTTACCAGGAGACAAATAGCTTCTCTAGAGAATCTCCATAAGTTTTATGTTTATATCTCATTGCCTAAACTGATCACACCACCACCCTCATAGCTGCAAGACTGGCTGGAAAATGAGATTATCATGTTTGGCATATCCTAATAATAATCCATCTCCTGGAGCTATTATTGGGAGGGCTACTATCATAGGCTGTGTTTCTCCAGAAGCTGATCATGAGACAAGGTTGCAAGTAAGAGGAGTTTATTTAGGAGGTGATCCCAAGAAACACTGGCAGGAGCGTAGAAAAGTGAGAAAAGGAAGGGAAGCAAGCCAGTGCAGTGCATGTTAATGAGCAGGTTAGTGCTACAGGAAACTGGGGCTCAGTCCTCCTCAAGACCTCTGTGAGACAGCATAGAACATGGCTCAGAGCTGTCCCACCTGAGAGGCAAAGAAGCTGGGACGTTTATCACCCATTACCATCCATTGTTGGTTGAGAGCTCCTCCCAGGGGCAGTAACTGCCCAGCCCTTCCAGCACCCATGTAGAGACTAAGCATCTCTCTCAAGCAGAGCCTCAGCTGTTTGTAGTTAGAAGCCATCTACGTATGTGGGAATGGTGAGTACCCAGGATTATGTTCAGGGTCTGTCAAATGACCATTAGTGCCTGTCACAGTACTTATGAAGTGCTCAATAAATACTTTAATTCTTTGAACATTTATTGAGTACTTACTACTTGGCAAGTACTGTGCAAGATATTTACTAATTGATTTATTCCTAGACAGACTTTCTTCATATAAACAAAAACAAAATAAGTGCTATTTGTACTCAGATCTTGATAAATTGTAAAATGCACTTTCCTGGAGGCTGTGACCCTTTCCCCTTCCCTATTCAATATTGGTCTGTAAACTTCTTGTTCCTGTCAAAGGAATCAGTCAGTCCTAGAACATCCTGTCACTGCACATTGTGCAGTTCTTAGGAAACAAGCTGTTTTATTTAATGAAATGCTTAGCGTTTCAGAGTTCTACTTTGTCCTTAAGAGCAGACATTTACTAAATAGTCCATTAGTTGCTTGAAAGAATGAATGCCCCTTTTTCTTATTCTAGAGTAGTGATTTACTGCCATGAGCTATCTGGCATTATAACCATCATTGTTCTTTCTTAATAATTAAAATCAGGAAGTGACTGTCATGCGTGTAGGTCTTGGCTTCGTCCTCCCTGAGTTATTCTTAGGTACCCATGACAGCAGGAAGAATATAATCAACCTACCATTTGAGGCTAGCTTTGCACCTGTGTGAGATTCTCTTGTGCCTAATAGATTGAGCCCGACGCTGGTGCCATGACTGCTTTACTTTCAAGTTCTCTTGCTTCCCTCTTCTCTGGCTTCATCCTCCTGGTCTCACTGACCACTGATTGGGTGGGTACTGCAGTGGGCACTATGCTTCTCCAGCATTTACCTTACCCCTTTTCTGTTGTGACAGACATGTGGTTTGGTAGGATTGACCACCACCCCCAGATCCAGAGGCAAGGACAGGACTGGTTTATTTACATCAATTAGATTACCATATATTGTTGGCCATGGTGATTCGTTCATGGTAGGTGACATAATTTAGTCTAACATGCGTGGATCCCGCCCGATGACAAAGATGATACAGCAGAGAAATATAGATCCAAGAGAATAGTAGTGAAATAAAGTCAAAACCCAGTTCAATCTGTGCCAGAAACTATATTATTTTTAGACATTTTAGTTCCATAGACCAATAAATCCCCTTCATTTTAAAACAGTTTGAGTTGGTTTTTTTGTTACTTATACCCCAAAACATCTTTGCTGAAACAAATAGCTTAAATTTCCTTTGTGGTTCCAGCCTTGAATCGACCCTACATTTCATTGCTAATCTCTTTTCCTGTTTCATTGGACTCCAACTCTGTATTCCAGTCATTTAACACTCATGGCCCGGCCTGCCAATATCTTCTCAAAATGTGGCCAATACTTGACATGGAAAGAGCTACTCATTCAGCTTACTAAGACCTTCTTAGACATGGGCAATTTCTATAAAATGTGATCATTATGTCCTGTAATAGTGAGTGTCTTTCAATTATATAGTCAAAAATGGTAGCCTTGTTCTAAATATGTATACAAACTTTGAGCTGAGAAAATGTTGAGGATTAGCCAAGTTTTGGAATTGGTGTTCAGGGTTATTATTTCTCCTAGTGCAAGGCAAAATTCATTTATTTATAAATGGTGAGTGATTAGCTATGGAACCTGGGAAGTGTAATTTTCAGCAAATTATATTTAGTCTAGCTCACCCTGCCTTAATCTCTGAGGGAGAAGTATTTCCATTCATAAGATCCAGTCAAACGCAAGTCTATGCCTTTGGTACAACAGCTACCCTTCGATGCACTACAAATAGCATGAGAAGAAAGAGCCTTACCTAGCTGTATGAAAGAGTTACAGTAGTTAGGGAAGAGGGTTTTCATCATGAGAAAGACTTTAAGAACTGGAGTGGGTTACTAAAGAAGGTTAGGGAACATATTCATTTGAAGATCCTTAAAATTAACAGAACCAATGGATTCTCATTGGATGGACATGGTTAATGAAGAGTTGCTTAAAGACAATGCCAAACAGAGTCTTTGGATGTTTGATGTTTGACACAGGAAAATGCATACTGAATTTCATGACAAAAGTCTCAAGGGAACCTTAGAGTGGGTAGCACTGTAAAACACAGAAGCAAAAATTGTGGCATGTTGAAGGTATGGGTTTTTCTTTTTTTCTCCTCAACAATAATTTCATAGAATTTGTTGGCCTCTGATATTCCAATGCACAGCTGATGGTAAAATAGGTCAGCTTTGGTTGAAATCTGACAACTACATGCACATAGATTTTTCTCTTACTTTGACCATCTTTTGAGACCTTGCTTGGTGTTCCCACACATGGTCAGAGGGTATTTATAGTTTGCTCAGTGTTCTCGGAACTCTTAATTTAGAGGCAACAGGTACATCTAATGACTCACCAAGTCCTGTTGACCATATTCTCTAATTCTAATTTAGAATCCAGTGCTTTCTCTTCCTTTCCGTGGCCAGTGACTTATTCAAAAATCTTATTTCTTGCTTCTGTTACTGTTATGGCGAACTAGTCGGTTTCATTGCTGTCCAGTTTGATTCTTCTCCCTACAGTTGTCATAGAAATTTCCTATCTCTTTCATTTCCAACTTAAAACACTACCATCACTCTCCCATATGCATGGTCTAACTTCTGGATACCTTCATGATCTGGATCCAGCCAACCTTTGCATCGACCTCTCATTTCTCCTTTATACACTTGAGGCTCTCGCAATGTTCCATGTTACTTTCATCCTCTGTGCCTCCATACACATTGTTCCCTCTACCTTGAACAGCACACTCCCTCCCATTTATTCTTCCCTGATCACTGTCCTCATCCTTCCAGAGTCAGCCCAGCCATTGTCTCCTCCCAGACTCCTCAGATGAGTTAGATGCCCAATGAATTCCCACAGCACCTTGTGCTAATTTCAGCCTCCCGATCTCCTTGGAAGGCTAGAGCTGTATCTTGCATTTCTGTATTTCTGGCGTCTTTCTTAGTGCCTTGCACAGGTCCTTAGGAATGGTTGGTGAAATGAATGGATGAATGAATGAGGTAGATATTATGCTTTATTTTCTCTTAGGAAAGAAGAAATGAATGAGTCAGGCTCCTTATACATGCCCGAGTGGTTTAGACTGTGGCTGAGCGAAAGTGCTGCCCTTATAAGACTATAGTTGGCCCTGTTTTGGTTTTAGAATCAAATCTAGACTTTCGATTCGCTGTATAACAGAAAAAGCACAATACCATGCAGTTCCACCATTCAAGAATACTGCAAGAAGACGTGGCCCTTTGGTAGAAGGTCACTATTCACCTTGAAGTGTGGGAAAGGGAGGTGAGGGCTGCACATTGAAGCAGAAGTATTTTTTATCAATGTGTCCTACCATACCCAAACTAGAATCCCCTCTATGGGATGAAAAGGTTTCAAGGGATCTTTTAAGAATAGATCCATTAATATTTTAAATTAAAATCGAGCCTAATAATACCTAATGTATATTTATAAATGCGAGAAGAGCTTGAGGTAATTTTTATCATTTAATCCCCACAATAACCCAGAGGTGTAGGAACTATTGTTATACCCGTTTTAAAGATGGGGAAATTGAGGCTCGGAGAAATTTAGTAATTTAGGTAACTTTCCAAAGTCACACATTTACTAGTGGTGGAGTTGGGCTTTGAAATCATACTGTAAGACATCAGGGACTTGTACTCTTAATTAATCACCTCTATGAAGCCTACCCACCAGAAAAAGCAACATTTGTTTGCACATTCTCAGTTCTTTTTATTGATACTGTGTCAACAAAAGCATATAAGTTTTAACTATATAAACAAACTAGCAAGAGACGAAGCATCAAATATTTAAAACTAAGAATTCAAAATATAAGTAAATATGTAGAGGAAATATAAGTCTCCTACCTGAGCAAAGCAGAGGTTATTATTCGCAATGTAATGATGAGAGAACTGGGGTCAGACAGAGGTGGGCTGAGATGTCCAGCGTCACAGAGTGGCTGACATGGAATTTGAAGAAGAGCCATCTTACTCCAAAATCCTCGTTGGGCTTCACTGTTAGGCGCTGGTAAGACTCTTACTTAAACTCATCATGGAAACTGAGCAGCAGTAAGCTTAATCTGCATATTATACACCATATGACTAGAAGACAATGGGTCAATGATTTTTGCCACTCAAAGTCAACTACTGTGGTATTAAAATGAGCTAAAAACCACAATGAGATACCACCTCATTCTCATTAAGATGGCCACCACTGAAAAGACAGAAAATAAGCTGTTGGTAAGGATGTGGAGAAATTAGTACCCTTGTGTGCTATTGGTGAGAATGTTAAATGGGACAGCTACAACGGACAACTGGGTGGTTCTTCAAAAAATTTTAAATAGAATTACTAAATAATATTGTAATGGCTATGTATAGTGCCAGAGTAATTGGGGGGATCGCTTTGTAAATTATATAAAAGTCTAACCATTATGTACACCTGAAACTAATTAAAATAAAAGAAAATTAAAAATAGAATTACTAAGACAATCCAGCAATTATACTTCTGGGTACATGCCCAAAAGAACTGAAAGCAGGGACTCAAGGAGATATTTGTATACCCATGTTCCTAGCGGCATTATTTACAATAGTTGAGGGTCCATCAGCAGAAGAATGGATAAATAAAATTTGGTACATACATATAATAGAATATTATTTATTCTTTAAAAGGAAGGAAACGTGATATGTGCTACAACATGAATGAACTATGAAGACATTAAATGAAATAATCTAGATACCAAAAAAAAAAAAAAAAAGCACACACACACACAGAAGGTATGATTCCACTTACATGAGGTACCTATAATCATCAACTTTATAGTTGCCAGAGGCTTGGGTTGGGGAAACGATGAGTTGTTTAGTGGGTAGAGAATTTTAGTTTTGGACATGAGAGGGTGGTCGCGATGTTTGTGCAATGATGTGAATGTACTTAGTGCCACAGAACTAAATACTTAAATATGACCAAGATGGCAAATTTTATGTTATGTGTATTTTGCCACCATCGAAAATAATTTAAAAAATGAGTTAACTAGGCATATATCATTCAGGGTCCAGTTGGGATACCAGACCCCACTCTCATCTTTCAGATGGAAGAGGTTGTCAGAGAATTGGTCACGCATGGGATGGCAGCCAGAGGGTGATGAGACCACCAGAGCTTAGCAAGAGCGGGAGGCTGGTCCCACCCCTTGGGCCGGAAGTCCACAGGGAGGAGGGGGTGGTACCTAATCCCAGAATCTGGGACTATATGAGGGGAGTAGGAACCACAGGGTGTGCTGCTGCCCAACAGGAGAGCTGGGCATGTCTGGCAGGAGATGCGGCTGCTGCAGGGTAGAGCTGAGGCACAGTGAGAGGGAAGAAATACCCCAGCTTCTCCCCTCCTCACACTCTCCTGTTTTCCACTAGTGCCTCCCATAGACTAACAGAGATAAGTTAGCAAAGGAGCCCAGAAATGCAGTTTCCCGTGACACAGAGCAGAGCAGGGGACACAGTAAACACAATGAGAAAAAGATCTGAGGGAGAGTTGGCAAAACGCCAACCAGCACACAGGGCCATGTAAGATTTCTCTCCCTGTCACTTAAAAAGCTTTCTCAAATTCCTGTAAAGGATTTTAAAAATCACTCCACATTCGCTTTCAAACATTACAATGCTCAGTGATGCTGGTTAATCTCAATTAGATTAATTTACCTTCTGTAGGTTGGACACATTCAAAAAGAGTATAGAGGAATACATTTGAACAGAAGTTTAGCTTTCGGTATCATTCAATGCTTCAGAGACTATCTCTTGGCAGTCCAACTGAAAGACATCCTGAGCTAAATGGCATTTTATTTAGTTTAGTTTTGATTTCTGTTTGTCATGTTTGAGCTCAGATGCAATAAAACTCTTACTATTCCTTTAGATTTAATCAGAGTTCACTTCCTTCCCCTTCCCTCACCCAGAGCTAGGTTAGTGCCCCCTTTTTTTGCAACCTCAGCACCCTGGGTTTACTTGGAATATGATACTTAAAATGATATAACTTTCTGATGATGTGTCTGTTCTTTCTGCATAAATTTGTGAACTACTTGAGAGCAAATACAGTATGTATCTACATTTTTATGTGTACTATTATGTCTCCATCATAATAACTAAAAAAAACCAATGCAGGGCCAATTACAGAGCAGGTACTCAATGTTTAATGTTTTTGAGTGAATGATGAAGTACGATTAATAGGTTTGAGTAACTGAATGTGGAGAGATGGGGACAATAGGAGTCAAGCTGGATGTGAGCTACTGAGTGTTGGTGATTAGAAAGAATGGTGCTAATGATGTAAATAACGAAGAATAAGGTAAGGCCTGGTTTTAATAAAGAGCTTTGTGACTTCAGTTTGAAATATTCCACTAGACCATCAGAACTGTGGAACTGGCTTCAGAAGAGATGTCAGGGCTTCAAGTTAAAGATTTGACTCATTTTTATAAATGGGCTTTATAGAGGAAACATGATGGCTGCAACAATGTTTCCTTCTGTCTTACATGCTCTGGTATCTTGCTACTTCCCTATCAAAAGGTAGAGTCTATGTCACCTCCCCTTGAAACTGAGTGGGCCTTTGTGTTTGCCTCAACCAACAGAGTATAGCAGAAATGATACCATGTGACTAAGTCATAACAGTGCCTTGTATTTCTGTCTCCTTCTATTAGGTTCTTTGCTCTTGGAACTCAGTCACCATGCTGCGAAGAAGCCTAAGCAGCCTTTGGCGAGGCCCAGGTAGAAAGGAACTGAGGCCCCTGAGCTCCCAGCCAATAGCCAATACTAACCTGCTAGCCCTGTGAGCAAGCCATCTTCAATGTGGAGCCTCCATCCCCAGTTAAGCTGCTCTAGCTGATGCTGCATAGAGCAGAGGAGTGTCATATCCACTAAGCTCTGTCTGCAACATAGATGTGTGAATAATATAAAGGACTATTATTGTTTTAGGGCATCGAGTTCTGGGGTGGTTTGTTATATCCCAGTAGATAATTGATATACATAGGTGGATGAAAGGAACGTGAAATTTGAGTCAGAGAGGCTTGGGTTCAAATCTTGGATTCTACTACAACCAGTGTTGTGTCTTTAGTCATGTTAGCTGGAATATCAAAATCTTAGTTTCCTTGTGCATAAATATGGAGCTAGTAATGGCTACTGCAGAGAGTTATTATGATAATTAAGAGATGCTGTATGTAAATGCCTAGTGCCGTGCTTAGTCTCTCTGATGATTAATAATCAACACTATTTCTCTGAGATGAGGTAGGTTGAAGTTTTGCATGCTCTCTGAAGAAAGAGTACAGTTGGGGTACAGCAGGTCACTTGGAGGGGGATAGGAAAAGAAGACTAAAAAAGACAGTTGGTGAGAAATAGTCAGAGGATGAAGAGAAAATCAAGGGTGAGTCGTTTCTTGAGAAGGTTGGAGTAAAATACAGGGCAGAAAGCCAGCTGAAATCAAGAGCCAAAAAAGGCATTGACTTTGGCAGTGGGGAAGTGACTAGTGACACATAACATAACAGTGTCAATGGTGCAAAGGGCTGGAGCCTGCATGCTGAGGGAAGTAAACAGCTGGTATTTATTTATGTCTTAATTTCTAAGCATGTCTGATATTCTTAAGGGACATGAGAATACTATTATATTAAAAAGTTATATATCACCCATTGACATTTCAATTCCCACGCCCCACCCCCTCATATTGGTCCTTCTTTTTTCTCTAGAAATATATCCACGTGAATCTTGCAACTCATCACTCACATTCTACTGGTTTTTCCTATGAGCTCATTTATTATGTTTATTGCTGTCTCTGGGGATTGTTGCCTGTGTGTTTCATATTTACATTTAAATTCCTGGTTTTCCAAAATGTCTTGCCTAATTATTATTGTAGTTGTACATGTTTCTTACACTCTGGTTGCAAAATGAAAAAGCGAAGTGTACAGATAAATGACATGATGACCAGGAGACTAATAGCCATATCTAGAAATAGAAGAGATTTGCTATTTAATGGGTGAAAATGAAAGCATATCATTACAAACTACAGAGAGTTTCACACCCTCACTTGATTATCGAATGCTTTCAGTGTGCACTTAAATGGTCAGAAAATATCTACTATTGTGATCCTCGAGTCTTTGAGCTGAAAGGAATTATAGATTCCTCAATGCGTAAAAAAGGAAACATCTGTGCAAAGTTACAATTATTTACCTTCCAACAGCAGGTCAGTGAAATTGATACAAACATGTAATCACCATAAGTCCATGGTGAAACCTCGTTTCCAAATATCCCATTCTTGTTTTCCTTTTTCAAAGACTAAATTTTCCAAGATGAGATGCAAAGTCATTTCTAAGCCTTCATATAAAAGGTTTTTAATATTCATCCTCAAACATTTATTTAGTTCCCACCATATGTGAGGCACTGCATTAGGTGGGCCTTCTAAAATATACTATATGAAGGAATGAGAGATAATTTCTGGTTTTAAAAGCCAAATTATGAAAATGCAATATTTATTAGGCACTTGTAAGATAAAAGGCACTTGCTAGAGCACCACCTCTGAAAGCTTTACACCTTCGTAAAATTTCCGGTTGGCTCAGTTGATAGGAGTATGATGCTAATGAGAAGCAGGTCAGGAGTTTAATTCTTGACAGCTTTGTACGAGGAATGTTAATTCTGACCAACCACCTCTAAGACCTAATAAGTTAGCTTTACAGTTGAGGGGAGTGTGGCTGGTAGAGCTGATGGTGGTCTCCTGACTACACAGGACCAGCGAGTGGGTACAAGAGGCAGGAAACGGAGCTATGCATGGTGGGATCCCAGGACCTTCCCCACCACAAGGGGCACCAGGCAGTGAGGGGGATGGGAACAAGGGATGTGGCATCTGCTGATACTGAAGAATCTGTTTGGAGGGATAAACATTTCTTCCCTATTTTCGATGTTTCTTTCCGTGTATAGGGAGTTTGAATAGCATCACACGCCTGTCATTTCTTTACTCTTTCATTCTCTGCCCCCGGAGAGGTGTCTTACCTGCCTAGTGAATTTGGGAAAAATGAACTGGCCTTTTGCTTTTACCTTATGGGAGTTAGTTCCCTGTAAGGCACACGCGGACAAAGCTTGCAACAGCCCCGTGAGGCTGTGATTGAGTGGATTTGTCTGCCTGATCCAGGTGTTCAGAAATTGGAAGACCATTTGCCTATAGCTACCTCCTCCAACCTAGACTGTACTAGTAATAAAGATGATGTTTTGGCAACAGTCAAGTCTTGAACCAGCTCAGCAACGCTGGCATTCTGTACAAGATTCAGGAAGCCAAAGGGTCCTCTCACTAGGTAGCCTTGCTCCAATATTGTTGGGGCAGAATGTGATTACTCTTAAGACTGCAGTGTCCTGGAATATTTTCAGGTGACCCCGAAGGTAAAGTTCAGAATTCCTGGGTGTAGTCCATAAACTGCACCTATAACTGTAGCTAAGAAACGTGTGTATTTGAATAAGTGAAGGGTAGGGGGTCCTCCAAAGAAAGCCCAGAACAATGATTAGGGCTCGTGGTTTAATAAGCTGTGCTGTCGGGCATGGGATATCAGTGAGGCTGTATAAACACAGAACCGGGTTTGGCCTTTTTCGTTGTCTATCACTGAGGGGAGTAGATAATTTCTTCTTCTCTCATGGTCACTCTGCCCGCTTCCTTCTGAGGTGGATTGATATGGATTATGAAGAGACTTGCCCTCACTTTCTGAAGAAGAGCCTGTGTGAAGGTGGTCTTAAGATGCCTGCATGAGAGTCAGGATGAGTTCTGAATAGCCTGAGCTCCTGACCAACCTCCTGAATTCATATTATCTGAAGTCCCTTGGAGTTTCTTTCCTGGGGACAACAAAGGCAGTCTATTTATTGGTTTCAGTTGCTATGAAGTGACCATCTTCGGAAGTGAGGCTGTTGCCCCTAGCTACACATTTCTTTGTGGGCATAATCTTGTATCACACAGTACTAGATCAGCAGCTGGGCAAGACACAGGCCCTGCTGAAATATTTTTGTAGTGTTAGCCTCCTTTTAGAAAACAGGTTGTGGCTAATTCAGCTTAGAAATGACAAATGTCCCTTTCAATCAAAGAAGAGGGCTGACTCCATTTTAACACTGTCCTCCTCTTTCAAGTAGGGATTTGCTTGCTTTTATTCTGAGGTGTGTCAGTTAAAATAATGTCCATGAATAATCTCTTTCCTGATCATACTCACCTCACAGGGTTGCTGGGAGGATTGCAGGGGATAATGTATGGAACAAACTTAATAGCTGGTAGGCAATGCTGTTATAATTGTGCATGCTGTTGTTTTTCTCATCCTGGAGAAGAGAAGACTCTTCTCTTCTGGTGCCTGTCTTTCAATGAATATTTTTGTTTCATCCCATCCCATCCCATCCCATCTCATCCTATCCCATCTTAATGATTCCACCGATTCGAGATTTACATTCATCCCATGGATTCTACCAATTAGATATTTACATTCATGGTAATCGTTGAGTAGATTTCTATTTTGATTTTATTTGCTATCTCTGGCTCCTTAATCCCTCCTTTGTTTTGTATCTGACCTTCCATTTTGAGAGGGATCTTCAAGTTCTGATATTTATTTTCAACATAGATATATGCTTAATTTATTCAAATTTCCATTACGCATCAATAAGATGCTGGGGAGGGTGTGTCTGTGTCTTTGACCCCGAATCCATTTGTAGTTTTTTGTCTGTAGCCTTTTCTTAAGGTAGTTCCAAACACACCCCACGTATGCTGATGTTTGAAAAGGCTGTAAAATTAAAGCTACATAATTATGAATGCTATGAAAAAGGTTTTGACAACTTTTGGTGGCATTTAATTCAAGTTAAACTCCTCTCATTCAAAATAATAAGCGTAATGTTACTTATTATGTAAATGAGGAGGCAAGGCAGATGTTTTTCATCCTGGTGCATTCACTGGGGATTAATACATGTAAAAATGGAGCAGGAGGGGCCTGTGTTCAACCTGGAAATTTGACTAAGAGTAAAGCAACAGGAAGAGTGATTACTCTGAAGCTGCTCTGTCCAATACGGGAGCCAATGCCCACATGAAGCTACTTAAATTTAAATCAGTTGAAATGAAATAAAATTAAAATTAAACATTTCTTAGTCACATTAACCATAATTCGTGCATTCAATAGCCTCAAGTGGCTGGTGGCTACTTACTGAAGAGCACAGATATAGAACATTTCTTTCACTGCAGAAAGTTCTATTGGACAGTGCTGCTAACCACAGAAATATTAAAACAGGCTAATGATTCTTGTAGATTCCCTTTATCAATTGGAACTTTATCCATAAGAGTTTGTAGAACATCTCAGAATGCATGTAGATGCATAAAGAGCCAAGAGATGGAGGTACGATCAGGTTGCTGCTGGTTGAGTGCCACCAATCCATCTCACGAGAACATGCTAGAGCTGTGCTTCTTAGTCTTTAAATGTGCACACAGATGTCCTGGCGATCTTAGAGTGCAGGTACTGATTCAGTAGGTCTGGGGAAGGCCTGAGGGGCAACAGTCATAACTGGCTCCTAGGGGCTCCTGCTGCTGCTGCTGGTCTGGAGACCACACTTGGAGAATCACTGATTTATAAGTTTGAGTCCTAATTTTGGTCGCACACTGTAAACACCTGGGGAGGTTTAAAAACGATTGATGCTTAGATCTACCTGTAGAAATTTGGATTTAATTTGTCTCGGGTGTAGTCTGGGCATTAATGATTTTAAAAATCTCCCCAAGTGATAAAAATTTAAGAACCACTGACGATGATAAAGCAAATCTATTAAATCTGAGGACCAGAACCACTGACGATGATAAAGCAAATCTATTAAATCCAGGCTTCATCTGGAAGTCTGTTAGTTAGCAATGCAGAGTCTCAGGCCCAAAACCTGTCCTGCTGAGTCATAACCTGCATTTCGACAACATTCCGCAGGTGATTTCATGGACATTTAAGATGAGAAATTCTGTACCAGACAGATTTTTATGGTAATAACTTATTGATCTATGTATATGTGCTTTCAAAAAATTCTTTAAAGTAACAAGTTCTATTGGGGCATGTAATTTAGTCCATACTTATGCCAAATCACTGATGGTTTATTAGACTGTCATTGCACTGACACAAACTTGGCAGTTTCTGCTTGCATTGTCATAGACGGTATCAATAATCCCAGTAGAGTGGAAACTGGACTTTCAAGTCTAAGTCAACATGACCAAATTTTTTTAGGAACTAGTGCCACACATTTGAATAAAAGTTATGATTCAAAACAAAGTGCTACTCCCTTTTTAGGTTAGTACTTTTTGAATTTAGGAAACTGTATACTTCTAATTCATTACCAGAGATTACAATAGATACATTCTTAATCTATGTAATTTTTCATTATACAACACTAAGATCCTGGGAGGAAGGAGGGAGGGACTATAACTACACGCGCACGCACACACACACACACACGCACACACGTTTCTAAGATTGTATTTTCTGAATGAATCATTCCAAGTAGTATTTTAGGGGAACAGTGCCAAAGATAATATATTATACTTTAGAAAGGCCAAGTACATGATGAGTTAGAGCAGCGCTTCTCAAACTTGAATGTAAAAGGAATCACTTGGAGATCTTGTTAAAATGTAGACTCGGATGCAGTAAGGCTCAAGTGAGGCCTGAAACTCTGAATTTCTAACAATACAAGTGTTGAGATGCTATTGGTCCATCGACTATATTGAGTAGCAAGGAGTTAGATGACTTTTCCAGGACACCTTTTTCTAAACTCTCATCTCAGAGATTCAAAAAATCAATCAAATGGTCTATAAGCAATAAGAAGGGTGATTTTCTTGAAAGTTCTGATTTGCTCATTTGAGTCATCTAAACCATAGACATCGAAAGGTCAAAATTATTCATAGACCCATTATTAATTGAAAGCTAATGAGGAAATGAAGTCATTTAAGGCAAAAGCAAAATAGTAACATAAATACCTCAAATGACTACTGGGGCAAAATTTTCAAAATGTTACAAGCTGTCTGCATGCTTGAAGTAGCAATTTACATGCATAATTAGGTGCAATCAACAGTTTTGAAATGTAATATATTTTTCCAAGCCCATATTTACTTATGACAGATGCAAAGAAAATTC